>NC_140987.1:336938283-337422101 GCF_052327205.1 Somniosus microcephalus | reverse complement strand
CCTATGTTCACTAAGTCTGTACATTGTCAAAGTTTTTCTCAGTTTGCTATCCTTTACCATGGTCAGGTAATCAGCCATGTTGTATTGTCTGTTTAGGGCCAAGTAGCAATTGAGTTTGATTTGGGTTTTTGTTGTTTCTGCCCAATATGATAGATATTTTTCCTTTTGCTCAGCGACGATTGTGTTGGGTCGAATTCTTTGTGTTACGCTGTCACTGTCCTGGGGCTGGTTATTGTTAGTAGTGTTAGTAGTTACTTCACTGCGTCCCAGAACTAGTTGACTGAGGGTATCTTCTTTATGGTCCTCTCTTGGCATTTCAGGGCTTCGTAATGATAGCATGGGGGTTGCTCATTTCTCGGTGTTTCCAAAATTTGGTGGCTCTTTTTTGGATAGTGATTATTAATGGATATTGGCCTAGTTCTGCCCTGCATGCATTGTTTACAGTTTTCCTTTGAGTCCGGAGGATACTTTTACAGAATTCTGCATGTAGGATCTCAATTGGGTGTTTGTCCCATTTTGCAAATTCTTGTTGTTTTAGCGGTCCCCACACCTCACTGCCATAGAGTGCAAATAGTTCAATTACTGATTTGAAAATTTTGAGCCAAATGCGAATTGGGATTTCTATTTGGATTGATTTTTTAATGGCATAGAAAGCCCTTCTTGCTTTCTCTTTCAGTTCATTCACAGCCAGTTTGAAATTTCCCGTAGAAATGATTTTTAAGCCCAAGTATGTGGAGTTAGTGGTTTGTTCAATATTGGTTGTTCCTAGTGTGAAATTTATTTTGGGTCCCTGATGTCTGGATCTTTGCTGGAACACAAGGACTTTGGTTTTTTGGGGATTTATTGTCAGGGCCCAAGTCTGGCAGTATGACTCCAGCAGATCCAGGTTCTGCTGTAGACCCTCCTTAGTTGGTGACAGCAGAACCAGGTCGTCCTGCATAGAGGAGGAATTTAACCTTGGATTCATATTGGGTGAGGCCGGGTGCTGTAGATTGTTCAAGTAGTTTTGCCAATTCATTTATGTAAATATTAAAGAGTGTCGGTGAGATTGGCGAGGCCTGCGTCACCCCCGCCCCTGTGGGTAGTTATTTTATTTGTTTGTCTCCAATTTTAACTGCACATTTGTTGTTTGTATACATTGATTTAATTACATCATATGATTTTTCCCCTACCCCGCTTTCGATAAGTTTCAGGAATAAACCGTCATTCCCTCTCTCTCCCCCCCTCTCTCACCCCCTCTCTCCCCCCTTCTTTCCCCCTCCCCCATCTCTCTCCCCCTCCCCCTCTCTCTCCCCCCTCCCCCTCTCTCCCCCACTCCCCCCTTCTCTTTCCCCCCCTCTCTCCCCCCCTCTCTCTGGCCCCCCTCTCTCTCTGCCCACACCTCTCTCTCTGACCCCTCTCTCTCTCTCACCCCTTCCACTTTCTCTCTACCCCCCTCCCCCCTCCGTCTCTGCACCCCCTCTCTCTCTGCCCCCCCTCCCTCTGCTCCCCTCTCTCTCTCTCCCCCCTCCCCTCTCTCTCTCCCCTCCCCTCCCTCTCTCCCCCTCCCCCTCCCCCTCTCTCTCTTCGCCCCTCTCTCTCCTCCATCCCCCCTCTCTCTCTCCCCCCTCTCTTCTCCCCCTCCCCCCCTCTCTCCCTCCCCCACTCTCTCCCCCCTCTCTCTCCCCCCTCTCTCCCCCTCTCCCTCCCCCTCCTCTCACTGCCCCCCTCTCTCTCCCCCTCCTCTCTCTCCCCCCTCTCTCCCCCCTCTCTCTCCCACCCTCCGCTCTCTTTCTCCCCCGCTCCTCTCTCCCCTCCCTCTCTCTCTCCCACCTCCCCCTCTCTCTCTCCCCCCTCCCCCCCTCTCTCTCTCTCCCCCTCTCTCTCTCTCCCCCTCACCTCTCTCTCTCCCACCTCCCCATCTCTCTCTCCCCCCTCCCCCTCCCTCCTCACCCCCCTCCTCCCCCCTCCCACTCCCCCCTTCCCTCCCCCCTTCCCTCCCCCTTTCCCTCCCCCGTTCCCCCCCTTCCCTCCCCCCCTTCCCTCCCCCTTCACTCACCCCTTCCCTCTCCCCCTTCCCTCTCCCCCTTCCCTCCACCCCCTTCCTCCCCTTCCCCTTCCTCCCAGTCGCGCTCTCTCTCTTTCCCCATTCTCTCGCGCTCTCTCTTCCCCCCAGTCTCTCGCTCTCTCTCTTATCCCCAGCCTCTTGCTCTCTCTCTTCCCCCCAGTCTCTCGCTCTCTCTCTTCCCCCAGCCTCTTGCTCTCTCTCTTCCCCCTGTCTCTTGCGCTCTCTCTTCCCCCCAGTTGCTCTCTCTCTTCCCCCAGTCGCTCTCTCTCTTCCCCCCAGTCACTCTCTCACCTCCATATGTCGCTCTCTCTCTTCCCCCCAGTCGCTCTCTCTCTTCCCCCAGTCACTCTCTCTCTTCCCCCCAGTTGCTCTCTCTCTTCCCCCCACTCGCTCTCTCTCTCTCTCTTCCAACAACAACATGGCCTCAAAAATGCCTCGGCACCGCCGGGCACCCCAGCTAGTTATTAATAAAAGGGACCCTGCGTGGACATTTTTTTAAAAAGGATACCCAAGATGGCATCCGCACCTCGTGGCCGAAAGCCTGTAAGATTTTATAAGCTTGGACTCTGTGGCACAGGCAGCTTGAGGAGAAATCGAAACCAAAGCTGCAGTTTCTGTGAAGAGAGACTTTTGTATTTTGAAAACCAGACAGGGCTTTGAATATGTATTAGGCCAGATCGGAGACAGATCAAAACCCAGTTAGGACTACACTTAAGGCCATCAAGCAGTTTGCATAAATAATCGGGAACAGCTTAAGGAAGCCATTGAGGCTGGACAGGCCATTAAATGTATTAATAACAAAACAAGTCGATAATCAGGCCGGTAGATGCAATTACCAGCCATCTAAAAACAGTTAGCTTAGATTGCTAACATTATTTAAACTAGCCCGGCAAGATTGGGACAAAGAACTAACCTGATTTGGCGCACAGACAAGGGCCATCCGAAGGAGTATAACAGAAGGCCCCGGGTAGCAATCTCTCTCTCTCTGCTCTCTGCCCTTGCTTGTGGCTTCTGGTCCGGCCCTTCGCCCTCGTGGCTGCTGCTCTTCCCCCGTCCTGCACTTACCCCCTGGCCACTGCCCGTGCCTTTCCCCATTCCATCGGGAACGCCCGGCATTGCACCAGGCAGACACGGACAAACCAGGCCAGGCGAGGTGGGACGCGAGGAGGTGAGACAAAGTGGAAGATGAATGGGAAGACAATTGAAGAAAAGCTTCGAATAATTGGGCCTTCAATCCAGCCGACCTGTGACTATCTTCATACAAACTTCAACTGCCGACCGAGGAAGAGGAACCATCATCCTTGCGAGGTGAAGTACCAAGCAGAGACTTTAACTTTGGGGTACTTGCAGCTGGACAACGCCCTTGCAGCACCCCGAGGCCACATGACGATGGCAGGCTCCAGAGAGCACAAAGAGTGAACCCCAAGCCCCACCGCTGTTTTGAATTCAGGAGATCTTTTGATTGGTGAGCATGAATTCTGGCCCCCCATAGCTTAATCTAGTTAGGTATAGGGGTTGGGATAAGGATAAGGGGATTTTAAGATAGTTGTTTTCCCTCAATGTGCCGTGTGTTCCCCATTCCCTGTATAAATATAGTTATTTGTATTTGCCTGTAATTTATACTAGTAACTTCCCGTAAGACTGTGTTATTTTCTGTTTAATAAAATCTTGGTTTTGGTTACATCCAAACCACCTGTCTACTCGAGTCTTTTCTGTATCGCCGCCTGTACCTAAGTCCGGTGTCTAGAACCCAGGGGCGTGGGGGCGGTTCGAACTGCTCACAAAACAGTCAGGGGCATAACTGACTGGGTGCACGCGCCAACCCCACCACCACCACCCCCTACATGCTGCTCATTGGCTGCACACACCTGATATTGTGAGTGGCTAGCGCTACTTAAAGGCAGCCTGCACCTCTTACAGGGGAGGTGCATTGTGGCTGAAAAGTGAATCTGTGCTCTGATACTTTGAACAATGTCTGAACATGCAAGAGAGCATGGACCTAGATTTTCAGACAATGCACTGGAGTCTTGCTGCAAGGCGTGGAAAGAAGGAGAGATGCCTTGTATCCACAGGGGGGCAGGAGGCCTGCCAAACACATGCTCAGGAGGCAGTGGGAAGAAGAACTGGTGGAGGTCAATGCCAGGAGTGTTGCTCCAAGAACATAGATGCAGTGCAGGAAAAGGTTTAACGATCTGATACAAGTTGTCAAGGTGAGTGAGCTCTTTGTCAAATGGCATATCCTACAAACTGCACCACTAGCCTCATCCACTGCTCAATTCTCTACATCCCCGTCACCCATTTACCAACAATCTCTATCAATCAGTACTCAACCCTTCAATTCATATGCTTTACCTCACCCTCACACACGTAGCACTGTTGCAAACCTCACACCCCCAACTCACAGCTCGTACATGCTGGCAGCTATCCAGCCATGACAGCCCAAACATATTGCAGGACACTCACTGATTCACTTCCCTTTCTTGCAGGAGAGGGTGGCACATAACAGCAAGCAGCAGCAGAGAACTGGAGGAGGACAAGTGCGCCTGCATGTTTTAATCCCCATGGAGGAGAGAGTGCTGGCCATCATTGGAACAGGGAAAATCGAGGCCGTGGCCACTGGCAGGGCTGGAGTGATTGCTGATTAGGGAAGCACCTCATAGGAGCACTAAGAGAGGCAAAGGCACTAAGGGAATGCACAAGGGAGATTAGTTTATTTTTGTATGCATTATGTCATTATTGAATTGATAAATATGGACTGGAATGTGCATTTCCTGGTGGGTTTTATTTTTGTGCAGTCAGAAAGAGGATGATGTGATGGTCAGTGATAGATGAAAGGTAAGGAGCGTAGGACTGTTGGTGAATGTGGGGTGCGGTTGAGGTTGCTGGTATCAGTCATGAATTATTTGATCATGTAGAGCCCGGGAAGAAAGGGGCTGTCCTCCCTTCCTCTTCGTGTTCCTCCACTTCCTATTCCTGTTGCTCAGCTTCTTACCCGATAGGTGATGGCAAGGGCTGTTCCCTCATAATGGCCAAGTTGTGCAGCATATTACCACAAAACTTGATACCCGCTCAGCTGAGTATTACAGGACTCCTCCAGAGTGAGCCAGGCAGCAGAAGCGTTGCTTGAGGATGCCGATGGTGTGTCCTAGAATATTCCTTGGGGCAGCGCGGCTCTCATTGTAGGCCTACATAGATACATAGAAGATAGGAGCAGGAGTAGGCCTTTCAGCCCTTCGAGACTGCTCTGCCATTCAATGAGATCATGGCTGATCATCCAAATTCAGTACCCGGTCCCTGCCTTCTCCCCATATCCCTTGATCCCTTTAGCCTTAAGAAATATATCCAACTCCTTCTTGAATATACTTAATGAACTGGCCTCCACCGCCCTCTGTGGCAGAGAATTCCACAGGTTCACCACTCTCTGGGTGAAGAAATTCCTCCTCATTTCAATCCTAAATGGCTTACCCCTTATCCTTAAACTATGACCCCTGGTTGTGGACTCCCCGGCCATCAGAAACATCCTTCCTGCATCTAGTCTGTCCAGGCCTGACAGAATTTTATAGGTTTTGATAAGATCCCCTCTCAATCTTCTAAACTCCAGTGAGTACAAGCCCAATCGACACAATCTCTCCTCATACGTCATTCCTGCCATCCCAGGTATCAGCCTGGTGAATCTTCGCTGCACTCCTTCCATGGCAAGAACGTCCTTCCTCAGGTAAGGCGACCAAAACTGCACACAATACTCAAGGTGTGGTCTCACCAAGGCCCTGTACAACTGCAGCAAGACATCCTTGTTCCTGTACTCAAACCCTCTTGCTACGAAGGCCAACATACCATTTGCCTTCTTAACCGCCTGCTGCACCTGCATGCTTACCTTCAGCGACTGGTGTACAAGAACACCCAGGTCTCTTTGCACTTCCCCTTCTCCCAATCTATTACCATTCAAATAATAATCTGCCTTCCTGTTTTTGCCACCAAAGTGGATAACCTCACATTTATCCACATTATAGTGCATTTGCCATGTTTCTGCCCAATCACCCAATCTGTCCAAATCGTGCTGGAGTTTCACGACATCCTCCTCACAGCATACCCTCCCCTCCAGCTTTGTGTCGTCTGCAAATTTGGAGATATTACATCCAATTCCCTCGTCCAGATCATTAATATATATTGTGAACAGCTGGGGTCCTAGGACCGATCCTTGCGGTACCCCACTAGTCACTGCCTGCCACTCGGAAAACGACCCGTTTATTCCAACTCTTTGCTTTCTGTCCGCCAACCAGTTCTCTATCCAAGTCAATACCTTGCCCCCAATCCCATGTGCCTTAATTTTGCACGCTAATCTCTTATGCGGGACCTTATCGAAAGCCTTCTGAAAGTCCAAATACACCACATCCACTGGTTCTCCCTTATCTATTTTACCAGTTACATCCTCAAAAAATTCCAGTAGATTAGTCAAGCATGATTTACCTTTTGTAAATCCATGTTGACTTTGTCCGATCCAGTCACTGCTTTCCAAGTGCTCTGCTATTACATCTTTTATAATGGACTCTAGCATTTTCCCCACTACCGATGTCAAGCTTACCGGTCTATAATTCCCCGCCTTTTCTCCACCACCTTTTTTGAATAGTGGGGTAACATTAGCTACCCGACAATCCATGGGTACCGTTCCAGAGTCTATCGAGTTCTGGAAGATGACCAGCAATGCATCTACTATTTCTAGGGCCACTTCCTTAAGTACCCTGGGATGTAGATTATCAGGCCCTGGGGATTTATTGGCCTTCAGTCCCATCAATTTTCCTAACACCATTTCCCTACAAATACTGATTTCTTTCAGTTCCACCCTTTCATCAGACCCTATGTTCCCCGGCATCTCTGGGAGGTTATTTGTGTCCTCCTTTATGAAGACAGAACCAAAATATGTATTCAGTTGGTCTGCCATTTCTTTGTTCCCCATTATAAATTCCCCCAATTCTGACTGCAAGGGACCTACGCTTGACTTCACCAATCTTTTTCTCTTCACATATCTATAAAAGCTTTTACAGTCAGTTTTTATGTTCTCTGCAAGCTTACTCTCATATTCTATTTTCCCTTTCTTAATTAATCCCTTTGTCCTCCTTTGTTGAATCCTAAACTGCTCCCAATCCTCAGGATTATTGTTCTTTTGGCCAATTTATATGCCCTCTCCTTGGACCTTATGCTATCCCTAATTTCCCTTGTTAGCCACGGTTGGGTCAACTTTTTTGTTTTATTTTTATGCCAAACTGGGATGAACAAATTCTGTAGTTCATCCATTCGGTCTTTGAATGTTTGCCATTGCCTATCCACCGTCAACCCTTTGAGTGCCATTCCCCAATCAATCCTACCCAACTCGCTCCTCAGACCATCATAGTTTCCTTTATTTAAATTGAGGACCCTAGTCTCCGAGTCAACTACTTCATTCTCCATCTTAATGAAGAATTCGATCATATTATGATCGCTCCGACCCAAGGGGCCTCTTACAACAAGATTGCTAATTAATCCTTTCTCATTACATAATACCCAGTCTAAGATGGCCTGATCTCTGGTTGGTTCCTCGACATATTGGTCCAGGAAACCATCCCGTAAACACTCCAGGAATTCCTCCTCCACAGTATTGTTACTCATTTGGTTGGCCCAATCTATATGTAGATTAAAGTCACCCATGATGACTGCTGTGCCCTTATTGCACGCTTCTTTAATTTCTCTTTTAATGCCATCCCCAACCTCCGCCTTACTGTTTGGAGGTCTATAAACCACTCCCACTAACGTTTTTTTCCCCTTAGTATTTCTCAATTCTACCCATACAGATTCCACCTCATCAGAGCTAATATCCTTCATTACAATTGTGTTAATCCCTTCTTTAACCAGTAATGCTACCCCACCTCCCTTTCCTTTTTGCCTATCTTTCCTGAATATCGAATACCCCTGGATGTTGAGTTCCCAGTCCTGGCCTTCCTTGAGCCACGTTTCCATAATCCCAACCAAATTGTATTTGTTTACTTCTATTTGCACAGCCAATTCATCCACCTTATTACAAATGCTCCTCGCACTAAGACACAAAACCTTCAGGCTTGTTTTTTTAACGCTCTTAGACCTATTAGAATTATTATTTACTGTGGCCATGTTTGATTTAAACCGTTGACTTCTCTGACTGACACTTTTGTTTTTCTCCTTCCTATCTTTTGCTTTTATCCTTGTTTCCCTTTCCTCTGTCTCCCTGCTCAGGTTCCCAACCCCCTGCCATTTTAGTTTAAACCCTCCCCCACAGCACTAGCAAACACTCCCCCTAGGACATGGGTTCCAGCCCTGCCCAGGTGCAAACCGTCCGGTTTGAACTGGTCCCACCTCCCCCAGAACCGGTTCCAATGTCCCAGGAACTTGAATCCCTCCCCCTGGCACCATTCCTCTAGCCACGTATTCATCTGAGGTATCCTTCTATTTCTACTATGACTAGCACGTGGCACTGGTAGCAATCCTGAGATTACTACCTTTGAGGTCCTGTTTTTTAATTTATCTCCTAACTCCCTGTACTCCGCTTTTAGGACCTCATCCCGCTTTTTACCTATATCGTTGGTGCCTATATGCACCACGACAACTGGCTGTTCACCCTCCCCTTCCAAGATGTTCTGGAGTCGCTTGGAGACATCCTTGACCCTTGCAACAGGGAGGCAACACACCATCCTGGAGTCTCATTTGCGGCCGCAGAAACGCCTTTCTATTCCCCTTACAATTGAATCCCCTATTACTATAGCTCTACCTCTCTTTTTCCTCCCATTCTGTGCAGCAGAGCCACCCCTGGTGCCATGAAGTTGGCTGCTGCTGCCTTCCTCTGATAAGCCATCCCCCCCAACGGTACTCAAAGTGGTGTATCTGTTGGAGAGGGGGATGGCCACAGGGGACCCCTGCACTACCTGCCTGCGCCTAGTACTCTGCCTGTTGGTCACCCGTTCCCTTTCTTCCTGTCCAACCTCTACCTGCGGTGTGTCCAACTCCGTAAATGTGCTATTCACGTTGTCCTGAGCATCGTGAACGCTCCAGTATGTGTCCAATCACAGCTCCAGCGCTGCAATGCGGTCTGTCAGTAGCTGCAGCTGGATGCACTTCCTGCACATGTAGTTGTCAGGGACACAGGAAGTGTCCCTGAGTTCCCACATATCGCAGGAGGAGCAGATCATGGAGCCCGGCTGTCCTGCCATGACTTACCCTTTAATTAATTGAATTTAAATTAAATCAATCAATCCCACTAATTACACTACAGTTAACTGGTTTACCAACAGTCCCTGCTACACCAGAGAGACCTTAGAAACTATAAACCAGAGTTAAAGTTTAAAAAAAAAGAGATATACTCACCAACCAAATACTCACCAACCAATCACTTACCTGCTTCCTGGTGACGTCACACTTTGATTACTTTTTACCTCTCTCCCCTGCTGTTGAATTGGTCGGGCCTCGCTCCTGACTCACTGCCACCGGTTTGAATTGCCGCCGATGCTGTGTTCCCACACAGGCCCGCTCTAGTCGGGCTGCTCCTGGCTCACTGCCACCGGTTTGAACAGCCGTCGATGCTGCGTTCCCACACAGGCCCGCTCTAGTCAGGCTGCTCCTGACTCACTGCCACCGGTTTGAACAGCCACCGATGCTGTGTTCCCACACAGGCCCGCTCTAGTCGGGCTGCTCCTGACTCACTGCCACCGGTTTGAACTGCCGCCGATGCTGTGTTCCCACACAGGCCCGCTCTAGTCAGGCTGCTCCTGACTCACTGCCGCCGATTTGAACCACCTGCTGTGCACATATGTGTGGGTTCTGACCACGGTCATAAGCCATGTCATGAGTGGATAACTCTCATCACCCATTAGCCTGCCTTTGACTTGTCATAGTGGGTCAACTACAGGTGGCCCAGAGGACTGCTGCAGAATGAAGGAATTGTGACTACTGCCAGGATAATGGGCATTCACCTGCATGCTGCACTGCCTGTGGTCGCACACCAGCTGCATATTGAGGGAGTGGAATCTCTTTAGGTTCATGAAAATTGCTGAGTTCACATGTGGCCCACGCAAGGCAATATGTGTGCAGTCAATGGCACACTGCATCACGGGAAAGCTTGCAATTCGTGCAAACCTTGCGCTCATTCCGCTTGCTTGCCTCTGTCAAGAGAGAATGAAATGAAACTGTCTCTCTGTGTATAAAGAGCCTCAGTGACCTCCCTTATGCAGCAGTGTACTGTTAACTGCGAGATATTGATTATATCTCTTGCAGCAGCCTGGAAGGAACCAGATGCATTAAAGTTAAGAGCCACGGCCACCTTGACAGCCACTGACAATGCAGTCCTTGCCCTGCTTTGAGGTTGCAGTTGTGGTTGCAGCAGTTGGCAGATTTCAGTCATGACCTCTTTAGTGAAGTGAAGACATCTCAAGCTTTGGTCCATGCTGAAGTCGAGGTAAGAGAATTGCTGCCTAAAGACCTTGGGCGGATATGGCCTCCTGCTGAGAGCCCTTCTCCTCCCTCTTCTAACAGCTTGTCCTGCTCTGCATGCCCTCTCTTCATTCTCCCAGTAATACTTCATTCCAAGAGGAAGCCCTACCAGGCCACACATGTCTGGAAGCAACTTATTTCAGCACAAGCTTTTAAATGAATAAAGAAGTACTTCAGCATCAGCCAGACCACAACCTGCAGCATATTAAACTTTAGACAAGTATAGGAAAGCTCCAAAAACACATGCAATTGCACCAGCAGCAAGGAGAAATAATCCAGCAACTAACCTGCAATTAGTTCACAATCCCTTTAAATAGTGCTGGTGCTGTGTCCTTCATGCGGTTTAACATCGTATTCAGCTGTGTGAGGTTAAGACAGGATGCAGGCTGGAGCATGGCATTTGAAAATGGCTGCGCTGGCATCAAATCAGCATTACACTCTGATTGACGTCATAATCTGCCTGCTCTACATGCTGATGACTGAGAGTAGGCTGATGTGGCGGTAATTGACTGAATTGCTTTTTGTAGACAGGGCATACATGGGTAGCTTTCCACATTGTCGGGTAGATGCCAGTGTTGTAGATATACCGGAACAGCTTGGCTAGAGGCGCGGCTAGTTCTGGACAACATGTCTTCAGCACGACAGCCGGGATTTTGTCAGGCGTATAGCCTTTGCTGTATCCGCTGCTCTCAGCCGTTTCTTGATAGAACATGGAATGAATCGAATTGGCTGAAGACTGGCTTCTGCGATGGGGGGGACCACAGGAGGAGGCCGATATGGATCATCCGCTCGGCACTTCTGGACGAAGCCTTGACTTTTGCACTCGCGTGCTGGGCTCCATCATCATTGAGGATGGGGATATTCATGGAGCCTCCTCATCCCGTTAGTTGTTTAATTGTCCACCACCATTCACGACTGGATGTGTCAAGACTGCAGCTCTTTGATTTGATCCATTGATTGTGGGATCGCTTAGCTCTGCCTACAGCATGTTGCCTTTGATGTTTAGCATGCATGTAGTCCTGGGTTGCAGCTTCCCCAGGTTGGTACCTCATTTTTAGGTACGCCTGGTGCTGCTCCTCGCATGCTCTTCTGCACTCCTCATTGAACCAGGGTTGGTTCCCCGGCTTGATGGTGATGGAAGATTGAGGGATGTGCCAGGCCATGAGGTTACAGATTGTGGTGGAATACAATTCTGCTGCTGCTGATGGCCCACAGCACCTCATGGATGCCCATGAGATGTGGGTAGGTGCATAGACACCGAGGGATATGTGCACCTGCAAGGTAGGTTGGTATAAGGAGTGATGTGCAGGAGCAGGCATGGGAAGGCAGAGTAAGGGGGTTGGGGTGGCTCACACATCATGATTTAGGGCAATGTGGTTTTGTACTCACCTTTCCTGCCCTTATGAGATCATTAACTCATGTTCTACACTGTATCCATGACCTGGGTACCACACTCCTGCTGCTCACTTCTTCCGCCATCTCCAGCCATGCACACTTGGTCTCGGCAGCTGGCAGCTGGCTTCTCCCTCCCATCACCAGGGAAGAGGACCTCCCTATGTGCCCTGATAACCTGAAGCAGGATTTCCACGGAGGCATCACTAAGTCTAGGGGCAGCTTTTTGGCGCTGAGCCTGCATTTTTGCTTATCAATCATTATAACTTTATATACTAACAACGAGCTTACTCTGTCAACAATCCACTGTTTCCCCCATCAACATCTCCTGCACCTCCCCCAACCTCCAACTATCATCAACAACAGCAATTTTTATTCACATATTGCCTTTAACATAGTAAAACGTCCCAAGACGCTGCACAGGAGTATTATAAAACAAAAAAATTGACACCAAGCCACATAAGGATAAATTAGGGCAGGTAACCAAAAACTTGGTCAAAAAGGTAGGTTTTAAGGAGTGTCTTAAGGGAGGAAAGAGAGGTAGCAAGGCAGAGAGGTAGCAGCAGCACAGAGTGAACAACTGCGAGTTTGGTAAGTGTGGGAATTTTAAGAGTTAATGGCCTAGAAATTGAGTGGGCTTAGCGCCCATTTTGCGGCGCTAGAGGGCATTGCGCTGGACTTACAGCCAGTTTTGAAATTGACTAGGGCCCAACATCGGCGTTACACCGGTAGCGCTGCGCCGGCACCGATGACGTCATCGGTGTGCGCAGCGTCCCAGTTGCCGTGGTGACGGGCCCCAGCGCCGAAATTCAGTTGCGGCCGCCTCGCCCGTGGCAGCCGCAACTAAGACTCTGGCAACAGAGTCTTACACGACTTTGCGCCGGCGCATAAAGGTGGAGCGGCGGCCGGCCGCTTTCCCGCCGGCCGCCTGCCCGCACCTCCCTCCCCGGACTCCCCCACCCCCCCCCCCCGCGGAACAGATGCTTCTCGGCTGCGAGCCCGGCACTTCCCCGAGGTGCCGGGCTCATTTTTGTGGTGATTTAACCGGCCAGCGGGCGGGTGCAGGCAGCTCCTCCTTAACTGAAGGAGGAGGCCTGCACTTCCCGAACCTGCCGCACTGCATCGGGCGCCGCAGCACCGGAATAGCGCCGCAATGCGGCGCGTAGCGCCAGTTTTCAGGCGCAAACAGCCTTCAGTAGCGCCGGCAGCCGTTTGGGCGCGGCGCTACTGAATTTTTGGCGCGCTCAGCGCGACTTAGCACCGGCGCTAAATTTCCGGCGTTAAGCCCCGGCGCAGCGCAAACTCAATTTCTAGGCCAATCTCTTTTAAAATCTAGTGTTAATTGCTAGTAGCTCTTAAGTAAGATCAACTGTTTAAGTTAAAATTTAAACTATAAATGTTTAAGTTTCTTCAAGCTTAAGCAGAGGCCAACAAGCAAGATCTTCTGCTGGAGAGCTGCTGTAGTTAGTTAATTAGCTAACTGGATTAAACTGATTCCTGAAACAGTAGCAGAGCAGTGGTGACTCATCTGTGCCACAAACAGTATAAAAACAGGGGTATATGAGTGCAGCAGCACAGAGTGAACAACTAGGAGTTTGGTAAGTGTGGGAGTTCGGTGAAGTGGGGGAAAGCACTACTTGCTTTTCTTAACTTCTCCCATAGAGCGGCGGTGGACCTGAGTGGGAGCAGACCGAGGCCCGAGAGTGGGGAAAAAAGCAGCAATAGACCTGCATCAACAAGAGAAAAGGGTAGTGTGACATTACAGATAAGGTAGGTAAGTGATTGGTAGTGACTGTGGGCTAAGTTTTAAGATAGTGACTGTGTGCTAAGTTTTAAGTTAACATATAACATAACTTTAAAAACTAAACGTAATTTAATAAACTAAATGAGGTAAATAATTTGACTAATACTAAACTAATTAATTAAACAAACTATATAATGGGAGAACAGGAGATGTGTTGCTGCTGCAATATGTGGGAGCTTGTGGACATTTTTGTCCAGGGCGACTACATCTGCGATAAGTGTCTGCAGCTCGAGGAACTTCGGCTCCGAGTTGAGGAGCTGGAGTCCAAGCTGCAGCCATTGCGAGACATCAGGGAGGGAGAAAGTTACCTGGACCTTTTACTCCAGGAGACAGCCACACCCCTTAGATTAAATACTTTACAATTGACATGTGGTCAGGGACAGGAGGGCGTGACTGTGAGTGAGTCAGGTACAGGGATCCAGGAAGTAGCATTGCAGGAGCCTCAGTCCCTGCACTTGTCTAACAGATTCAAGGGCCTTGCAACCCTTGTGGACCAATGCGGGGACTGCGGGGAGGATGAGCAAACTGACCATGGTGCCATGGCACAGGAAGCCGTTCAAGTGGGGGGAGTAAAAAGGAAGGTGGTTGTAGTAGGTGACAGTACGGTGGCATAGTGGTTAGCACTGTTGCCTCACAGCGCCAGGGACCCGGGTTCGAACCCGGCCTCGGGCGACTGTCTGTGTGGAGTTTGCACATTCTCCCCGTGTTTGCGTGGGTTTCCTCCGGGTGCTCCGGTTTCCTCCCACAGTCCAAAGATGTGCGGGTTAGGTTGATTGGCTATGATAAATTGACCCTTAGTGTTAGGGGGATTAAATACGTGGGGTTACGGGGATAGGGTGGGATATGTGTTGGTGTAGGGGTTACGGGGATCGGGTGGGATATGTGTCGGTGCAGGCTCGATGGGCCGAAATGGCCTCTATCTGCACTGTGTGGTTTCTGTGATTTCTGTGATTTCTGAGTATGGTTCGGGGGATAGACACTGTTCTCTGCAGCCAGGAGCATGAGTCCCGAAGGCTATGTTGCCTAGCCGGCGCCAGGGGAAAGGACATCTCCTCCGGGCTGGTGAAGAACTTGGAGTGGGAGGGGGAGCATCCAGTTGTCGTGGTCCATGTAGGTACCAACAACATAGGTAGGACAAATAAATAGGTTCTGCTGAGAGAGTTTGAGCAGCTAGGGACTAAATTAAAAAGCAGAACCACAAAGGTCATAATTTCTGGATTATTACCGGAGCCTTGAGCAATTTGGCATAGGGTCAATAGGATCAGGGAGATGAATGCGTGGCTCAAAGATTTATGTGGGAGAAGTGGGTTTCGATTCGTGGACTACTGGCCCCAGTGCTGGGGAAAGAGAGAGCTGTTACATTGGGATGGACCACACCTGAGCCATGCTGGGACCAGAGTTCTAGCGAATTGAATAACTAGGGAGGTAGATAGGGCTTTAAACTAAATAAGGAGGGGTAGGGTCCTGGTGGAGAGAAATCGAGAATGCTAAAGAGAAAAGACAAGGAAGCAGTGTAGGAAATTGATTGGGGTAAGGATAACCAGATTGTGTCAGGAAGGGACAGAGCGTACAAACAAAGGAGTGCTTGAACAAATAGGATCTGGATAAGAAAAAATGGTAATAAGACAAATAGGGCAAGATGTCTAAAAATGTTAAAAAGACAAATCTAAAGGCATTGTATCTGAATGCACAAAGTATTTGTAATAAGATAGACGAATTAACAGCACAAATAGATGTAAACGGATATGATAAAATTGTGATTACGGAGACATGGCTGCAGGGTGACCAAGGCTGGGAGCGGAATATCGAAGGATATTTGACATTTAGGAAGGACAGGGGAAAAGGAAAAGGAGGTGGAGTGGCCTTGTTAGTAAAATATGAAATCAGAGCAATAGTGAGAAAGGATATTGGCTCAGAAAATCAAGATATAGAATCAGTCTGGGTGGAGCTAAGAAGCACCAAGGAGCAGAAAACATTGGTGAGAGTTGTCTATAGGCCTCCTAACAGTAGTGGTAAGGTTGGGGATGGCATCAAACAGGAAATTAGAGATGCATGTAACAAGGGTACTACAGTAATCATGGTGACATTAACCTACAAATAGACTGGCCAAACCAAATGTAGGGGGATGGGGCTCTGCTCTGCCCAATTGCAGGGGTCTTTAGTGCCTGTTGATGTATTGGGCCTCGGTCTCCTTTATACCCTTGCAGCTTATGTTAGCCTGCAGGTCGGGTGTCACTAAACACCCTCTAAGGAGATAGAGAACAACAGCTTATAGAGGAGGACTAAAATACGGTGGTGACCCGCACAGTTTATACCTAATCTGTGGGGTACTCCTGAGCCCAAGTGCTCCTGGAGTCCTCTCTCTTTTTCCTAATCTGCTGTTCCCTTGTTTGGCGGATTCGAAGCGCCCTAATGCCCCTATCTGGTTCTAACTCCAGAATTTGGGTGGAGAACGATGCACTTTAAATAGACACTCGGAGACAAGTAGTCCTTGGAAAAAGAACAGGTGACAACCAATTATATTTGCCAAGGTAAGTTCTACCACAAACATAATAAACACACACAAACATTTATAACTATAAATAAAATATGAGAGAGAACGGACACAGCGAGAATGTTTACACAGTTTTATCTTTACCAAGTCGAATCCCACCAACCCACTTTCCTACCTAAACTAGACTGACAGTTGCAGGCCCTTGGATTATACTCACAGCCTCCTCCCTTGACAGATGGAATTTTGAGTGCGGTTGTTGGGTTGTTGTTGTTGCTGTCGACGTCGGAATTCGGCCTGTGCCTCAGGGTCCGCCTTACCTCGAACCTCGGAGAGGACCTTGCTGCGTCTGGTCGGGTTTTCTCGAAGTTTGGTTTTGTTGATTGCGCTTTCGGTCGGTTGTCGTTGGTTGGTTTGTGCTTAATGGAAAAGGTTCCCGAAATGACTGAAGTGAATGCCGTCTTCCACAGCCACTTCGATCATTGGTGTCTTCTTGTCGAGGTCCCCGGAACGGGAGCCGGTATACAGTACGGCTTCTTGCGGCGATGTTGCGCCGTCTGGTAGCGGAGTAAACCTTCAGTATACCGATTGAGCCTGGGGCCTGATGGTGGATCTTCTCCTCAGCGCGGTTGGAGTTCTTTAGATGTTAGTTCGCCCCAACTCATCCCTCCCGGGCTCGTCTTTTCCCTCAGCGTCTTAACTCGCTCTCCTGTTCGTCCTTCTGATAATAGTTCTCTCTCCACGTTGGTCCTTCTTGTGTTCCATATTTATACAGGTAGGTGTGAGGACAGGGGTATTGTTTTGAGTGCACATCGGCTCCTCCAAGTCTGCTGCCCCATTGTGTCAGCCCTGGGACTTGATTAGTTTGGGCCACCTCTTAACTGTAGTGATCCCAAGCCAATTGTCCCTAGTCCGAGTTGATTAAGGTGATGATGGCTTGTATTCATAGCCCGATTAGGGGTGAGTCACATATTCAAACCCCGACCGGGTGGTCCCCATTGGCCGGGGGTTTCCTCGCTTCAGGTCTGACTCGATCCCCTGATTGGCCTTTGAGAATGCACTCTGCTTCGATTGGCCGACATCTATGGCTCGCCTCTGAGCCACAGTCCCCTGTATTCGGATGTCCCAGGCATATCCCAGCCTGCTTGTCGGGACCTCTGCCTTGGCCGAAAGTGTTGGCTTTAAACTGTATAGGGCAATCCAATTTTTGGTAAAACGTGGTTGTGGATTTTTGAACCCTACAGTCCCCCATCTTGACACAACGGGCTATAGCTGGGATGTGTCAATTGTCATGTAAGAAAATCCAAAGGCCTACCAAGTGTCAGTCATCCCCGCTGTTTACTCTAACTAATAACCCTTACAAAGTTAGTGTAAAAACAAAAACAAAAAAAAATCTTATTCCTTTCAGGTATACATCAAAACAAGGTATTACATTTTTCCAATACATAGAGCATAACAAAATATCCCATGCCGCGTGTGTTCCTTGCATCCTTTCCTGCAAAGTTGTACAGCTTTCACCATATCCACATACAGTATAAGTTATATATCTGTGATGGCGTAAGTTCGTACTGTGTGATCTGCTGTACATAAGTTTTGACAGCTTACGTAGTGTATGGTATTAGCCAGCTCCGGGTGCGAGTAGTGCTGTGATACAGTGCATCAGAATGGTCCTCTTTGTTTCCGACAAGGAAAGAATGCCTGGAAACAAAAGGGCATTCTTCTCATGGTTATACTGGGCTGTCCTTCTGTTGCTGCTTGTTGAATAATTTCAGATACCGGTGTGCTTTCAGGGCTCTTCTGGCTTTGCAGGTGTTTATAATGAGATACACTACAATGACCAGTTGTACAATTACCAGCATGTGGGCAGCCACGCGAAGCCAGACAGGGATATCTACCCTTGTTCCCCATTCCCACCACGCGGGTGACTGTATGTCTGCAATCCCAAGAGCTATGTCTTTGTTTTTCTGTTCAAGGGTGAAGTAATGTTTTTGACTGAGGTCCACTGCCTTCAATAAGGCAGTGAGTTTCTCAGGTAAGAGTGGTATAGAGTACCCAAACCGGGCAACATAGTTCTGCAAGTCACTTACATTGTGCTGTACCGTGAGGTGAATTGTGGAGGGTTCCGGGATTGGAATGATCCTTTCCTGGGCCACTTGAACTTCTGCCCTAGGTTTAAAGCAAAAGCTGCCGTCCGGTATATCACACCACTCACTCGGGCCGTGCCTATACCGGTGGGCAGTCATGGCGACACAATATGTCCCACCACCTACATATGCTATCTGTGGAGGCACATGGCCAGGCACCATTACCTCCATCGTGCAATTTATAGGTTCTGCCCCAGCAGTGCTAAACCCGCATTGTGACCTCCTGAAGGCGTTCAAGTGCTGGGAACACAGCTGGGTTCTGCCCCACTGTGCTCCACGGCTACGGCAACCAGACAGGTCAGTACCCGTCATTGTGCTCCCGCACAATGACATAGGGTGGGACTGTTGTGAAACGGACGTGTACCCCCCCACGAATGACTCCGACATTCTCCACACGATACAGGGGTGCTAGTCTGGCGGATGACCCCATCACTGGCATACGCACAACCACACCCATAATCGTGTGGTTGGATTTCCCACAGTCAACCGGGACAGGATAGGCCTCCGACACCACTCGGAGCTGGCATGGGCTGAGGGTGCGGCTATAGGGGTGTAGTGCCTCCAGGTGCCGGTTGCTGATCCAGGAGGGGATCCGACCTTGCCTAAGGTCTTCCAAGTTACTGCGGCCATCTCCCAGCAACCAGGCCCCATAGAGCACACACACCTCATTGTGTGCCGCCTGATCGGAGGCCAGCCAGTCCTCCTTAATCAAGGTGTTTATCGTCCGAGCATGAGCCTCTAGCTGGGCAACAATCTCCTTCAGGTGCACAGTCATAGCCACCCCCTCGTGAAGCGTGGAGCCCAAACATCATTCTCCTTCCCTGCTGTGGGTCGCAGGGCTTCCCTCGGCTGTGCATCGGTTTCACACTGAGCTCCAGCCTCCCTGTGACCTTGACTTTGAACTTCCTGTCCTATCCTTCCTGCCTGTCTGTCAAGTTGTGTGATGTCTCCACAGTGGCAGAGGACCATCCCGGGCGGCATAGCTTTCGGGCTGACATCGACCTCTGTCAAAGCTGCCACCTCCATTGGGGCGTCCTCTGTCACTTCTGGGGGTTCTCTGGGTTTGGGGACCTTCTTCCTTCCTGCCCTAGTGGGGTCAAACCGCTTACATTGGTTGATGTGGTACCACTTCACCCGGCGGGGTAATTGGACCGCATAAACCATTGGGCTGGCCTTATCGACGATACTATAAGGACCCATGTACAATGGTTCGAACACCCCCACTCTGGCGAAGCTGCGGACCATGACCTGGTCGCCGACTTCCCAGTCCTGCTGCTTGCGGGGTTCCAGCAGCAGTTTGTTGCTGCGGTGCTGTTTCCCCATATTGGTGGCCGCTTGCCAGTGAATCTGCTGCAGTCGTTCCAGCAGATTCCCAGCAAAGCGGTCCCGGTCTGTTTCCCGAAGCTGTCCTTCGGTGAGGCCGGGCACCAATACGTGTACCGGGGTCCTCATGGGCCATCCGGTCATCAGCTCATGGGGCGAGTACCCTGTGCTCTTCAATCGACTGGCTCGAATTCCCATGAGGACCAGAGGCAAGACCTCTACCCATTTGTTCGGTGAGTCCCCTGTCTCCTTGCGGAGTCTTTCTTTAATGGTGCGGTTCAGGCGTTCCACTGGACCTGAGGACTGGGGGTTGTAAGCAACATGCCATTTTGCCCTAATTCCCAGTACCTTTAGGGTGGCCTGCATCACCTGGCCAGTGAAGTGACTCCCCTGGTCGGACTCCACAAACTGTGGCAGTCCCCACCCTGAAAACACCTCCCTGACCAGGATCCTGGCCGTCCCTATTGCGGTGGCTGTTCGGCAGGGGAAGACCTCCACCCACTTGGAGAATACGTCTACCAACACCAGGCAGTACTTGTATCCTGCCTGGGCGGTCGGTAGGGGTCCTATGTAGTCGACCTGGATCGACTGCCATGGTCCCTCTACCCGCCTTATGTGCCCCATGGATGCCTTTCTTTTCTGGGGGTCTGGGTTGTTTGCTGCACACGCCAGGCAGGCTGCACAGAAGTCGCGGACGTCAATCCGGAGATCTGGTCACCACGTTGCCTGTTCAACCTTCTGCCAGGTGGACTCTGGCCCGGGATGTCCAGCACCTGGGCCCTCATGGGCCAGTTGTAGGAACTCCCGCTGGTGTTGCACTGGGACCACCCACTTGTCCCCCTTGAACAGCATCCCTTCCTTCACAGCTATGTCCGCAATATCATACGGGCCCTCTGCTTTTCCTCCATCGAGGATGGTTGTTATGGTTGCCTTGAGGACGGGATCCTGCGCCTGGACCATTCTCGGGTCCGGGGCCAATCCTACCCCTGCGCTCCCTGGTGCCCTCGGCTGGCCTCTGACAGCTACTACACTGCCTTTCTCGTACGGGTCCCAGAAGCGACCGGTCTGTGCTCCCTCTCTGGCTAGCAGGTCGGCTCGCTGGTTAACCTCCGCCCGTGGCTCAGTCTTAGAGTGGGCTTTTACTTTATGGATGTAGACGTTCCTACTACTCCCTTGGGCTGCCACTATCCTCACTAGCAGGGGCTTGGTGACCAGGGGCCTCCCATCCGCGGAGGTGTACCCCCTGCGGGACCAAATCACCAGATACTCTGTACACGAATTGCACGTGAACATACTGTCCGAGCAAATCGTGTACGGGGTGGGGAATTCCTCGGGGTGAGTGACCACGTACATCACCACCGAGAGTTCAGCCTGCTGGGCGCTCAGGGTGCTGGGGAGTTTAAGTGCCAAGGCTATGCCTGCCTTGTGGTCCCAAACTCTGCAACCCGTGAGTCTTGTACCCGCGGACACTGAACTTGACCCATCGACGTAGATCTCGCGGCCTGTGGGATGTATCCCTGCCCGAAATCTGAAGTCGACGTCCCACACCCCGTCTACTAAGCATCTATGCGGTTCCCCTGCGTAAGTAAGGTTGGCTGCGAGCTTTCGCTCACAGAGGCCTCTGACCCTGATCGCCATCTGGGAGAGGAGGAGGGTCCAGCGAGTGATCCTTGCACTGCTGACCGTCCCATCTTTTATCCTCCCATCAAGCAGCATCTGGGTCGGGGTATGATAGGGGATACTCCTGTGAAGACTTGTGACCTCTTCACTGCCCAGTGAGTAGCCAACAGATGTCTCTCACAGTTCGAGTACCCTTTCTCCACATCCGTGAGGACCCTAGAGGAGTAAACCACTGGTCTCAGCCGTCCGTGCCTTTCCTGTAAAAGCACGGCACTCAGGCTGTCCCCGCTGGCTGCCACTTCCAAAAAGAAATCCTCACCCCCATCAATTGCCCCCAGTGCAGGTGCTTTTTGCAAATCTTGCTTCAATTGAAGGAATGCAGCCTGACAGCCGTCGTCCCATTCCCACTCAACCCCCTTGTGGAGGAGCCTGAGCAGGGGGGCTGCCGTGGCTGCATAATCCTTGATGAAGTCCCTGCAATAGCCCATGATCCACAGAAAGGATCGAACTCCGGACACGTTGGTCGGTACCGGGAGTTCCTGCACTGTCCGCCTTCGGGCCTCATCAATGCCCCTTTCTCCTGCCCTTAAGGTTAAACCCAGGAACTTGACTTCCCTCAACCCTATCTGGGCCTTCTTGGTGTTTATTTTAAACCCGCCGTCTTTCAGCGCAGCCAACAGCTCAGCCAGCAGTGGACCTTGTTGTTCCCTGCTCTCTGTGAAGGGCAGCAGGTCGTCCACGTACTGCACCAGCTGTCCTGGCTGGCTGAAACCCTTTAGACAATTGGCCATGCACTGGTGGAAGATGCTAGGGCTATTGTGGAATCCCTGTGGGAGGCAGGTCCAAGTATACTGTTGCTCCCTGAACGTGAAAGCAAACTTGTATTGGTCCTCTCTCCTCACAGGGATCGACCAGAAGCCATTTGAAATGTCTAGCACCGTAAACGTGGTGGCTGAAGCAGGGATCTCGGATCAGGTCTGCAACTGCCGCCACCGTGGGAGCGCAAGCTGGGATGTTCTTATTGAGCACCCGATAGTCCACCATGGCTCTCCGCGAGTTGTCCGGTTTCCTGACCGGCCAAAGGGGAGAGTTTACGTGGGTGGCTACAGGCCTTAGAACACCCTGCTCGACTAGCGAACCCAGCGGCACCTCTAAATCGGCTTCCGCCTCTCTCGGGAAGTTGTATTCTCTTTGGGGCCTAGACATGGGATCCACATCTATTCTGACCTCCACACCTGTGACTCTCCCACAGTCGTGCTTGTGGGTGGCAAATGCTGCGAGATTGGCTCGCACATAGGCCCTGTACTCAGCTGGGGTGCCACTGGCCAGAAGCTCCAGGTTGCAGCTGCCCTTTGGCTTCACTGTACAGAGAGTCCCCTTATCCTGCACCTTGTCAAACATCATAACTCCTTTCTTGGTCCCCGGGTCTACGGATCCCCACAGACAATGGTTCCGCAAGTCCACCAGGAGCTGGTGGGCGATTCCAAAGTCAGCCCCCAGTATCCCCTTGTCAGCCTGCTCCCACTTCATCAGGACACACTTCCACTTTGCAGTAAGTGCGCCTAACTGAAGCGTAAGTGGGAGTGAGAAGTACACTGTCTTCTCATTCCCCGTGAATCCCACTAGTTCATGGGGCACCCCGCTGGATAGAGGCGAAGCCCCCGGATCCTCCGCATGAACGATGGTGTTGGAAGCACCCGTGTCCAACAGGTAGGTTCCCCGTGCTCCCTCCACCTCCATCTTCACCCACGGTCTATCCCATGAGTCATAATCTAGTGGGCACAAGTAAGCAGGCTGCGTGGGCTGTAATCACTGTTCCCGTGGTTGTGGAGCCGTGGGGATTTCCCTTCCTACGGCTACATCTATGCGTCCCATCCCTGCCATCAGCTGTCGGAGTGCTACCACTGCGTTTTCAAAAACTTTGTTTGCCTGTCCTTTCTTTCCTCCGGACGGGGCAGTTGCGGGAGGGTTCCTTCCTCCCTGCGCTTCGGGTGGATTGCTCCTACAACTACTTCGGTTGTGGCCGGGCTTCCCACACCCGTAACACACTCCCCTCTTATCGGACGGGTGCTTGCCCTCCTGATACCATTCCCTTTTTGGATTAGGGTTTGCGTGCACTCTGTGCACTCGCCCCTTTGTGGGTTTATCCAGCTTTTCATCTGGGGTTTCCCCGTTACGCTGGGTAACCAACATCCTTTCCGCCACCGCCTCTTCGGTGAGGTTAGGGTCTCTGGGGTTGAACCAGAGATCTGCCCGGGTCTTAATACAGGGCAGACTGTTTGCGATAATCTTCCGGAACCACGCTTCATGCTGGTCTGCTGTAAGAGCCTCTCTATCCAGGATATTGCCACAGGCTGCACGGTACACTGTCCACAGCCTGTCCACGTATACCTGCGGGGCTTCCCCAGGTAACTGGCTGGTTTTGTTGAACCTGTCAAGGGGGTTCCCATCGTTACACCCCAGGGCTTCTAAGATGGCCCGTTGTAACTGCGCTGGGGTGAACTGCCCCTTTCTACAGGCTGTTGGGAGGGCCTGGTACACCCTCCCCTCTATTGAGAATAGCAGCATCTTTACTGCTTCTTGGTCGTCACAATTGTTCATTTCTACCACCTGTGCGATGTTAGAGAAATGTACAGATGGATCTCCCCCCCCCTCTGGTGAGCGTGGGGATATGTGCAATTATGGCCTTCAGAGCTGGAGCTGCATGCGGGACTACAAACTCACTGTCCAGAGGCCCACGGGCCTGTGCACCTTGTGGAGGCCTGTACTTTTTCTGGACCACTGGACACATAGGTCCCGCCGCAGATTCCGTAGCTGGGGTCCCTATTTCCTCGACCTCCTCTTCCTCTGCCTCGGATTCCGATCCTACAGACCCAACTCCTTCCGTGGGTGACCCATACCCCTTGGGCTGGACCGGATCTACCTGTCTGGTCCCATACCCTTTTGGTTGGGCCGGACCTCCCTGTTCGGTCCCCCGCCCTGTGGGCTCCCTGGTCTGCACCCTTGGTTCCCCCCCGTAGCTCGTTCTGACCTACCGGTGCTTCGGGAGGCGGTTGGCTGTCCTTCGCAGCCGGGTCCTCTACTATTCCCCAATGCTCCGATCTGTTGTCAGCCCTCTTTGGCTCTAACAAACAGATCGTGCCCTTCGCCTGGGCAAGAGATTGGAGCAGCGACTGAACCCGTTCTCTGCAAGGCCCGTGATCTGTTTTCTCGAAACCCTCCTTGCAGTGAACTCTATATGCCGCCTGCAAATCTTTCAGCTGGCCTTCCAGCTCTTCGATTTTCTGCGCAGAAGTAACGTTCAACTTCTTAACCTTGCGCTCCCCAGCCTTAGCGTCGGTCACCTGCCCCTGCAGGCATTGTTGCTGGCTGCGGGAGGCTTCCTCCTCTTTGGCCTTTTTTTCCCTTTCCTCAAACAGCTCTAACATGATCCTCTGACCTGTGGCTGCCCTAGCTTCTGAGGTGAGCAGCGCCTTTTGCAGCTCCTCGCTAATCCTGGCTATCTCGCAGTCCGATGCCCGGACCTGCCTTGTCAGGCATATGAGCCAGATTGCCTTTTCTATCTTCCTATTATGCTTTGATCCTGCCGTCCACTGGGCCGCCGCGTCCACGGGATGTGGTGCCCTGCTTAGGTTCTGTACCCACTCTTTTGTGAAGTTTACCTTGGAAATAGCGTAGGCGGAGATTCTCTTCTCCATCTTAGATTTACCAAAAACCACTGTTTCCGAGGTCGATCATTCATTCTCCCACTGGAGTCCTGCTGCGGTCTCCATTGTGTAGGGGGATGGGGCTCTGCTCTGCCCAATTGCAGGGGTCTTTAGTGCCTGATGATGAATTGGGCCTCGGTCTCCTTTATACCCTTGCAGCTTATGTTAGCCTCTAGGTCGGGTGTCACTAAACACCTTCTAAGGAGATAGAGAACAACAGCTTATAGAGGAGGACTAAAATACGGTGGCGACCCGCACAGTTTATACCTAATCTGTGGGGTACTCCTGAGCCCAAGTGCTCCTGGAGTCCTCTCTCTTTTCCCTAGTCTGCTGTTCCCTTGTTTGGCGGATTCTAAGCGCCCTAATGCCCCTATCTGGTTCTAACTCCAGAATTTGGGTGGAGAACGATGCACTTTAAATAGACACTCGGAGACAAGTAGTCCTTGGAAAAAGAACAGGTGACAACCAATTTTATTTGCCAAGGTAAGTTCTACCACAAATGTAATAAACACACACACACATTTCTAACTATAAATAAAATATGAGAGAGAACGGACACAATGAGAATGTTTACACAGTTTTATCTTTACCAAGTCCAATCCCACCAACCCACTTTCCTACCTAAACTAGACTGACAGTTGCAGGCCCTTGGATTATACTCACAGCCTCCTCCCTTGACAGATGGAATTTTGAGTGCGGTTGTTTGGTTGTTGTTGTTGCTGTCGTCGTCGGAATTCGACCTGTGCCTCGGGGTTCGCCGTACCCTAAACCTCGGAGAGGACCTTGCTGCGTCTGGTCGGGTTTTCTCGAAGTTTGGTTTTGTTGATTGCGCTTTCGGTCGGTTGTCGTTGGTTGGTTTGTGCTTGATGGAAAAGGTTCCCGAAATGACTGGAGTGAATGCCGTCTTCCACAGCCACTTCGGTCGTTGGTGTCTTCTTGTCGAGGTCCCCGGAACAGGAGTCGGCATACGGTACGGCTTCTTGCGGCGATGTTGCGCCGTCTGGTAGCGGAGTAAACCTTCAGTATACCGATTGAGCCTGGGGCCTGATGGTGGATCTTCTCCTCAGCGCAGTTGGAGTTCTTTAGAAGTTAGTTCGCCCCAGCTCGTCCTTCCTGGGCTCGTCTTTTCCCTCAGCATCTTAACTCGCTCTCCTGTTCGTTCTTCTGGTAATAGTTCTCTCTCCGCGTTGGTCCTTCTTGTGTTCCATATTTATACAGGTATGTGTGAGGACAGGGGTATTGTTTTGAGGGCACATCGGCTCCTCCAAGTCTGCTGCCCCATTGTGTCAGCCCTGGGACTTGATTAGTTTGGGCCACCTCTTAACTGTAGTGATCCGAAGACTATTGTCCCTAGTCCGAGTTGATTAATCTGATGATGGCTTGTATTCATAGCCCAATTAGGGGTGAGTCACATATTCAAACCCGGACTGGGTGGTCCCCATTGGCCGGGGGTTTCCTCACTTCAGGTCTGACTCGGTCCCCTGATTGGCCTTTGAGAATGCACTCTGCTTTGATTGGCTGACATCTATGGCTCGCCTCTGAGCCACAGTCCCCTGTATTTGGATGTCCCAGGCATATCCCAGCCTGCTTGTCGGGACCTCTGCCTTGGCCGAAAATGTTGGTTTTAAACTGTAAACGGCAATCCAATTTTTGGTAAAACGTGGTTGTGGATTTTCGAACCCTACACAAATTAGCAATAATACGGGCGAGGTTGAATTCCTGGAGTGTATACAAGATGGTTTTTTAGGATTTAGGATACATTGATGAGCCAACCAGGAACAGGCTATCCTAAATTGGGTATGGTGCAATGAGACTGGGCAAATTAATAATCTTGTTGTGTGGGGTCCTTTTGGGAAGAGTGACCATAACATGATAGAATCCATCATTAAGATGGAAAGTGAAGAAGTCCAATCCAAAACTAGGGTCCTAAATCTAAGCAAAGGAAACTACGATGGTATGAGGTGTGAGTTGGCTATGATAGATTGGGGAGCTTCATTAAAAGGCATGATGGTGGATACATTTAAGGAACAAATGCATGAATTGCAACAGTTAGACATTCCTTTCTGGTGCAAAAGCACAAAAGGAAAAGTGGCCCAATCATGGCCAACAAAAGAAATTAAGGATAGTGTTAGGTCCAAAGAGGAGTCATATAAATTTGCCAGAAAAAGTAGCAAGTCTGAGGATTGGGAGCAGTTTAGAATTCAGCAAAAAAGGACCAAGAGATTGATTAAGAGGGGAAAAATAGTGTATGAGAGTAAACTTGCAAGGAGCATAAAAGTGGACTGTAAAAGCTTCTACAAGTATGTAAAATGAAAAAGATTAGTGAAGACAAATGTAGGTCCCTTACAGTCAGAAACAGGAGAAGAGGACACAAATACCTTCCCAGAAATGCTAAGGAACAAAGGCCTAGAAATTCAGTTGCGTCCGCCAGCCGTTAGCGCCATAAGAGGGGTAGATTTCCAGCGCTAGGCACTTAGCGCCCGGGCACAGGCCGATCTACGCCCAACTTCAGTTGACATTTAGCGCCGGCGCAAAGTGTTTGCGCCCGCTCAGCTGCACGCGCAGCTTATGACGTCATTTCGTCGTGCAACGCTGTTTGTGCGCCCCAAACCGGAAATTCAGTGGCGCCCGCCCAATGTGGGCGTGGCGCTGTTAAGTACTGTGAAGTGGAACGCAGCAGAGGCCCTGTGGGCCTCGGGGAGCGCTAATTAAAGGGCACTTAGACTGAACTATAAAGGCCAGCCATTTTGCTGCAATGACTTTAGTGCTTTGGATTTCTGGACAGAGACCAAGGAACAGACCTTCCTGATTTGGGACAACATAGGAGAGGTATTTTTGGCTTCTGGCCAGAGCTTGGAAATTTCACTCATTGTGATTTCACTGTTTGCAAGTTTATTATGGGGGCTGCATGGGGTTCCAACCCTCAGTTCCAGCATTATGTGCGAAGGGCTCGCAGACGCTGTGTGAGAGGGCCAGCCATGCCTAGACGCAGAGGGGCCATCAGGCGTCGGCAACGTAGGCCTTACCCACTCAGGGAATACCGACAGCAGGTGTCCTATCTCACCATGACTGCCGCGCATTGTGTTAAGAGGCTGCGCTTCAGAAGGGAGGTGGTTGCAGAGATCTGCCAGCTGCTTCACAGAGATCTGCGTCCACAGCTGATGTGCAGGACGTCTCTGTCGGTGGAAGTGAAGGTCATGGTGGCTATGAACTGTTATGCAAGCGGCTCATTCCAAGCTGCTGCTGGGGACATAGCGAACATTTCCCAGTTCGCCGTGCATCGCTGCATCCGGCAGGTCACCGATGCCCTTTTCGCAAGGAGACACCAATTCATCTCCTTCCCCATGACCCTAGAGAGGCAGGAGCAGCGTGCAGTCGGATTTGCCTGGATCGCCGACTTCCCCATGGTGCAGGGCGCCATTGACTGCACGCATGTGGCTATGCGGGCACCTATCGACAATGCCGAGGATTACCGCAACCGGAAGGGCTACCATTCCCTCAATGTACAGCTGGTGTGTGACCACAGGCAGCACATCCTAGCTGTCAATGCCCGCTTTCCAGGAAGCAGCCACGATGCATTTATCCTGTGCCAGACTACTGTGGCTGACATGTTCGAGGCACAGCCTCCACCAAGGGGATGGCTTATTGGGGACAAGGGCTACCCTTTGTGTACATGGCTCATGACCCCGCTCCGCGCGCCCAGGACCCCTGCGGAGGAGGCATACAACGAAAGCCATCAAGCCACAAGGAACATCATAGAGCAAACGATTGGCGTCCTCAAGCAACGGTTCCGCTGCCTGGATCGATCCGGCGGATCTCTACAGTATTCGCCGGATAGAGTCTCCCAGTTCATCGTCGTTTGCTGCATGCTGCACAACCTGGCTATCCGCAGGACTCAGGCACTGCCACCTCACGTTGGACCACCACCTCAGGAGGACGAGCAGGAGGACCATGAGGAGGAGGAGGAGGAGGAGGAGTACCAGCCCAGGAGGGAGCCACAAGGTCCAAGGGCCGTCCGCCGGCGGCTTATTGAACGACACTTCTAGGCCCCCTGTCAGGGAATGGCTTGTGGCAATGAACGCACCTGAATGCAGCCGCTCCGCAAGCCCTCAGCCGGTTAATGCAACAACCACTTGAAACATGACACCTGGACAAGCTGAATAAATAAAAAGCTTTATTTAACAAACTCAGGGCCCTTCCCACATGAAACAGAAAAACAGACAACACCCCCAAAAAACAGTCAAAAACATATCTCACTCCCACAACCTGGGGAGGAAAACCAAAACTTGTCCATCCAATTGGCCTTCATCCTCGGCCTAACCAAGACAAACCCCCCCATACAGAACACAAACACCCCCATATAAAAAAACAGTTGCCTTCATCTTCGGCGTTAGCAAAATAAGCCCCCCCCCATACAGAACACAAACACCCCCATATAAAAAAACAGTTGGCAACACACTCTACTTGGTGTGCCGACAGGGCGAGTCCTTGTGCAGGCTTCTCCGGCCCCTGCCCGACCTGTTGCTCCGCCTCAACCTGGGCCCTGTGGGTGTTGCAAGGCTGGGGGAAGGCTCCTGAGGGACAGAATGCGTGACGGCAGATGCCCTTGGGGGTCAGCCTAGACGAGGTCCGGCCCTGGAGGGGCCGGCTGCTGACTGCTGCAACTGTGGCTGGGCAGCATCAGTCTCTCCAGCAGCTCGTCGCAGCTTGGCTGGGGGAGTGGCAGTGGCGGCTGCATCAATGGGGGCAAGGTGGCTGATGCCAGGCGCTCGCTGGTCGCCAGAGACACTGGCACTCGGCCGGGCTGGCACTGCAGCAAGCGCAGCAATCTGGTGAAGGCCAGACCACTGTGCTGCAGCAGGGCGGCGGGTGCCCTGGCGGTGTTTCCGTGACACAGCGAGTGTGGCAGAAGTGAGTGCCCGAACTGCCCTGGTCTGTGCCCGCATCAGATCAGCCAGTGTCTGCACGGCACCACTCATGAACTCTCGACTCGCGTCCTGTGCTGCCGCGAGTTGGTCGACACCCCTGGCCTGTGAGTCCCCGAAATCGGCCACACTATGAGCCAGGGACTCAATGGCCTGAGGCAACTGTCCCACAACCCCCATGAATTCGTTGTGGTGCCGCTCCGAGGCCGCGGACATTTCATCAAGGAGGCGCACCTCCTGGGCGAGGACCGTCTCCGGACTGGAGGCCGGACTCTCCCTCTGGGGAGAAGGCCGCCAAGCTGCCCGACCCTTCCCGCGTGCCTGGACGCCACTGGGCCCAGCAACTGCCCTCCCCTGCAACACTTCCCCCCTCTGGGGAGAAGGCCGCCGTGCTGCCCGACCCTTCCCGCGTGCCTGGACGCCACTGGGCCCAGCAACTACACCCCCCTGCAACACTTCCCCCCTCTGGGGAGAAGGCAGCCGTGCTGCCCGACCCTTCCCACGTGCCTGGACGCCACTGGGCCCAGGAGCTACACCCCCCTGCAACACTTCCCCCTGGCTCTCCTCCAGGCAAGACGTGTCCCCTCCATTGCCATCCCCTGGCGCGGATGAGGGTTCCCCCGATGTGCCGCCTTCCTCTTGGTCCTCGTCGTCCTCCTCTTCCGAGTGACTGGCACTCTCAGCTTCAGGGACCTCCTCCTCGCCAGCTGAAAGCAGGAAGGCACAAGAGTAGCTTTAGAGTGAGGACAGGGCGTCAGCGAGGGAGGCATGATTGGTGGCATTATGCGCATTGGTCGGACAGTGGCAAAGGATGTAGATCTGAAGCGCAAGGGGAACGAGAGAGGTGCAAACGGTCATGTCCTTACCATTGGGGCCCAGCACAGGGTCGGCATCTCCAATAGCAACGGGGCCAACCACCCGGGCACGCATGAGTCGAGCCACGCGCTCCTCCAGGTCACTGAGCTCCTGGAACTGGGCACGGCCTCCCCCGGTGACAGTCCGGCTCCTCAGATTCTGCGCCAGCTTGGCCTGCAAGAGAAAGGATGGCCTCTAAGTACAGTGTGGTGCCCTGTTGTTGTGTGCACTGCCTCCCATGGTCGAATAGCTTGGCCAGTGTGGTGCCCTGTTGTTGTGTGCACTGCCTCCCATGGTCGAATAGCTTGGCCAGTGTGGTGCCCTGTTGTTGTGTGCACTGCCTCCCATGGTCGAATAGCTTGGCCAGTGTGTGAAGTGCAGAAAGTGCTATTGATGATCATGCCAGTGCCATAGCTGCGGGAGGAGGGCTGGCCATTAGGCCTTTGAGGTCCCTTTGCCCATAATGTGAGGTGCACATGCAAGGATGAGGAGGACACTGGAAAGGGTACTCACCCTGACCAACCGAGTGAGGTCGTTGTACTTCTTGCGGCATTGGTCACCAGTCCTGGGGACATCGCTGTTGGCTGACACCCTCAGGGCGATTTCCCTCCAGGCTCTCTTGTACTGCCTCCTGGGAGCCTTCTTGCCACTGTCCGGGCACAAGATCTCTCTGTTCTTTTCCAACCCCCTAAGCAGCACCCTCAAAGCATGCTCTGAGAAGCGCTGCGCTCGTTCACGGGCCTTCTGCATGGCTTCAGGCGCTATTTGGGTCCACCAGCAGTGTTCAGGCCTAGCTGCAGGGCTCCACTATCCAGGGCGTGGCAGCAGCCAAAGTCGACCCTTCCCCCTTTAAGAGCTGGCCGGCGTCAGGGTGTCTGCTGTCAATCAAAACATGACCGCACCTGCGCTGCGCCCGGCCTCGGCGTTATCAGTCCGCACCACCGGCTTAGCGCCTAAAGATAGGTGTGCAACGCCAGTTTCAGCGCTCGCCCAAACTCCTTGGCCAAAGCTACTGAATTTCGGCGAAGTGGCCTCCACTTTCCGGCGGGCGCTAACTTCACCGCCCGCCCGACTTTACCGCCCCAAAAGTGGCTAGGCTGAATTTCTAGGCCAAAGGGTCCAGTGAGAAAGAGGAATTAAAGGAAATTAGTATCAGTAAAAAAATAGTGCTGGAGAAATTAATGGGACTGAAAGCCAATAAATCCCCAGGGCCTGATAATCTGCATCCCAGAGTACCAAAAGAGGTAGCCATGGAAATAGTGGATGCATTGGTTGTCATCTTCCAAAATTCTATAGATTATGGAACAGTTCCTGCAGATTGGAGGGTGGCAAATGTAACCCCACTATTTAAAAAAGGAGGGAGCAAAAACAGGGAACTACAGACCGGTTAGCCTAACATCAGGAGTAGGGAAAATGCTACAGTCTATTATAAAGGATGTGATAACAGGACACTTAGAAAATATCTACGGGATTAGACAAAGTCAACATGGATTAATGAAAGGGAAATCGTGTTTGACAAACCTACTGGAGTTTTTTGAGGATGTAACTGGTAGCATAGATAAGGGAGAACCAGTGGATGTGGTGTATTTGGATTTTCAGAAGGCCTTTGATAAAGTCCCACATAAGAGGTTAGTGTGCAAAATTAAAGCACATGGGATTAGGGGTAATATACTGGCATGGATTGAAAATTGGTAAACAGACAGGAAACAGAGAGTAGGAATAAATGGGTCTTTTTGGGGTTGGAGGCGGTGACTAGTGGGGTATCGCAGGGATCAGTGCTCGGGCCCCAGCTATTCACGATATATATCAATGATTTGGGTGAGGAAACCAAATGTAATACAGGTAGACTATCCTTTATCTGAAAACCTCGGGACCAGCCGAGTTTCGGATAAAGGAGAATTTCGGATTTCGGAAGGTGGGTCGGCGGGGGTCCGCGGGGGGGGTCGGCGGGGGGTCGTGCGCACGACTTACGCGGACGCTCAGCGTAAGTCAGTCGGGGTCGGCGGGGGTCGGGGCCGGCGGGGGGGGTCGGCGGTTGTCAGGGCTGGCGGGGTCCGCGGGGGGGTCGGCGGTTGTCGGGGCTGGCGGGGTCCGCGGGGGGGGTCGGCGGTTGTCGGGGCTGGCGGGGTCCGCGGGGGGGTCGGCGGCTGGCGAGGTCCGCGGGGGGGTCGGCGGTTGTCGGGGCTGGTGGGGTCCGCGGGGGGGGGTCGGCGGTTGGGGGGGTCGGCGGCTGGCGGGGTCCGCGGGGGGGTCGGCGGTTGTTGGGGCTGGCGGGGTCCGTGGGGGGGTCGGCGGCTGGCGGGGTCCGCGGGGGGGTCGGCGGTTGTCGGGGCTGGCGGGGTCCGCGGGGGGGTCGGTGGTTGTCGGGGCTGGCGGGGTCGGCGGTTGTCGGGGCCGGCGGGGTCCGCGGGGGGGTCGGCGGTTGGCGGGGTCGGCGGTTGTCGGAGCCGGCGGGGTCCGCGGGGGGGTCGGCGGTTGTCGCGGCTGGCGGTTGTCGGGGCTGGCGGGGTCGGCGGTTGTCGGGGGGGTCGGGGGGGGGGGTCGTGCGCACGACTTACCCTTTATCCGAACTTCCGCAACCGGAACCCTCTAAAAACCGAAGGTTTTTTCGTTCAGCGTAAGTCGTATGCACGACTTACGCTGAACGAAAAAACCGAAGGTTTTTAGAGGGTTTCGGTTTTCGGAAGTCCGGATAAAGGGCAGTCTACCTGTATGTTCAAGTTTGCTGACAACACAAAACTAGGTGGGATTGTGAGTTGTGAGGACGATGTAAAGAGGATTCAAGGCGATTTATGATAAGTTAAGTGAGTGGGCAAATACATGGCAGATGCAGTATAATGTGGATAAATGTGAAGTTATCCACTTCGATAGGAAAAACAGAAAGATAGAGGATTATTTTAATGGTGATAGATTGGGAAAAGCTGATGTACAAAGGGACCTGGGTGTCCTTGTACACCAGTCACTGAAAGCAAACATGCAGGTACAGCAAGCAGTTAGGAAGGCAAATAATATGTTCACCTTCATTGCAAGAGGATTTGAGTACAGGAGCAAGGATGTCTTACTACAGTTGTACAGGGCCTTGGTGAGACCACACCTGGAGTACTGTGTGCAGTTGTGGGATGGCAGGACTGTCGTATGATGAGAGATTGGGTCGACTAGGCTTGTATTCACTAGAGTTTAGAAGAATGAGAGGGAATCTCAATGCATCGTATAAAATTCTGACAGGGCTAGACAGACTGGATGCAGGGAGGATGTTTCCCCTGGCTGGGGGATCTAGAACAAGGGGTCACAGTCTCAGGATATGGGGTAGGACATCTAGGACTGAGATGAGGAGAAATTTCTTCACTCAGAAGGTGATGAACCTGTGGAATTCTCTATCACAGAGGCTGTGGAGGCCAAGTCACTGAATATATTTAAGAAGGAGATAGATAGATTTCTAGACACAAAAGGCATCAAGGGGTATGGAGAGAGAGCACGAATATTGTATTGAGATAAAGGATCAGCCATGATCATATTGAATGGCGGAGCAGGCTCGAAGGGCCAAATGGCCTACTCCTGCTCCTATTTTTCTATGTTTAGCGAGGGAATTCCAGAGCTTAGGGTCTAGGCAACTGAAGGCATGGCCACCAATGGTTGAGCGATTATAATCAGGGATGCTCAAGAGGACAGAATTAGAGGAACACAGGTATCTCGGGGAGTTGTGGGGCTGAAGGAGATTACAGAGTTAGGGAGTGGCGAGGCCTGGAGGGATTTGAAAACAAGGATGAGAATTTTGAAATCGAGACGCTGCTTAACCAGGAGCTAGTGTAGGCCAGCGAGCACAGTAGGTCATCTGTGCAATGCTCCTTTAAATAGCTGAGCTAAAGTCGCGTCATCCGTGATGTCATCAGACCCGCTCTAGTTAATTGGTCGGGAAACCCGGACGTCTGATTAAATTGCAGTGGGTTTGTTAAATAGCCGCTATAAGACGTGTCGCTTCAATGTCCACGTTCCCGACCTGATCCACGGCCCCACCACCCCTGTCCCCACCACCAACTCTCCGCCCCACCCCCCCCATCCCCCCCACACCCACAACCATCCCAACGGAAAGGTAAAAAATGATTCCCAAAGACTTAGAAAAAGTGTAAAAATGGCGTTTGCTTCTTTCTCTTTCGGTGATTTTAAATTTTTTTTACGTGAAGTGACAATTACATCTGACAACATCTTATACATACAAAAAAGTTAACCCTTGCCATTGACAGCTGTTTTCAATTCACCTTAACAACTTTTGTATTGCTGAATGTAAATTTATGTGTTGGGCATTATTAAATTTTAAAGTTTCTTAATTTTAGTGGCTATTTCCCCATGGTGATAGAAGGAAATCATTAATTGACAAATTAATCCTTCAGGCTCACAAGAAGAACCACAATGAGTCCTCTTTCTTTTAAATTGGGGACCATGGTTTACTGGACTGCATGACTGTTGATGGTGCAGCAAGAGATCCAGAAAGTTCCAGTCATTTAAAAAATTTAACACCTTATCTGAAGACATTGGCAAACATCAATGTCACAGCATGGTAATAATTTGGACTAAGATTTTGCCTTTCAAAGGCTTAGCCTTAACCCATCCAAGGTCATTCGTTATCTTACGAGACAGAGTGCTCGAGAGGGAGGGAAGATATGGGAGCTACCTCTGAAAGAAATTGCACGTACTTCTGTCTTTAAATGTAAAACCATCAAGCCTGGGCATCATTTGTTTCTGAAATTGGTATTGATGAGCTGCTGTTGCAAATAAAATTTACCTGAAGTTGAAGGGGATAATCACATTTTCATGAAAAAAAGAGTACCGTCTAAGTGGTTCCTGCCCAATGTTGTGTGTCAAGGAAGAAAGTTTTTGGGGAAATAAAGTTGAAATTTGACAAGTCCTGTCAGTCCAGCAATGCTGCTGTTCGGATTTGGAACATTTTATGATGAAATGATAAAATGGACTCATGCACAACATATTGGGAAATACAAGGTCCTCTAAAATAAACAAACAAAATGTGTTAATAACTTGAATGTTTAATCTATATTTAACATTAATATTGTATTGAATAGTAAACTTCCCCCAGCCTCATGAATGAGATGAAATGGTAATTACGGTATAAAATTGAATAAGAGGAAGTGATTGAGGATATAAGATAGAAACAGGAAAATGACACCACCAAATGGGAATTTTTCTAAAGTCCATTTCTTATGTGAATTGGAATAAATCATCTGTGCACAATTACATAGAATATACAGCACAGAAAACAGGCCATATATCCCAACCAGTCCATGCCGGTGTTTATGCTCCACTCGAGCTTCCTCCCATCCTTCCTCATCTAACTATCAGCATAACCCTCTATTCCCTTCTCCCTCCTATCCTTATCTAGCTTCCCCTTTAATACTATTTGCCTCAATTACTCTCTATGGTAGCGGGTTCCACATTCTCACTACTCTGGATAAAGTTCCTTCTGAATTCCCTATTTGATTTTTTGGTGACTATCTTTTATTGATGGCCTCTTAGCTTTGCTCTTCCCGCAAAAAATCACAAAAATATATCAACCTAGGCATAATGTACATTCTAAGTGTAGATCAGAATAGTTAATTGATAGCTTTCTGTTGGAGCTGGTTTGTGTCCTTGCCTATAGTGAACAATAAAAAAACTGCATTTGATAGTTTGGCCACTACAAAAGATATCAGGATCATATCGGAGATGTGCAAAGATCTCCAGACATCCCCTCCCCCCAACTGACCTGTTGACCAGATAACCTGAAAGCCCAAGAATGGCTTGGTACCGTCTACTTCTACTTCTGCTTCTACTTCTACTTCTACTTCTACTTCTACTTCTACTTCTACTTGCGGCTGCAGTTCCAAGTGGCTTGACAATGAGGTGCTGTAGCATCAATGCATCTCCCCTTTAAGTACTGAATAAAGCCTGTGCTTCACATGACTGGGAATTAGATTGGATCCGATATTGGTCCACCTGTTAAGCGTTAAGCCAATGAGCAACAGTTTTAGCACTGAAATCAAGACTATAATCACGTAATGAGGACTGAGTATGAATTTTGCGTGCTACCGAGACCATTTTGAGGCGGCGCAGCTTAACATCGTTAGGCCTTAACACTGCCCATTTTGTGTCCACGTCCAATCTCTAGGACCATTTCTCTTCTTCCATCGCATTTCACTGCTCAGCTGTCTGAATAAATTCCCGATGGAATTACAGTTCTCTTCTTATTCCTTAACTCTAACCAAATCGATTTCGCTTTTGAACCATCCACTATATCACCCCTATCTTCCAGTGATGTTTGGAACTTTTGATCAACACTCCTTGTCCTTTTTTTCTACACTATCCCTCAGGAATATTTTGTAACCAGAAATGTTCAGCTCTGATTCCTCCCCTAGCCTAAGCCAGACCTCTCTTAATGCAAATATATTATACCCACAGCAAGTTTTGACTCTGCTTCACCAATTTTATTAAACACTTCCTGTGTTTATATTCATACAACTCAACTCTCCTCTGTTTGGCAGTACTCCTCATTTTACTCTATCCTCCTTCTGACTTATTTATTCTTTTACCTTTTTTATATTGCTTGTCCCTTTGCTTTCCTTTCTGCATCCTCACCATACTTTTTCATTTCCACCACCCTATTAGTTTAAAGCCTTCCCCAAGCACTAGTTACACTCCCAGTGAGGACATTGGTCCCAGGCTTGATCCGTTGGAGTCCAGTAGGCCACAAAGGCTCAGAATTTAGCCCAATGTCCCAGGAATCTGAACCCTTCCCTCCTACAACATCTCTCAGCTGTCAGCTGTGGTTCAGTGGGTAGCATTTTCGCCTCTGAGTCACAGGGTTGTGGGTTCAAGTCACACACCAGAAACTTGAGCACAAAATCTCGGTTGATCTTCAGTGCAGTACTGAGGGAGTGCTGCACTGAGAGGTGCCGTCTTTCAGGTGAGATGTTAAATCGAAGCCCCATCTGCACTCTCAGGTGGACGTAACAGATCACATGGCACTATTTCGAAGGAGAGAAGGGAAGTTCTCCCTGGTGCCCTGGCCAATGCTTGTCCTTCAACCAACATTGCTAACAGATTATGTGGTCATTATCACATTAATGTTTGTCAGAACTTGCTGTGCACAACTTGGTTACCATGTTTCCTACATTCCAACAGTGACTACATATCAAAAGAACATTGGCCGTAAAGTCCTTTGGGATGTCATCAGATTGTGAAAGCCCCAGTATAAATGCATGATCTTCTTCTTCTCCAGCTACTCATTTAACTCCCTATCTTACTATTCCTACACTGACTAGCACATGGTGTAGGGAGCAATGCTGAGATTACTTTCAGAAGGTCCTTATCTATCACCTATCTCCTAATTGTTGAAACACCCTTTATGAATTCAATTTCCTCCTATGTCATTGGTTCCAGCATGTCTGAAGATTTCTGGCTGTCCCCTTCCCTCTCTTGGAAAGTTGGGAAAATGCTTCTCCCTCACTGAGTCACTGTCACTTCCCAGGACTGGGAGACTGTTGCTACCTGCCAGGCTATTGGAATCTGTCCAAAACTTTTTAATCCTAAATTGTTTTGTCTCTTATGTTTCCAGCCATCCATGGCTCAGTCCAAGGTCACAAAGGCTTCAAGACTCTGGGCTGGATTCTTCTCCACGATCCTGCCCATATTCAGGTGTGATAACAGTGTTAAGGGAAATTCAATCGGTGATGCCTCACCACCCAAATCTCAATTTCTCGCCCCGGTCCTGCAGGGACCACAGCTGGCTGCCCTTTCCTTACAAATCACCTGAAAATGGTCAAGGGGCACAGGGCTTGAGTCCCAGGCTCATGTTCTTCCAGGTACTGCCACTTCTGAAGACTGCTGTGTGGAAGGTGCAGTAGGACAGCAGCAGTAATGGTCCCGAGGTCAGACAATGGAAGCAGAGGGTCTAGTGAAGGCTCCACTCTCTCCAGTTCAGGCTCAGAGTTTACATGCTGAAGGACTCGGTCTCAGCCAAGGCCTTCAGTGGATCTTTGTTGCTATCTTCAAAGCAATTCCGACCCTTTCAATGGAGCTCTCAACCCTGCTGGTGCTGCAGCAACCTCCGTGCTCATCAGGATTCTCCACTTCACACTGGTGGACTCCCCTTTGATGGAGGAAATCCCACCAGGTCCTGATGTGCAGAGAAAATGACCACCAACACAGGGAAATAAGTCAGGGCAGATTCAGAGTGGAAGGTCCTGTCCCACCAGAAGAGGAGAATCCAGCCCTGTGTTACCTTTACCTGGCCCTCGAGGAAAGGTTTCAGTAACACCCCCAGGTAACCCACAGCAAACCCTATTTACTAATGTTGCTCAGTTACCAGACTATCTTAAGTTGTCGTAAGATTTCCATTTAGTCTTCGAAATCAAGTAAAGACTCGCAGTGAACTTTACTTAAAGGTGAGGCAACTTTATTAATTGAACAATGAACAAGTGAATAATCCACAGTGATTTAAGACAGTGATAAGTGTATTGTAAGACCAGCACCTAAACTCCTCAGAATAGTAAAACAATTAATAAATCCCAACTCCAAGATCTCATCTCATCTCTTGTACTTGACGCAAGGTCTGTACAGGATTCCTTGAGTCTACCTCTCGTTCTAAATATCATAAATTCAATCACCTGAAAACTTTTAAGGAAACTGACAAACCGGAGAATTCTTTTCCCCTAGGAGGAATTTTAACTTTCCCCAATCATCAGGAAACGAGCAGGGGAGCAGTTAAATGGACCGCTTCCATTTCCCACTCCTTTCCTGCCAATTCCCGATTTTAAGGCTTTTGGTTTTAGCTGCAGTTGATTCTCCCGCTCCCGTACATGGGATCCCGATGGTATTTTAACCGCTCCTGAGTGGGATCCCTGCCGCGGCCGCCCCGCCAAGTAAAACTGTCGGGAAAGCCAGCGAGACCCTCTAAGCTCAGTGAAAAACTATTTGAACCACAAACACCAGTGAAGATCACACAATCTGAAAACCTTAAACAGCACTCTGAGAAATAGTGACTGATAGTCTTGTCTAAATTTACCCAATCCCTCCTTAATCATTTCATACATGGGACGTTTTTAAATAGAAACCAAGGGGGGTAATTGTATAAATTTGCGCTCCCAGCACAGAGCTTCAGCTGTTGGGAAAACCTATTGGGAATTCCGGCCCATGCTCCATATGATATTCCCTGGGGAACACAAGCCTGAATTCCTGATATGTGCTTCAGGCTGCCAAAGCTCTGCTCAGAGAGTGAATTTGTAAAGTTATCAATCTGGTCTTTGAAATAGTTGTTAGAAACACAACTGTTACTTTATAACACCCAAATTCCTCGACTTGAAAATGATTGGCCCTGAAAATCAGCAGGGAGGCCGAGCACATCCCAGCATGAGTGCCTGCAGATGCCCAACTGGGACCTCTGACGCTGACCCCACCAATATCAAGGACAGGCACCCATGTCACTCGGGCCACATCTGGGGCACCTGGTATAGGCATCAGGCTGGAAAGCCTGGTAAGGGGGCCAAGCTGGGGGGCAGGGTGCTAGTTGCTCCCTGGAAACAACCAAATGGTGCCCCCAGCAGCTCCCTTACAGGGTCCATATTAAATGTTTATTTTTTAAAATTCTGATCCTCTGTGGGTTCCAGGCCTCAATCCTGCCCTGGGCCCCAGGTGGGCCCCACTGAAGCTGGTTGTCAGTGAACATACTACTGCCACCCAGACCCTGGGCCCCACTGAAGGCCCAAGATGGATTAACTTTGACATTCAGTGTCTCCGCTGCTAACCCCACCCCCTCCTGTGTTGTTGGCCATGTTTGGGACAGGTGGAGGCTGCGGCCCCAACAGGCCATAGGGGAAACAGCAACAAAGGGCCAGGAGCCGGTGTGTCTGGGTCCGGCCGAGTTGTGGCTGTTCTGGAGAACTCCCACTGAAGTGACGGTGGGAGTACACTAGAACGGCGGTGGATTTTCAGGGCCATTGTTTACTAATTAATCAAAAATTTCCCTTGAAATGTTCACAACTCAGAGGTTTAAGAAGTTGCACACCGTTAGGCAGTTCTGTAGAGTCCGGCCTCTTTCTGTATCTTTCCCCTCTGTGTTGTTCCAAGTATGGACCCCAATCAGGAGCTGATGTGCAAGCGGCAGAAATTTTCTGTGAAGAGAAAATTTGAATGTTTAATAATATCTGTTTGATTTTTACACACTATTAACAGCCAACTCAAAACCCCTGATCCTAATCAGTTTATCCTGCAGTTTGTTCCAACAAGGAAGTCAAGTTGTGGAGGGAGGTTCAGGTGGTCCCAATATTTAAAAAGGGGAAGAAATCTCACTCACGGAATTAGAGACCATGGCCTAGAAATTCAGTTGGGCGCGCCAGCCGTTAGCGCCTTTGGAGGAGTAGATCTCGAGCGCTAGGCGCTTATCGCCCGGGCGCAGCGCGATCTGCGCCTCTCCCCAACTTCAGGACACATTTAGCGCCGGCGCAAAGTCTTAGCGCGCGCCCTGCTGCGCGCGCAGATCATGACGTCATTTAATAGTGCAACGCCCTTTGTGCGCCCCAAACCGGAACTTCACTCGCGCCGGCCCATTGTGCGCCGGGCCGCCCGAGCGACTGTGAAGTGGAACGGTACACAGGCCAGCCGGGCCGCGGGGAGCGCAAATTAAAGGGCACTTACCCAGCAGTATAAAGGCCAGCCATTTTGCAGCATTCACTCTTGTGCAACGGTTTTTTGGACAGAGACCAAGGAGGAGAGTTTAATGGTTTGGACCAACACTTGGACAGGTGTTTTTGGCTCAGGCCAGAGCTTACCAATTATCTTTGCCTTCATTCAGAGCTCAGTGTTTGCCAGCATATAATGGGGGCTGCATTGGGTGGCAACGCTGAATTTCAGCCTTATGCCAGAAGGGCTTACAGACGCCATGAGAGAGTGGCAGCCCTGGCTAGACGCAGAGGGGGCAACAGGTGTCGCCAACTGAGGCCTTACCCACGCAGGGTGTACCGCCAGCAGACCTCCTATCTGACCATGTCTGCCGCGATGTGTGTTAGGAGGCTGCGATTCCGAAGGGAGGTGGTTGCAGACATCTGCCGGCTGCTTCAGAGAGATCTGCAGCCACAGCTGATGCGCAGGACGTCTCTGTCGGTGGCAGTGAAGGTGACGGTGGCTCTCAACTTCTATGCCTCCGGCTCCTTCCAATCCGCTACTGGGGACATCGCTAACATCTCCCAGTTCGCTGTGCATTGCTGCATCCGCCAGGTGACCGAAGCCCTTTTCAGAAGGAGACATCAATTCATCTCCTTCCCCATGACCCTGGACAAGCAGCAGCAGCGTGCAGTGGGGTTTGCAAGAATAGCGGGCTTCCCCATGGTGCAGGGCCCCATTGACTGCACGCATGTGGCTTTGCGGGCACCTCTTGAGCATGCCGAGGAGTACCGCAACCGGAAGGGCTACCATTCCCTCAATGTACAGCTGGTGTGTGACCACAGGCAGCGCATCCTAGCTGTCAATGCCCGCTTTCCAGGCAGCAGCCACGATGCCTTTATCCTGCGACAGACAACTGTGGCTAACATGTTCCAGGCACAGCCTCCCCCAAGAGGATGGCTTATCGGGGACAAAGGCTATCCTTTGTGTACCTGGCTCATGACCCCGCTCCGCGCGCCCACGACCCCTGCTGAAGAGGCATACAACGAGAGCCATCAAGCGACGAGGAACCTCATAGAACAAACAATCGGCGTGCTCAAGCAACGGTTCCGCTGTCTCGATCGCTCCGGGGGAGCCCTCCAGTATTTGCAGGGTCGAGTCTCCCAATTCGTCATCGTTTGCTGCATGCTGCACAACCTGGCTATCCGCAGGACTCAGGCACTGCCACCTCACGTTGGACCACCACCTCAGGAGGAGGAGCAGGAGGAGCATGAGGACGACGAGGACGAGGAGTACCAGCCCAGGAGGGACGCACAAGGTCCAAGGGCCGCCCGTCGGCGGCTTATTGAACGTCACTTCTAGGCCCCCTGTCAGGGAATGGCTTGTGCCAATGATAGAACATGATTGCAGCCGCTCCGCAAGCCCTCAGCCGGTTAAGGCAACAAACACTTCAAAGATCAAACATGGACAATGTGAATAAATAAAATGCTTTATTGTACAAACTCTGGGCCCTTCCCACATGAAAACCAAAAACAGACGAAGCCCCCAAAAAACACTCAAACACATTACTCGCTCCCACAACCTGGAGAGGATTAACAAAATAGGGCAACTAAAATGGCCGTCATTCTCGGCCTTCGTCAAAAACAAACATCACATCATTGGCCTTCAAAAAACAAACATCCAATTCTCGGCCTCAAGAAACAAACACAAATGGCCACACATTCGACTATTTGGCCCGCTAGGGCGATGCCTTGGCCATCTTTGGGTGGCCCCTGCCCGCCCTGCTGCTCCGCCTCAAAGTAAGGCCATTGGCTGCTGCAAGGCTAGGGGCAGGCTCCTGAGGGGCACATGTCGTGATGGCAGATGCCCTTGGGGGTCGGCCTAGTCGAGGTCTGGCCGTCGAGCGGGCGGCTGTTGATTGCTGCAGCTGTGGCTGGCCAGCATCAGTCGCTGCAGCAGCTCCTGGCAGCTCCACTGGGGGAGTGGCAGTGGCGGCTGGAGGAATGGCGGCAAGCTGGCGGATGGCAGGCGCTCGCTGGTCGCCTGAGACACTGGCACTCGCCCGGGCCAGCACTGCAGCATGCGCACCAATCTGCCGAGGGACAGACCGCTGTGCTGCTGCAGCGCGCCGGGTGCCCTGGCGATGCCTGGCAGACACAGCGAGTGTGGCAGCAGTGAGTGCCCGTGTTGACCTGTTCACTGACTGCAGCAGAGCAGCCAGTGACTGGACGGCACCACTGATCACCTGGCCAGTCGTTGACAGATCTGCACGGTATTCCGCCCGACTGGTGGCCTCTAAGGGCCCGAACTCGGCCACACTCCGAGAGAGGGAATCGATGGGCTCAGGCAACCGTGCCACTGCCGCCATGAGCTCCGTGTGCCGGCGCTCCGAGTCCGCGGACAAGTCTTCGAGGCATTCCATCTCCTCGGCGAAGAGCATCTCCTGACTGGAGGCCGGACTCTCCCTCTGGGGAGAAGGCCGCCGAGCTGGCCGACCCTTCCTGCGTTGCTGGAGGCCACTGGGCCCAGCAATTGGACTCCCCTCCGACGCATCCCCCCTCTGGGGAGAAGGCCGCCGAGCTTCCACCCCCCTCCCGCCTTTCTGCAGCACGCAGGTCCCAGGAGCTCCCCTCCCCTTCGACACTTCCGCCACGCTGCCCTCCAGGGAAGACGTGTCCCCTACATTGGCCTGGGTGGCCGCGGCTGAGGGTTCCCCTGATGGGCCGACTTCCTCTTGCTCCTCCTCCTGCTCCTCCTCGGAGGGTCTGTCACTGGCAAGTTGAGGGACCTCCTCTTGACCATCTGAAAGCAGGAAGGCACAAGAGTAGCTTTAGAGTGAGGAGAGGGCGTCAGTGCGGGATGCATGAGTGGTGGCATTCAGCGCATTGGTCGGACAGTGGCAAAGGATGTAGATCTGATGCGCAAGTGGGACGAGAGAGGTGCAAAAGGTGATGTCCTTACCATTGCTGCCCAGAACAGGGTCGGCATCTCCACATGCAACGGGCCCAATCACCCGGCCACCCATGAGGCGCTCCACGTGATGTTGCAGGTCGGTGAGTGGCTGGATATGGGGTCGGCCTCCCCCGGTCACAGTCCGGCTCTTGCGATTATTCGCCAGCTTGGCCTGCAAGAGAAAGGACGGCCTCTAAGTACAGTGTGTCGCCGTGATCTTGTGTGCACTGCCTCCCATGGTGGAATATCCTGGCCAGTGTGTCGCCATGATCTGGTGTGCACTGCCTCCCATGGTGGAATAGCCTGGCCAGTGTGTCGCCATGATCTGGTGTGCACTGCCTCCCATGGTGGAATAGCCTGGCCAGTGTGTCGCCATGATCTGGTGTGCAATGCCTCCCATGGTGGAATAGCTTGGCCAGTGTGTTAAGTGCAGAATGTGCAATTGATGCTCATGCCTGTCCCATAGCTGCTGGATGAAGGCTGGCCATTAGAGCTTTCAGGTCCCTTTGCCCATAATGTGAGGTGCACATGCAAGGATGAGGAGGTCATTGGAAAGGGTACTCACCCTGACAATGCGTGTGAGGTCATTTAACTTTTTGCGGCATTGGGCACCGGTCCTGGGGACGTCGCTGTTGGCTGACAGCTTGCTGGCAACATGCCTTGAGGCTCTCCTGTAGACGCGGACCGTCGCCTTCTTGCCATTGTCCGGGTACAAAACATGGCGCCTCTTCTCCACAGCAGCAAGCAGCACACTCAGATCACGCTCTGAGAAGCGCTGCGCACGTTCACGGGCCTTCTCCATGTCTTCAGGCGCTATTTGGGTCCAGCAGCAGTGTTCAGGCCTAGCTGGAGGGCTCCACTATCCAGGGCGTGGCAGCAGACACAGTCGACCCTTCCCCCTTAAGAGCTGGCCGGCGCCAGGGTGTCTGCTGTCAATCACGAGATGGCCGCACCTGCGCTGCGCCCGGCCTTGGCGCTATCGATCACCACCTCCGGCTTAGCGCCCAAAGAGAGGCGTCCAGCAGCAGTTTTAGCGCTCGCCCGAACTAGTAGGGCGAAGCTAATGAATATCGGAGAAGTGGCATAGATTTGGCGGCGGCCGCAAACTTTAGCGGACGCCCCACTTTAGCGCCCCAAAAGTGGCGTCAATGAATTTCTAGGCCCATTAGTTTAATGACAGCTGTGAGGAAAATGCTGGAAGGCGTAAGAAGGGATGTGAGTTATGATCTGCGGGGAATGGTAGCGTAGTGGTAATGTCACTGGACTAATAATTCAACGATCTGGGCAAATGATCCAGCGAAGTAAGTTCAAATCCCACCACGGCAGCTGGGGAATTTAAATTCAGTTAAAATCTGAAATAAAAAAACTCGAATGTCCTTTAGGGAAGGAAATCTGCCATCCTACATAGGAAGATAGGAGTAGGCCATTCGGCCCCTCGAGCCTGCTCTGCTATTCAATGAGATCATGGCTGATCATCCAAATTCAGTACCCTGTTCCTGCCTTCTCTCCATATCCCTTGATCCCTTAAGAAATATATCCAACTCCTTCTTGAATATATTTAATGAATTGACCTCTACTGCCTTCTTTGGTACAGAATTCCACAGGTTCACCACTCTCTGGGTGAAGAAATTCCTCCTCATCTTTGTCCTAAATGGCTTACCCCTTATCCTTAGACTGTGACCCCTGGTTCTGGACTACCCGACCATCGGGAACATCCTTCCAGTGTGTAGTCCTTTTAGAATTTTATAAGTTTCGATGAGATCCCCTCTCATTCATCTAAACTCCAGCGAGTACAAGCCCAATCGAGCCAATCTCTCCTCATACGTCAATCCTGCCATCCCAGGTATCAGCCTGGTGAATCTTCGCTGCACTCCTTCCATGGCAAGAACATCCTTCCTCAGATAAGGCGACCAAAACTGCACACAATACTCCAGATGTGGTCTCACCAAGGCCCTGTACAACTGCAGCAAGACATCCTTGTTCCTGTACTCAAACCCTCTCGCTACGTCCTTACCTGGTCTGGCCTATATGTGACTCTAGATCCATAGCAATGTGGTTAATTCTTAACTGTCCTTTGAAATGGCCTAGCAAGTCACTCAGTTGTAGCTAACTGCTATGAAACAAAATAAGAAGAATGAAACTGAATGGACCCCTTGGGACTGGCTGCGGTAATGGCAATGGCACACACAGCCCAGTCAATCCTACAGGTCAAACAGGGGCAAGGAAACCTCCTGCTGATTACCACCCTATAAGTCCCATCTTCCCTCCATGTTGAACACCACTTGGAAGAAGCACTGAGAGTAGCAAAGGCACAGAATGTACTCTGGGTGGGGGACTTCAATGTCCAACACTAAGGCCTAGAAATTGGGTTTTGGCTTAGCCAGGGCTTTAGCGCCGGAAGTTAGTGCCGGCGCTAAGTCCCCCTGCGCGCGCCAAAAATTCAGCAGGGCCGCGCCCAAACGGCTGCCGGCGCTACTGAAGGGTCTTTGCGGCGGTAAATCGGCACTAACTGCCGTTTCGCGCCGCAATTCCGGCGCTGCGGCACCCGATGCGGTGCGGCAGGCTCGGGAAGTGCAGGCCTCCTCCTTCCGTTAAGGAGGAGCTGCCTGCACCCGGCCGCGGCCCGCGCAAATCTGTCTAAAAATGAGCCCGGCACCTCGGACAAGTGCCGGGCTTGCATCTGTTCCGGGGGGTGGGGGGGAGAAGTCCGGGGAGGGAGCTGCGGGCAGGCGGCCGGCGGGAAAGCGGCCGGCCGCCGCGGGGCCTTTAATGCGCCGGCGCAAACTCATGCAAGACTCTGTTGCCAGAGTCTTAGTTGCGGCTGCCACGGGCGAGGCGGCCGCAACTGAATTTCGGCGCTAGGGCCCGTCGGCATGGCAACCGGGACGCTGCGCACACCGATGACGTCATCGGTGCCGGCGCAGCGCTACCGGTGCAACGCCGATTTAGGGCCCCAGGGAATTTTTAAACTGGCCATAACTCTGGCGCTAGTCCCTCTAGCGCCTCAAAAGCGGCGCTAAGGCAACTGAATTTCTAGGCCTAAGAGTGGCTTGGTAGCACCACTGCTCGCCAAGTCCTAAAGGACATAACTGTCAGTCTGGACCTGTGTGAGAACCAACACAAGGGAAAAACCTACTTGACCTCATCCTCATCAATCTACCTGTCGCAGATGTATCTGTCCATGACAGTATTGGTAGAAGTGACTACTGCACAGTCATTGTGGCGACAAAATCCCATCTTCACACTGTAGAAAGTATATGCAGACCCTTAATTTTAATGGGGCAGAAATTCCGATCCCTACGGGTGTGTACGCGCTGTGTTCTCACCCGTAGGGACATTGGAAATGCCGGTTTCAGGCATGCATTTCTGATCTGTGAAGAAAGCTCTTGACAGATCCTCCGGCTGCCATGGAGCAGGGCCTTTGCGGGCGGAGAGTTACGCTTTTTGGAAACCCTCCGCCCGCAGAAGACACTTACAATTCTTGTGCCTGGTAAAAGCAGGATAAGAGTTGTAAAAAGTAAAAAAAAAATGTTTTTCCCATTAATTTATCATTTAAAAATACTTTTCGAAAGGTAAGTTTATTTTTAGCCCTGTTAAAAACTTTACTTATTTTTTTCAAAAATTAAAATTTTTGTTTAAAATAGTTAATTTATGTAATTTCAAGTCATTTTAAAAATGTAATTTTTTTTTAAATGTATTTGAAGTTTTACTATGTTTTTGGGGGTGATCTCCATTCATATATTTGACAGGTCTTCCTGTCAAATGTATGAATGGAGATTCCCTTCTCTGATTGGCTCCCCATGGCCCACGTGATCCCAGGGATGCTGCGAACTACCTGCGCCTCTGGGATACGTGGGCCCTGCAGACCGGCAGTTTGGAGAGGCCCTGCATCGGAACTCTGCGCCTCCCGGGAACCCTCAGGTAAAGGCGCAGATTTTTCCCAATCGCAGCCCTCCGCCCGCAGGAGGCCTGCGATCGGAAAATCTGGGCCATTATTTCTTGAAATGCTTTGCCAGGCAAAAAGGTTTTACAAAGTGAAATAAAATTGGTGAATGTAACAAGCAGTCTTTCAGTGATAAGGCAGGACATGGTTGTGACTGCAGGGGGTGGTGATACCCACCGTCTGCCCCACCTGTGACAGAGACTGTAGGTTCCGCATTGGACTCATCAGTCACCTGCAAACTCATTTTTAATGTGGAAGCAAGTCATCCTCAGTTCCGAGGAACTGCCTAAGAAGAAGAAGATAGTCAACAGAGAGAAACAAACCCCCTTAGATTGTAGACATGGTGTCTCTGGTGACCTTTCTGAGGTGAGAAGTCAAATCGTTGAAGTTTTGAAATGCAGAATACGACGTAACTCATGAATCGAACCAAGTGGTTTTCTGCCACCTATGTAAACTTTAGGAGTGAATGAACAATTTTGGGCTGTGATCAGGACAAACTGAATAATAGCCACACAGGATGTGTGAGTGTAAACATTTGACAGCTCAAACAATTCATCCAACATTAAAGGAACATTTCACTATCTCTGAATGAATGATTTAATGCAAAAGACAAGGAAAGCTGTATAAAGCATGGTGGCTAAAGAAAGCCAGCACTGCAGTCAGAAGAAGATGGCTTGGCCAGTCATCTCATGTACGAGGATCAAGCTGCAGTCAGAGGAAGGCGGGGCCTGGCCAGTGTTTCCGCTTACAAGGATCTACAATCAACGCTGGACCGATCATCGGCGGGTGGTTGTATGTATGATTTCCTGTAATATTATTGGTGAACTGCTCGGATAGTGGTTGGGGTTTTGAATCTGTCTTAGGAACAATAAAAGGTTAAAGACAGAACCCGTGTGTCTGGTGTAATTTCTCATAAGTCTCAAGTCCGAACTCTATAACCTGTAAGACGGGGCGAGGGGTAATTCCGCACGTCTTACAGCACCGAGGACATCCTCCATCGTGTTGTGTGGCACTACCACCGTGCTAAATGGGATAGATTCAGAACAGATCTTGCAGCTCAAAACTGGGCATCCATGAGGTGCTGTGGGCCATCAGCAGCAGCAGAATTGTATTCCACCACAATCTGTAACCTCATGACCCAGCATATTCTGAACTCCACCATTACCATTAAGCCAGGGGACCAACCCTGGTTTAATAAGGAGTGTAGAAGCGCATGCCAGGAGCAGCACCAGGCGTATCTAAAAATGAGGTGCCAACCCGAGGAAGCTGCAACACAGGACTACATGCATGCTAAAAAGCGGAAGCAGTATGCTATAGACAGGGCTAAGTGATCGCTCAATCAACGGATCAAATCAAAGCTCTGCAGTCCTGCCAGATCCAGTCATGAATGGTGGTGGATCATTAAAAAACTAATGGGAGGAGGAGGCTCCATGAATATCCCCATACTCAATGATGGTGCAGCCCAACACATGTGTGCAAAAGACAAGGCTGAAGCGTTTTCAGCCAGAAGTGCCGAGTGGATGATCCATATCGGCCTCCTCCTGAGGTCCCCACCTTCAAATTAGCCAGTCTTCAGCCAATTCAATTCACTCCACGTGATATCAAAAAATGGCTGATCACACTGGATACAGCAAAGGCTATGGGCCCCGACAACATCCTGGCTATTGTGCTGAAGACTTGTGCTCCAGAACTAGCCGCACCTCTAGCCAAGCTGTTCCAGTACAGCAACAACACTGGCATTTATCCGACAATGTGGAAAACTGCCCAGGTATGTCCTGTCCACAAAGAGCAGGACATATCCAATCTGGTCAATTACTGCCCAGGCAGTCTACACTCAATCCTCAGCAAAGTAATGAAAGGTATCATTGACAGTGCTATCAAGCAGCACTTACTCACCAATAACCTGCTCGCTGATGCCCAGTTTGGGTTCCACCAAGACCACTTGGCTTCCAACCTCATTACAGCCTTGGTCCAAACATGGACAAAGGAGCTGAATTGGAGAGGTGAGGTGAGAGTGAGTGCCCTTGACATCAAGGCAGCACTTGACCAAGTGTGGCATCAAGGAGCCCTAGTAAACCCGAAGTCAATGGGAATCGGGGGGAAAACTCTCCACTGGCTGGAGTCATACCTAGCACAAAGGAAGATGGTTGTGGTGATTGAATGTCAATCATCACAGCCCCAGAACATCACTGCAGGAGTTCCTCGGGGCAGTGTCCTAGGCCAAATCTGTAATGATCAATAGCATGTCATTCTATAGTGGACACTAGGTGGAGCCGTAGAGCTGTATATAGCTGTATGTATAAGACTACACTACCCAGCTATATATTATATAAAGACTACATTACCCATGAGGCTAGGCTACCCACAAGGCAGCAGTCAAGATGGAAGCCTCTACAAGATGCTGTACAAGTTCACATGTGCTCAATAAAATAGCTAGCAAAAGCTAGCTGTGTTCATAATAAGAATGTCTATTTATTAATGAACATAACATGGTACCAGGGTGGTGAAGATCTGCTGAAAATTGTGAAAAGCGACATGGAGAATTTGAAGACACCAGAGCGTTTGAAACTCACAGAAAAAATCAACTACAATTGGCAGACTTTTAAACAGCAATTCGAACTCTACATTGCAGCCATCGGATTCGGTACAAAGCCAGACGCAAGGAAGATAGCGTTGCTGCTTATGGTTGCAGGCCCACAGGCGATAGAGGTATTTAATACATTTGTATTTAATCCAGCAGAGAACAGAGACAAATTAGATGATGTGCTACAGAAATTTGATGCACATTGTTCTCCCAAAAAGAATGAGACGTATGAATGATATATCTTCCGTTCTCGGACACAGCAACAAAATGAGACTTTTGATAGCTTTATAACTGATCTGAAACTGAAAGCACAGACATGTAATTTCTCTGAGCTCAAAGCATCCATGATTCGTGACCAGATTGTGTTTGGTATTCATGATAAAAAATGTCAGGGAACGTCTGTTGAGAGAAACCGAACTAAATTTGGAAAATGCGGTGAAAATATGCCAAGCCAGCGAGCTAGCTCGAAATCAGGCGAAGACTTTCAGTGAAATCAATAATGATGCGAATGTAATGAGTGATAATGCTGCTGTCGGTGCTGTGTCCTACAAGGGGAAGAAACGTGGGCAGAACAGAAATGAAAAGCAATCGGAGGATGACATTTTTAATTGTAAATGCTGTGGTTACAAACACCAGTTAAGACAATGCCCAGCGTTTGGAAAAATGTGCACAAAGTCTAATGGAAAGAATCACTTTGCCAAACAATGCTTTTCAAAAGTAAAAACGACGAAAGGGCAACGAGTTAATGTGATTGAGGACACTGATGTAAGTGAGAGATTTTTTGTAGGAATGGTGTCATGTGACGATATCAAAAAAGATACAGAAAATGTGCAGCCCTCAGAAATAGACAATGCTGAACATAAAGTTAATGCAGTAAAAGAGGACAAATGGATGATCCCACCGCAGATAAATGGAGCATTAGTTACATTGAAACTGGACACTGGGGCAAAAGCAAACTTAATCAGTATGAGTGACATTAACAATATGAAAGAAAAGCCCAAAATACAGAAAAAGTCAGTACTACTGAAGGACTATAATGGACAGAAAATAGATAGTTTAGGTGCATGCAGACTTAAAGTGACAGTCAAAGACAAAGTGCATCATCTCATGTTTTCTGTTGTGGCTGGGTGACAAAGCTTGTGAGGACTTAGAACTGGTCAAAAGAGTCTACCGTATAAACTGTGCCATAAGCAGACCAGATGACTCGGTGGATTCTGTAGTGAATAATTTCCAGGATGTGTTCAAAGGATTTGGAGTTCTACCATTCACTTACAAGATCCAGCTAAAGCAGGATGCCCTGCCAGTGGTACATGCTCCACGAAGAGTTCCAGTACCCCTGTGTGACCGGCTCAAGAATGAACTGGACAGAATGACCACACTAGGATTCATCAGGAAAGTCGAAGAGCCAACAGACTGGGTTAACTCCATGGTATGTGTAAAGAAAAAGAACAATGATCTAAGAATATGCATGGATCCAAAGGACTTAAATGCAAACATAAAACGTGAACACTACCAGATTCCCAAGCGAGAAGAAATCACCAGTGAAATGTCAGGTGCCAGATACTTTACATAGCTCGATGCCTCACAAGGATTTTGGCAACTAAAACTGGATGAAGAGAGCACCAAATACTGTACCTTCAACACACCATTTGGCAGGTATTGTTTCCTCAGAATGCCTTTCGGGATAATATCTGCATCTGAAATCTTTCATAGAGCGATGGAACACATAATTGAAGGTCTGGAAGGAGTTTGGGTCTATGTTGATGACATCATCATCTGGGGCTCCACACTGAAAGAACACAATGAGAGGCTGACTAAAGTGCTACAGAGCATACGCCGGAATGGACTGAAGCTCAACAAAGCCAAGTGTCAGTTTGGCGTCCAGGAAGTCACTTTCTTTGGAGATAATCTATCTGGTAAAGGAATAGAGCCAGATATGGAAAAAGTAAACGCCATACTCAACATGCCCCGACCCACTGACAAAAAAGGAGTGCTATGCATCATGGGGATGATAAACTTCATTGGAAAGTTCATTCCTAACTTGTCAGCCAAGACAGCCTGTCTGCGAGACCTGCTACATAAAACAAATAAGTTCGCATGGACAGAAAGACATGAACAAGAGTGGATAAACCTCAAAACAGTGCTGACAACCACACCTGTACTCACCTTCTTTGACCCAACCAAATGAATCAAAGTGTCAACGGATGCATCAAAAGATGGCCTAGGTGCGGTCTTGCTACAAGCAGAGGGTGAAGATTGGAAGCCTGTTGCCTATGCCTCCAGGTCTATGACTGATACTGAGTGTCGATACGCCCAGATTGAAAAGGAATGTCTAGGCTTGGTAGTTGGACTAGAAAAGTTTCATGGCTACATATATGGACTCCCCACCTTCACAGTTGAGACAGACCACAGCCCTCTGGTTGCCATCATAAAAAAAACCTGAATGAGATGTCTCCAAGGATTCAATGACTCATGATGAAGCTGCAAAGATATGACTTTGAACTGATCTACACACCAGGCAAATACATAGTGTTAGCAGATGCACTATCCCGAGCACCCACAATGAGCCATGTGAGCTCTACTGAAGAAGACGTGGATGTTCATGTGAGTATGGTCACTGCTGCGCTGCCCGTGTCAGACACAAAATCAAAGCAAATAGCAGAAGAAACAGTAAAAGATACAATATTACAAACAGTAATAGAGAACATTCATCATGGTTGGCCAAAAGGTTCCTGTCCAAAATATTTTCACATAAGGTCAGAATTGAGTGTCGCAAGTGGACTATTACTAAAACAGAACAGAATAGTCATTCCACAGGCTCTACGTCAAGACATGCTCAAAAGGATTCATGAGGGACACCTCGGAATTGAAAAATGCAAAAGGAGAGCAAGAGACACTGTTTATTGGCCTGGCATAAATAAGGACATTGAGAACATGATAGGCAAATGTGAGACATGTCAGAAACACCAAAACAAACAAGCAAAGGAACCAATGATAGTAGCTGACATACCAACAGCAGTATGGCAAAAGGTTGGTATGGACCTTTTTCATTTAAATGGTAAAGACTATCTAATAGTGATTGACTACTATTCTAACTATCCTGAGATGGCGCTGCTCTCAAGCACCACAGCAAGCAGTGTCATAATGCATGTGAAATCCATCTTCACCAGATATGGAATTCCCAGGATTGCCATTAGCGACAATGGTCTGTGCTTCAACTGTAAGGAGTGGCCACAGTTTGCAGCACATTATGACTTTCAGCACATCACATCCAGTCCTTTGTATGCTCAGTCAAATGGTAAGGCAGTGAAAGGTGTTCAAGCTCTCAAGCAGCTACTGAAGAAAGCGACAGAAAGCAAGTCTGATCCTTATCTCGCCCTACTGAGCTACCGAGCCTCACCTTTAGACTGTGGTTCTTCACCTGCTGAACTACTAATGGGTCGCAAGTTGTGCACCACACTACCCTGCTGTGCAAAAGAACAGCAAAGTGAGGAACTGAGACAGAGACTTCAACTGTTAAAGCTGAAACAGAAATCATACTATGACAAGTCATCCAAAACTCTAAAACCATTGACAAAGGATGATGTTGTCAGGATTGAGGATCCAGATGCATGGAACAGGAAAGCTACAGTTCTTGAGGAAGTAGGGCCAAGGTCATACACTGATAGAACTGAGGAAGGACAGATTCTCAGGAGGAACCGCCGTTCCCTCCTAAAAACACAAGAGACTATTCAAGACCAGATTGATGACAATGACACAACTGCATCTTATCATTCACCGCCAGAACAATCTCATGAAGGCACATCAGACTTACCCGTGTTGAGAAGATCCACACGTGAAGTAAAAGAGCCTGATAGACTTAGGCCTAGAAATTCACTTTGGGGCGGCCAGCTCGCTCGCGCCCAAAAGTTAGCGCTGGGCGGGGAGCCATTAGCGATCGTCAGATATTCAGTGTTAGCGCCCCAAATCGGAACCGGGCGCTATACCAGGGTGTGCCCGCCTCCGCTTGGGGCGCTGACACTGAATTTCAGCGCTATTGGCGCCGCTGCGCCAGCCGCTGCGGAGCGGCAGGCTGCGGTACTGCAGGCCTCCTCCTTCTCTTAAGGGGGAGCTGCCTGCAACGGGGAGATCGCCGCTGGAGAGTGCCGGCAAATGAGCCCGGCACCACGGAGAAGTGCCGGGTTCACGGAAAGCAGCCGGCAATGCCGCGGGGGGGGGGGGGAGGAGGCCGGGGAAGGAGGTGCGGGCAGGCGGCCGCCGAAAAAGCGGCCGGCCGCACCTTCACCTTTAAAGCGCCCCACTAAGGCTACAGCACGGCCCCGTTTTTTGGTCGCTGTTTGCGGCCGCTTCGGAGGAGGCGGCCGCTACTAAATATGGGGATCGGGCCGGTTTCGGGGCGGAACCGGGGCGCTGCGCACACCAATGACGTCATCGGTGCCGGCGCAGCGTTAATGGCTACCGCCGCCAATACCGCTGCGCTGAATATCAGCGCAAACTCATTTTTGGCGCAGAAGCCCTCTTTAGGCGGTAACTGGCCGCAAAGCTGGCAGCGCCTTAATGAATTTCTAGGCCTTAATCTTTGAGTACAATGTAAAGCTTTGAAAATGTGTTGACTGTTTTGAAAATGTTTATGTTTATAGAGCACTAACAAAAGTGTTACTGATATTATCTTTATTGTTTTCTTGAAAGTTGATTGATATTGATTTTGTTAAACCTCAAAGAAAGGGGGATGGAGTGATCAATAGCATGTCATTCTATAGTGGACACTAGGTGGAGCCGTAGAGCTGTATATAGCTGTATGTATAAGACTACACTAGCCTGCTATATATTATATTAAGACTACATTACCCATGAGGCTAGGCTACCCACAAGGCAGCAGTCAAGATGGAAGCCTCTACAAGATGCTGTACAAGTCCACATGTGCTCAATAAAATAACTAGCAAAAGTTAGCTGTGTTCATAATAAGAATGTCTATTTATTAATGAACATAACAAAATCATCTTCAGCTGCTTCATCAATGACCTTCCTTCCAACATAAGGTCAGAAATGGGGATGTTTGCTGATAACTGCACAGTGTTCAGTGCTATTCTCAACTCCTCAGATAATGAAGCAGTCCATGCCTGCATGCAACAAGAACTTGACAACCTTCAGGCTTGGGCTGATATGTAGAGATAACATTCGCACCACTGAAGTGCCAAGCAATGACTATAACCAACAAGCGAGGAGTGTGATGGAATACCCTCCACTTGCCTGGATGAGTGCAGCTCCAACAACACTTAAGAAGCTCTACCCCATCCAGGACAAAGCAGTCCGCTTGATTGGCACCTCCTCTACCACCTTAAACATTCATTCCCTCCACCACCGGTGTACCGTGGCTGCAGTATGTACCATCTACAAGACATACTGCAGCAACTTGCCAAGGCTTCTTCGGCAGCACCTCCCAAACCCGCGACCTCTTCCACCTAGAAGGACAAGGGCAGCAGGCACATGGGAACACCACCACCTCCAAGTTCCCCTCCAAGTCACACACCATCCTGACTTCGAAATATATCGGCGATCCTTCATCGTCACTGGGTCAAAATCCTGGGAGTACCTTCATTGGTTCAAGAAGGCGGCTCACCACCATCTTCTCAAGGACAATTAGGGATGTGCAATAAATGCTGGCCTTGCCAGCGACACCCACATCCCATAAGCGAATTAAAAAAAAATAGTGAATCGCCCTAAAATGCTGGACAATTTTCACCGCTTCGCCATTAGCCTCACAAAAACAGGAGCACGCCATCAACTTCCCCATCAGTGTCAGGAAATTGCTGGATTTGCGCCGTAAATACGAATGAATCTTGCAGCAACCATTTCGGGCTGGTATTTCATGTCGTAAGGACCCTGTTCATGATGTGATTTATGCTCCTGGCATGAAACTCAACCTTGGTGACTCAGAAAGGGAACAATTGAAACTGTGGAGCCTTACTCCTGCAGGTAGTAAATTGTTCTTAGAGGTATTTTAAATTTCACATTATTTTCTTACTTTGTCTTTCTGTCTCCTTTTCATTTCTCTCTTAATCCAATTACGCTTTCTCTCGCTATATTTCTCTTTTTATATCTACTTTGACTCTAATTCACCCTATTTTTTTCCGCCATTTGCTCGTTTTTTTTCTCTATCCTTGGTTGAGGAGATAAACCATTGGACCCGATGTTCAGAAGGTCCAAGATGCCCTGTTGACCTCGTTTTGCCGTTATCAAATCACATTTCCAGCAACTTGCAGTGCAAATGTGGAGCGATCTGATTTGCTAGAAATGCGAGTTGATAACAGCATGGCGAGGTCAACGGGCATCTGGGTCCTCCTGAGCATCGGATCCAATGATTTATCTCCTTAACCAAGGATAGGGAAAGAAACTGAGCCATAATGGTAATTTACACCATTTCTCCAGGGTGCTTGGTGACCGCCAGCCTAAGTAACAGTGAAAGATTGGGAGCACTTCACAAAATTCTGTCCCATTAAGTTTAAAAGATATCAAGGTGTTTCATTACCTGGCACAAGGTGGAGCCCTCAGATTGGACAATTTTCACAATGGCGACAATAGGGATCCACAGTATACAGAAGATTATCATACACCAACCAAGTGCTGTTGCCCAGACAGGATATTCAACAGCTCCATATGTTGGTGGGGCAAATCTTGCTAAGGCCCAGATTAAGATTGCCTGAATGAAATGATTGCACAAAACAAGATCAGAAACAGAATGAGATAGACTATCTGCAGCTTGATTATTTTCAGTTAAAAATTCTAAAAGGTGTAACATCTCCTTACTGCCAGCAAGCATGGAGAGATAAAACACCAGCACACTCTCCACCACAGCCAGAAGAGCCAATTCCTTTTTCCAATCATCATCTCAGTGTCCTTGATGAATCGGTTTACCCCTGTGAACAACAAGAAAGCAGGGATACACAATAGAGTCATAGAGTCATAGAGTTATACAGCACGGATAGAGGCCCTTCGGCCGATCGTGTCCGCGCCGGCCATCACGCCCTGTCTAATCTTATCCCATATTCCAGCATTTGGTCCGTAGCCTTGTATGCTATGGCATTTCAAGTGCTCATCCAAATGCTTCTTGAATGTTGTGAGGGTTCCTGCCTCCACAAACCTTTCAGGCAGTGAGTTCCAGACTCCAACCACCCTCTGGGTGAAAAAGTTATTTCTCAAATCCCCTCTAAACCTCCCGCCCTTTACCTTGAATCTATGCCCCCTAGTTATTGACCCTTCTACTAAGGGAAAAAGCTCCTTAGTATCCATCCTATCTATGCCCCTCATAATTTTGTACACCTCAATCATGTCCCCCCTCAGCCTCCTCTGCTCCAAGGAAAACAAACCCAATCTGCCCAGTCTCTCTTCATAGCTGAAGCGCTCCATCCCTGGTAGCATCCTGGTGAATCTCCTCTGCACCCTCTCCAAAGCTATCACATCCTTCCTGTAGTGTGGCGACCAGAACTGCACACAGTATTCCAGCTGTGGCCTAACCAGTGTTTTATGCAGCTCCATCATAACCCCCTTGCTCTTATATTCTATGCCTCGGCTAATGAAGGCAAGTATCCCATATGCCTTTTTTACCAACTTATCCACCTGTTCCGCCGCCTTCAGGGATCTGTGTACTTGCACACCCAGATCCCTCTGACCCTCCGTCTTGCCTAGGGACTTACCATTCATTGTGTATTCCCTTGCCTTGTTAGTCCCCCCAAAGTGCATCACCTCGCACTTTTCCGTGTTAAATTCCATTTGCCACTGTTCCGCCCATCTGACCAACCCATCTATATCGTCCTGCAGACTGAGACTACCCTCCTCGCTATTTACCACCCTACCAATTTTTGTATCATCCGCGAACTTACTGATCATACCTTTTACATTCATATCCAAGTCATTAATGTAGACCACAAACAGCAAGGGACCCAGCACCGATCCCTGTGGTACCCCACTGGCCACAGTCTTCCAGTCACAAAAACAACCTTTGACCATCACCCTCTGCCTTCTGCCACTAAGCCAGTTTTGTATCCAACGTGCCAAGGCACCCTGGATTCCATGGGCTCATACCTTCTTGACCAGTCTCCTGTGCGGGACTTTATCGAAGGCCTTACTGAAATCCATGTATACCACATCCACTGCGTTACCCTCATCCACACACCTAGTCACCACCTCAAAAAATTCAATCAAATTAGTCAGATATGATCTTCCCTTGACAAAGCCATGTTGACTATCCCCGATTAATCCTCGCCTCTCCAAGTGGAGACTAATTTTGTCCCTCAGAATTTTTTCCAATAATTTTCCCACCACTGATGTTAGGCTCACTGGCCTGTAGTTCCCCAGTTTTTCCCTACTCCCCTTCTTGAATAATGGAACTACATTAGTGGTTCTCCAGTCCTCTGGTACATCCCCTGTGGCCAGAGAGGTTCTGAATATGTGTGTTAGAGCCCCCGCAATCTCTTCCTTTGCCTCACACAGCAGCCTGGGATACATTTCGTCCGGGCCTGGGGATTTATCCATTTTTAGGCCTGCTAAAACCGCCAATACCTCCTCCCTCTCGATGTTAATATGTTCGAGCATATCACAGTCCCCCCGCCCTATTTCTATGTCTACATCGTCCCTCTCCATAGTGAAAACAGATGCAAAAAATTCATTTAGAACCCCTCCTACATCTTCCGGCTCCACACACAGATTTCCACTTTTGTCCCTAATGGGCCCTATTTTTTCCCTAGTTATCCTCTTACCCTTAATATACTTATAAAACATCTTAGGATTTTCCTTTATTTTGCTCGCCAGTGTTAATTCATGGCCCCTCTTTGATCTCCTAATTTCTTTTTTAAGTATCCCCCTGCACTTTTTGTACTCCTCTAGGGCTTCCTCCGTCTTTAGCCTTTTGTATCTGCCAAAAGCCCACTTTTTTTTTTAATCCATTCTCGTATATCCCCTGACATCCAAGGTTCCCTGTGGTTTTTGGAACCACCCTTGACCTTTACGGGAACATGTTGCCATTGTATGATCTCAATCTCCCTTCTGAAAGCCTCCCATTGCTCCGATGCGGATTTTCCTACAAGTAGCTGATCCCAGTCCATTTTGGCCAGATCCTGCCTTATCCTATTAAAATCAGCCTTCCCCCAATTTAGAAGCTTCATTTCCGGCCCATCCCTGTCCTTTTCCATGACCACCTTAAATCTCACCATATTATGGTCACTGTCACCAAAGTGCTCACCTATTAGCACTTCTTCTACTTGGCCGGCCACATTCCCTAGAATTAGGTCCCGTACCGCCCCCTCTCTTGTAGGACCTTCTACATGCTGGCTCAAAAAGCTCTCCTGGATGCACTTTAAGAATTCTACACCCTCTGTGCCTTTCACACTCTGACTATCCCAGTTAATATTGGGGAAGTTGAAATCCCCCATTACTATTACCCTATTATTTGCACATTTCTCTGAGATTTGCCTACATATCTGTTCCTCTATCTCCCCTTGACTGTTTGGAGGCCTATAGTACACTCCCTTGTTTTTAAGCTCCACCCATATGGCCTCATTAGAGGAACCTGCTAATATGTCATCCCTCCTTACTGCAGTAATTGACTCCTTAATTAATATTGCGACACCCCCTCCTCTTATACCCCCCCCCCTCTGTCTCGCCTGAAGATTCTGTACCCCGGAATATTGAGCTGCCAGTCTTGCCCCTCCCTCAACCATGTCTCCATGATAGCAACAATATCATACTCCCATGTGTTTATCAACACCTTCAGTTCATCCACCTTATTTGATAGACTCCTTGCATTAATATAGATGCCATCCAGCCTTGTCCTTGTATATTTGCCCTGTCTACCAAGCTGACTTGTTTTTTTCTGTAAGAAGTCACACAACACCAGGTTATAGTCCAACAGCTTTATTTGAAATCACAAGCTTTCGGAGCGCTGCTCCTTCTTCAGGTGAAGTGGAGAAATGCATAAAGACACAGCTTATATAGTCAGAGAATCATGTCAGATGTTTACAGGTAACCTTTCCAACTGCCATTTGTCACACCTCGGCAGAGAGATAATCACAGCAGTCAAAGGTGTGAATGGTGTCCAAACAGGTCAGTCAGGGAAACATTACATCAAAGAACAATGAGGTGGGGTCACAAGGGGTCAAATATTGCAGATGCTGGGGTCTGTATGAAAAACAAAAAAGCAGACAAAAAACATTTTTTTTGGCTGGAAATCACAGCAGGTCCGGCCGCATCTGTGTAGAGAGAACAAGCCAATGTCGACTCGAGTCTGGATGACACTGCATCAGGTGGGGTTACATGTAGCGTGACATGAACCCAAGATCTCGGTTGAGGCCGTCCTCATGAGTGCGGAACTTGGCTATCAGTTTCTGCTCGACGATTTTGCGTTGTCGTGTGTCTCGAAGGCCACCTTGGAGAATGCTTACCTGAAGATCGGAGGCTGAATGTCCTTGACTACTGAAGTGTTCCCCGACTGGGAGGGAACACTCCTGCCTGGTGATTGTTGCGCGGTGTCCGTTCATCCATTGTCGCAGTGTCTGCATGGTCTCGCCGATGTACCATGCTCCGGGGCATCCTTTCCTGCAACGTATGAGGTAGACAACGTTGGCCGAGTCACATGAGTATGTACCATGTACCTGGTGGGTGGTGTCCTCACGTGTGATGATGGTATCTGTGTTGATGATCTGGCATGTCTTGCAGAGGTTGCTGTGGCAGGGTTGTGTGGTGTCGTGGTCGCTGTTCTCCTGAAAGCTGGGTAATTTGCTGCGAACGATGGTCTGTTTGAGGTTAGGCGGCTGTTTGAAAGCGAGTAGTGGAGGCGTGGGGATGGCCTTAGCGAGGTGTTCGTCGTCATCGATGACATGTTGAAGGCTGCGAAGAACATGGCGTAGTTTCTCCGCTCCGGGGAAGTACTGGACGACGAAGGGTACTCTGTTGGTTGTGTCCCGTGTTTGTCTTCTGAGGAGGTCTATGCGATTTTTCGCTGTGGCCCGTCGGAACTGTCGATCGACGAGTCGAGCGTCATATCCCGTTCTTACAAGGGCGTCTTTCAGTGTCTGTAGGTGTCCATCGCGTTCCTCCTCGTCTGAGCAGATCCTGTGTATTCGCAGGGCTTGTCCATAGGGGATGGCTTCTTTAACGTGGTTAGGGTGGAAGCTGGAGAAGTGAAGCATCGTGAGGTTATCCGTGGGCTTGCGGTAGAGTGAAGTGCTGAGGTGTCCATCTTTGATGGAGATTCGTGTGTCCAGGAATGAGACTGATTCTGAGGAGTAGTCCATGGTGAGTTTGATGGTGGGATGGAACTTGTTGATGTTATCGTGTAGTCTTTTCAGTGATTCTTCGCCGTGGGTCCATAGGAAGAAAATGTCGTCGATGTATCTGGTGTATAGCGTTGGTTGGAGATCCTGTGCAGCGAAGAAGTCTTGCTCGAACTTGTGCATGAAGATGTTTGCGTATTGGGGTGTGAATTTGGTCCCCATGGCTGTTCCGTGTGTTTGGGTAGAGAACTGGTTGTCAAAGGTGAAGACATTGTGGTCAAGGATGAAGCGGATGAGTTGTAGGATGGCGTCTGGAGATTGGCTGTTGTTGGTGTTGAGTACTGAGGCTGTCGCAGCGATGCCGTCATCGTGGGGGATACTGGTGTAGAGTGCCGAGACGTCCATTTTTTTCTCTATAATTGGCAGCACATCACCCCCTATTTCAGCTCCCCTCTGTATCCCATCCCCCTGCCAAGTTAGTTTAAACACCCCGCAACAGTGCTAGCAAACCTCCCCGCAAGGATATTTGTCCTACTGGTTTGTCCTGTCTTTAGGGGAGCTTGGGCTGAAGTCATTTGGGTAATATGCCCTTCAGCAATAAGCAGGAAAACAGCTGTAACCCAGCAAGAACAAGGGGGTTACGGGTGAATGATGCAGCAGGCACTGCCTGTCTCATAATGGCCTTTGGAACCACTTGGAGAAAGATCTTTGACAACTAAGGAGAGCAGTTTAATCCCCAGTTTAATCCCCAGTTATCCTCATCACCCTATTCATTTGTCTTGATTCTTCTGAAGATCCATAGAAGTACTTTTTTAAAACTTGAATTATTTCATTTTGTTTCAGTACTTTCAATAATACAATACAATACAATACAAATCGCTTTATTGGCATGATAAGGTACATCTTATGTTGCCAAAGCATCAAAATACATTTATGGTTGAACACATAAACGCGGTTCCATTCATACAGTGTATAAACAGGTATATCCCTGAGTTTATAAATATATTTTCGCCTTGTTTATATATACTCTTGTCTTAGTTTACTGGTTGTCCCTCTGTTCATGGCAAGCTGTAACATAGTGTGCCGCCAGTGTTACACAGCTTCTCTCCTCCCCCAGTAGGAATGGGAGTTTTTGGTTGTCAGTCAGATTTCTGAATTCAGGGCATATTTGTGAGAATTTTTGATAGAAATTCTCTCTGATGCCCTGATATTTTCCACAGGCTGTGAGGAAGTGCATCTCTGTCTCAACTACTCCCTGACTGCAGTGAGAGCATATCCTGTCTTCTCTTGGCAGCCTGGTCTGCCTGTGTCTGCCTTTTTCGATCGCTAGGCTATGTTCGCTAAGTCTGTACCTTGTCAAGGTTCTTCTCAGTTTGTTATCCTTTACCATGGTCAGGTAATCAGCTATGTTGTATTGTCTGTTTAGGGCCAAGTAGCAATTGAGTTTGCTTTGGGTTTTTGTTGTTTCTGCCCAATATGACAGATATTTTTCCTTTTGCTTAGCGACGATTGTGTTGGGTCGAATTCTTTGTGTTACCCTGTCACTGTCCTGGGGCTGGTTATTGTTAGTATTGTTATTTGTTACTTTATTGAGTCCCAGGACTAGTTGACTGAGGGTATTCTTCTTTATGGTCAGCTCTTAGCATTTCAGGGCGTCGTAGTGATAGCATTGGGGGTTGCTCATTTGTAGGTGATTCCAAAATTTGGTGGCTCTTTTTTGGATAGTGATTATTAATGGGTATTGGCCTAGTTCCGCCCTGCATGCGTTGTTTACTGTTTTCCTTTGAGTCCGGAGGATACTTTTACAGAATTCCGCATGTAGGATCTCAATTGGGTGTTTGTCCCATTTTGCAAAATCTTGTTGTGTTAGTGGTCCCCAGACCTCACTGCCATAGAGTGCAATTGGTTCAATTACTGATTTGAAAATTTTGAGCCAAATGCTAATTGGGATTTCTATTTGGATTGATTTTTTGATGGCATAGAAAGCCCTTCTTGCTTTCTCTTTCAGTTCATTCACAGCCAGTTTGAAGTTTCCCGTAGAACTGCTTTTTAAGCCCAAGTATGTGTAGTGAGTGGTTTGTTCAATTTTGGTTGTTCCTACTGTGAAATTTATTGTGGGTCCATGTTGTTTGGATCTTTGCTGGAACACAAGGACTTTGGTTTTTTGGGGATTTATTGTCAGGGCCCAAGTCTGGCAGTACGACTCCAGCAGGTCCAGGTTCTGCTGTAGACCCTCCTTAGTTGGTGACAGCAGAACCAGGTCGTCGGCATAGAGGAGGAATTTAACCTTGGATTCATATAGGGTGAGGCCGGGTGCTGTAGATTGTTCAAGTAGTTTTGCCAATCCATTAATGTAAATATTAAAGAGTGTCGGTGAGATTGGCGAGCCCTGCGTCACCCCCCGCCCCTGTGGGAAGTATTTTGTTTGTTTGTCTCCAATTTTAACTGCACATTTATTGTTTGTATACATTGATTTAATTACATCATATGTTTTACCTCCTACCCCGCTTTCGATAAGTTTCAGGAATAAACCGTCATGCCAGATGGAGTCGAAAGCCTTCTGGAAATCTACAAAGCATGCGTAGATTTTGCTTTTGTTATGGTGAACGTGTTTGTCAATTAGGGTCTGTAGGGTGAAGATATGATCGGATGTTCTATAGTTTGGCAGGAATCCAATTTGGCTTTTACTCAAGACATTGTGCTCTTCAAGGAAGTTTATAAGTCTTTTGTTTATGATGCTACAGAATACCTTCCCCAGGTTACTGTTTACACAGATGCCTCGATAGTTGTTTGGGTCGATTTTGTCCCCACTTTTGTATATGGGTGTTATGAGTCCTTTGTTCCAGATGTCAGGGAAATAACCGACACTCAGAACCAAGTTGAAGAGTTTTAGGATAGCCAGTTTCAGTTTGTCGTCTGCGTGTTTAATCATCTCGTTTAGTATGCCGTCTGTCCCGCAAGCTTTTCCTGGTCGCAGGTCCTTGAGTTTTTCAAGAAGTTCTTTTTCTGTTATTATGGCGTCTAGCGCGTTTTGGTTATCTTTTATGGCCATTTCAAGCTTTTCAAGTTTTTTGCGTATTTGGTGTTGCTCTGGTCCTAGTGTGTTTTTCTGGTATAATTTTTCAAAGTGGTTTACCCATGTGTCCCCATTTTGAATGGACAAATCGTCGTGTTGTTTTTTGTGTAGTGTTTTCAAGTTGTCCCAGAAACAATTCGACTCAATGGATTCCTCCATGGAGCTGAGTGTATTCTTAATAAATTGCTCTTTTTTGGTCCTGAGTGTGTTTCTGTATTGTGTTAGCATCTGACAATAAGTAAGGCGTAATTCCTCGTTTTCTGGATGTCTGTGTTTTTGGTTTGATAGTTTTCTAAGTTTTTTCCTCATGTTATGGCAATCATGGTCAAACCATTTTTCATAGTTTTTTGTTTTGGGTTTGTTCTTGCGAGCTTTCAAGTTTGCATTTGTTGCCAAATTATCAAAAATATTGTTTAGTTTACTAACTGCCCGGTTTACGCCTTCTTTATTGTGAGTGTATATGTTATCCAGAAAGGTGTCTAAGAGAGCTTGAGTTGATGCATTGCTAATTGTTTTCTGGTATTTTTCCGTGTCGTTTTTGGCCCATCTGTACGATTTTTTGGTGTTGTACAGTTTACTGGGTTGTGTTTCTATGTTGTTTGTTTCTGTCTTTTTGAGAAACATAGTAATTTGACTGTGATCTGACAGTGTTGTTTGTGGTTTGACTGTGAATGCTCTGAAAGAGGATGGGTCCAAGTCTGTAATCATATAGTCTACTGTGCTGCAGCCAAGAGGTGAGCAGTAGGTCGATCTTCCGAGGAGGTCTCCTATGAACCTACCATTGACAATGTACAGACGCAGGTTTCGACAGAGCTGTAGTAGCTGTTTACCGTTGGTATTTGACTGCTTGTCGCAGTTATGCCTGTATGGAAGGGAAGGGATGTCAAAGTGGTTATTCCCGAATACGTAATTGTTTCCCTGATTATTGGTGAAGTCTGGTTCTTCGCCCGTTCTTGAATTGAGGTCCCCACAGATCAACACGTTCCCCTGGGCCTGGTATTGGATAATTTCCCCCTCCATGTTGGAGAAGGTGTCCGCTTTGTAGTACGGGGAATCGATTGGAGGGATATAAAGTGCGCAAATGTAAACATCTTGGGTGTTTGAGATAATCTCCCTCTCAAGTTTGAGCCACATATGGTTTTCGCCCTTTTTTATAAATTTGATGTAATTCTTAAGTTCTGTTTTAAACCAGATCAGTATGCCTCCGGCGTCTCTGCCTTGGGTTACACTTGGTAATTTATTGGAGGGGACCACTAGCTCAGTGTACCCTTGGGGACAGCCGGTGTGTCCTTTTCCTTTATACCAAGTTTCCTGTAAAATGATAATATCTAGATCTTTAGTTTCCTCTATGAACTCTGGGGTCCTACTCTTCACTTCTCGCAGTGAAGAGCGTAGACCTTGGATATTCCAGGTCGAAATATATAAGGATTTCATGTTAAGTTTTATCTTTTTCTATGATAGGTTAAAGAGTGGTACGTGTTTGTCGTGTCTAAGTGTGGGGAAAAAAAAGATCACCCCAGTTGTCTACAAAAGTTAATACAATTTGGTTACAGTTCTTTCTATTAATTAGTCCTTGATCCATAAGGCGGAAGTAGATGCTGCTGCACATCTGCTTATTGTCTCTTAATGGATTGTTTCTGTCTGAGGTATTGCGTACGTCCTGTGCATCTCTCCCTCTGTCTGGCTGGTAGCGGTCCTATTCCCCTGTGGGACAGGAGTGGTGCAGGTCTGATAATGTTGTTTTGCATGGGGATCCTCTCCGGTCTCGGTTGGTGTGGTGGTGGTCTTTGTAGTGTTCCTGATATGTACCCCGCTGATCTCTGGTGGTCGGGGGGGGGTCCTCTTGGAGTCTGGGTATGGACCCGGTTAAAAGCGACGTCCTTCAGGGCTTTAGCAAAGATCGATATTTTTTGCCTTTGGATGTGGACGTGGTCGTAAAGACATTCTTCATCGAGGGTGGGGTGTTGGGCCAGGTGTACGTTGTGGTTTGATTCGCAGTCTCTTGCTATGCTGGCATTTATCTCATGAATTGTGTTGTTGTTGAAGTCTGTTCTCAGCAATATTGTGGAAACAGTGATTCTAGTGTTTGGAAATGTACTGCTTGCCTTCCTAATCATTGCTCTGAGCGATGTTGCTACCTCTTTCTGTTTGGCCTTTAGGTCATTTGTGCCCGTGTGTATTATTATGTGTTGGGGGGAGCCTAATCTGGCTTTGGTCAGCCATCCCATGGCTCTGTCTGTTGTTGGGCACCAAATCTTTTCTACTTTACTTCTAGGGAAGAGCTTTTTCTCCCATAGAAATTTCCCATTTGAGTCTATGAGTATTACGACGTCAGCCTTGTTTGTGTTTACTGTCTGGTGGCTTTCGCCTGGACTCATAGTGTGTGTGCTGGGCTGGGGTGTCTGGTGTGTGCGTACCTCTTGTGAGCGGCTCGCTTGTGGTTCCATGGTGGTGGGGGAAGATTGCGAGTCAGCATGCTGGTCGGTCTGTGTGGCACCCCTTGTATTGTGTGTCTGTTGCTTTTGTTCCGTGTGGGAGTGCAGCCGTTCCGTCCGGCTCTGTCTTGTCTTATCTCTAGTCTCTGGTTGCTGGTCTAATGGTGTTTTCTCTCCTCTATGGCTCTCTTCTTTTTCCTGCAGCTCTTTCACCTGATTCTTAAGTAGATTCACCTGCTTATCAAGTCTATTCAGCTCTCTCTTGTGTCTCTCCCTCTCCTGCTTTTGTTTGTCATTCAATTTGAGGACCTCCTCTCTAAGTTTAACCATCTCTATCTCTAATTGATAAAATTTATCTTTTGGTTGTATCTGGCTGTGTGATCCCGGGGTATGTGTCTGGTCGGCCCTGGAAGGCTCACTCACTTCCTGGCTAAGCTGGTCGGCCCTGGAAGGCTCACTCACTTCCTGGCTATGCTGCTCTTCTCTTGGTGGGCTGGGAATGGTAGGGGAACTATGTGTGGCTTCCTCCGTGGTAGTTATGCTGGGGTTTGTCAGTTGTATCGTGTGGCTGTGGTTCCCCGGGGTTAGTGTCTGGTTTGAACTGTGTGGCTCGTTCATCCCTTGACCATGCAGATTTTCTCCTGGTAAGTTGTCAATGTTGGGGGGAGTGCGGGCCACTCTGGGGCTGTTCATTCCCCTCGTAGTTGATCTTTTCAGTGTCCTGAAGGCCGTTGCAAATTTGTCGAGGTTGCCTTGCACTAATATTGTTCCGGTATTGTACGCGTTGACAGTCATGATTGAACTGTCTCCTGGTGTGTTAATTTTCATTATGGACCCATTTGCGGTATTTTTTAGCTTAACACTGGTATAGTGTGATTTTATTGCTCTGATCCAAGCCGCTGGCTGATCTGAGTAGAATATGAGGTTACTTTTTGTCCCATTGTTGTAACAGTCAGTAAAGAGAGTTTCTGGTTTTTCTCTCATCTGAGCATGCTTGATCGTTTTTATAGCTTTTTTTGTGGTGTTGGGGGGAATCTGGAAGCGGGGCTGTTGTGGATCTTCTGATTCGCTCATTTTTGGTAAAGTATTGTTGATCTTAGAATAAGCTTTTCTGGGGCCCCGGGTTTGGTGTTACCCTCTCCCTGTTCGCGAACTTTCCCGGTCCCCCTCTCCGACCCCGTGGTCCCTGGGCCTCGGCTCCTGGGTTCACCCTTCTCAGGTCTGAGTCTGTGAGCCACTGTTTCCCGGTGCCTTCGGGCTGTTCCCCTCCCCCTCAGAGGTCTCTGGGCCTCTGTTTCGGCCTGGCTCCTCGGGCCTTTCCCTGGGCCTCCCTCCCTGGGCCCTGTACTCACGGTCTTGGTTGCGAGCCTTCTGGTTGCTCTCCTTCTCCTCAGAGGTCTCTGTGCCTGCTGGCCTGGCTCCTCGGGCCTTTCCCGTGCTGGATTGTTGGGCTGTGGCCCGAGTCCCCTCGGCTGTGCTGATTGCTGGATTTCCGGGCTGCGTTCCGAATCTCCTCGGCTGTGCCGATTTCTGCGATGCGGCCCGAGTCCTCTCCGCTGTGCCGATTGCCGGGCTGCGTTCCGGATCTCCTCGGCTGTGCCGATTTCTGGGATGCGGCCCGAGTCCTCTCCGCTGTGCCCGTTGCCGGGCTGCGTTCCGATTTCTGGGATGCGGCCCGAGTCCCCTCGGCTGTGCCGGTTGCTGGACCGCTGGGCTGCGGCCCGAGTCACCTCGCCTCCTCGAACTCGGTCCCGATGCCGCCGACTCAACCACCGCTGCTGAAGCCCCGTGTGGCTGCCGTTCACTGGTTTGTGTAGTTCTTCTCTTGTTTCTTTTTTTTTTTGCTTTGGCTTTTTTTTTTCCTCTATTTTCCTCTGGGTTTTTTTTTTCTTTGGTAGTCTTTCTGGCGGTCTTTTCCTTCTCTACTTTGTCTAGACTAATCTAAACTTAAACTAACCTAAACTAAACTAACTTAACTAGAACTAAATTTAATTTTAAAACCTTTTTAAAAATTGAAATGAAATGAAACTTTTTTTTCCCCACTTTCTCTGTGGCACTTACCATAGATCCAGCTTAGACCAATGAGTTCCAGGATCGCAGGTATAAGAATGCCCCATCCAGCACAGAAATGATCAATTAAATTTATCCAGTAAATCCCAGCCTAAAAAGGAATGAAATATAGTATTTGAAAATGTGCTACATGAGAAAACTATAAAACTCTCCATCAAAATAAGCAATGTCTGGAACACTAAATCAGCACCTTTACTCAATATTAAAGCAACAAATCCTAACTTGACTACACTGTCACATTGCTATCTCTCTAGTCCACTATAACTACAGTTGTAATAAAAACACTCACTAATCAGATACTCCCATGTGGCTGTTAATGTTTGAGATATTCACACACCCAGTAACTCTGATCCACCAATCCCGTGTCTTGAAATCGGCCCAGATGAATGACATTGTCCCATTACCATGGTTATGTGGGTAACTTCAGCAGCCAGTTTAGAGACCACAACATAATTCCGGATGAGGAAGGCCATTCAGCCCATCTTTATTCAACCATTAAGGGGATGCTGAAATCCCACCATTGCAGCATTTGATTATTTCGTCAATGATTCCAAGGTTTTTCCCTCCTCTGCTCTATGAGGAAATTAATTCCACAGGGAGGTCACTCTTTGTGTGTTGAAGAATTTCCTGACATTCTGTAATCAGAGATTGGGGTTTACAAGCCACAATCTTCTGATCAGAGGCGAGAGTGTTACCAACTGAGTCAAACTAAGAGTGAGACAGAAACTTACCAAACTTGACATCCCTACACTGAAAGAGAAAATTTCCAACAATATCCTGCTGATTTAAAATGAACACAATGTAAATCTGATTCACAGGGTGATAACGAAGCTGAGTTTCATCTCTTTAACCAGGCTCTGTATTTAGTAACAGCAGATGGGGAAGGGTCAGTCAGTCCCACACCATCACTGCACAATATTAAACAAATGGAAAAACAACAGGAATAACACACAAGGTCTTTCTTTATTACTTAATTGTGTGAAATTTCTGAGTTTGTAGGCTTAGAAAGATAGAAACATAGAAGATAGGAGCAGGAGTAGGCCATTCGGCCCCTCGAGCCTGCGCCGACATTCAATGCGATCAGGCTGATCATCCAAATTCAGTACCGTGTCCCTGCTTTCTCCCCATATCCCTTGATCCCATTAGCCTTAAGAAATATATCAAACTCCTTCTTGAATATATTTAATGAATTGTCCTCAACTGTCTTCTGTGGTAGAGAATTCCACAGGTTCACCACTCTCTGGGTGAAGAAATTCCTCCTCATCTCTGTCCTAAATGGCTTACCCCTTATCCTTTGACTGTGACCCCTGGTTCTGGACTCCACTGCCATCGGGAACAGCCTTCCTGCATCTAGTCTGTCTAGTCCTGTTAGAATTTTATAAGTTTCAATGCGATCCCCTCTCATTCTTCTAAACTCTAGCGAATATAAGCCTAATCAACCCAATCTCTCTTCATATGTCATTCCTGCCATCCCAGGTATCAGTCTGGTGAATCTTCACTGTACTCCCCCCATGGCAAGAACATCCTTCCTCAGGTAGGTGACCAAATCTGCATACAATGTGGTCTCACCAAGGCCCTGTACAACTGCAGCAAGACACCCTTGCTCCTGTACTCGAATCCTCTCGCTATGAAGGCCAGCATACCATTTCCCTTCTTAACTGCCTGCTGCACCTGCATGCTTACCTTCAGCGAATGGTGCACAAGGACACCCAGGTCTCATTGCACTTCCCCTTTTCCCAATCTATTGCCATTCAGATAATAATCTGCCTTCCTGTTTTTGCCACCAAAGTGGATAACCTCGCATTTATCCACATTATACTGCATCTGCCATGCATCTGGCCAATCGCCCAACCTATCCATATCATACTGGAGTTTCTCTGCATCCTCCTCACAGCACACAGGCCCACCCAGCTTTGTGTCGTCTGCAAACTTGGAGATATTACACCTAGTTCCCTCGTCTAGATCATTAATATATTTAATATATATTGTGAATAACTGGGGTCCTAGCACCGATCCCTGCGGTACCCCAATAGTCACTGCCTTCTACTCAGACAAAGACCTGTTTATTCCAACTCTTTGCTTCCTGTCTGCTAACCAGTTTTCTATCCAAGTCAGTACCTTACCCCCAATCCCATGTGCTTTAAATTTGCACGCTAGTCTCTTATGCGGGACCTTATCGAAAGCCTTCTGAAAGTCCAAATACACCACATCCACTGGTTCTCCCTTATCTATTCTACCAGTTACATCCTCAAAAAATTCCAGTAGATTAGTCAAGCATGATTTACCTTTTGTAAATCCATGTTGACTTTGTCTGATCCTGTCACTGTTTTCCAAGTGCTCTGCTATTACATCTTTTATAATGGACTTTAGCATTTTCCCCACTACTGATGTCAGGCTTACTGATCTATAATTCCCCATTTTTTCTCTACCACCTTTTTTAAATAGTGGGGTTACATTAGCTACCCTCCAATCCATGGGAACTGTTCCAGAGTCTATAGAATTTTGGAAGATGACCAGCAATGCATCTACTGTTTCTAGGGCCACTTCCTTAAATACACAAGATGAAGATTATCAGGCCCTGGGGATTTATCGGCCTTCAATCCCGTCAATTTCCCTAACACCATTTCCCTACAAATACTGATTTCATTCAGTTCCTCCCTCTCATTAGACCCTATGTTCCCCAACATCTCTGGGAGTTTATTTGTGTCCTCCTTTGTGAAGACAGATCCAAAGTTTGTTTTTAATTGGTCAACCATGTCTTTGTTCCCCATTATAAATTCCCCTGATTCTGACTGCAAGGGACCTACGTTTGACTCCACCAATCTTTTTCTCTTCACATATCTATAGAAGCTTTTACATTCAGTTTTTATGTTCCTTGCAAGCTTACTCTCATACTCTATTTTCCCCCTCTGAATTAATCCCTTTGTCCTCCTTTGTTGAATCCTAAACTGCTCCCAATCCTAAGGTTTGCTGCTTTTTCTGGCCAATTTATATGTGCTCTCTTGGATCTTATGCTATCCCTAATTTCCCTTGTTAGCCAATGTTGAGTCACCTTTTTTGTTTTATTTTTATGCCAAACAGGGATGAACAATTTCTGTAGTTCATCCATGCGATCTTTAAATGTTTGCCATTGCCTATTCACCGGCAACCCTTTAAGTAACATTCCCCAATTCATCCTAGCCAACTCGCGCCTCAGACCTTTGTAGTTTCCTTTATTTAAATTCAGTACCCAAGTCTCTGAAACATCTACTTCACTCTCCATCTTAATGAAGAATTCTATCATATTATGATCGCTCCTCCCCAAGGGGCCTCGCAAAACAAGATTGCTAATTAATCCTTTCCCATTACATAATAGCCAGTCTAAGATGGCCTGATCTCTAGTTGGCTCCTCGACATATTGGTTCAGGAAACCATTCTGTATACACTCTAGGAATTCCTCTTCCACAGTATTGTTACGAATTTGGTTGGACCAATCAATATGTAGATTAAAGTCACCCATGATAACTGCCGTGCCCTTATTGCACGCATCTCTATTTTCCCATTTAATGCCATCCCCAACCGCAGCATTACTCTTTGGGGGTCTGTATACAACTCCCACTAATGTTTTCTGCCCCTTGGTATTTTTTAGATCTACCCATACAGATTCCACATCATCAGAGCTAATATCCTTCCTTACTATTGTGTTAATCACCTCTTTAACCAACAATGCCACCCCACCGCCTTTTCTTTTTTGCCTGTCCTTCCTGAATATTGATGTTGATTTCCCAGCCTTGGTCACCCTGGAACCATGTCTTTGTAATCCCAATTATATCATATCTGTTTACATCTATTTGCACAGCTAATTCATCTACCTTATTACGAATGCTCCTCGCATTAAGACACAAAGCCTTCAGGCTTGTTTTTTAACACTCTTAGTCCTTTTAGAATTATTGTTTACTGCGGCCATTTTGGTTTTACACCCTTGATTTCTCTGACTTCCACTTTTGCTTTTCTCCTTCCTGTCTTTTGCTTCTATCCTTGCTTCTCTTTCCCCTGTCTCTCTGCACAGGTCCCCAACCCCCTGCCATTTTAGTTTAAACCCTCCCCAACAGCACTAGCAAACACTCCCCCTAGAACATCGGTCCCGGTCCTGCCCAAGTGCAAACTGCCTAGTTTTTACTGGTCCCACTTCCCCCAGAACTGGTTCCAAAGTCACAAGAATTTGAATCCCTCCCCCTTGCACATTCCTCTAGCCACGTATTCACCTGAAATATCCTTCTCTTTCTACTCTGACTAGCACGTGGCACTGGTAGCAAACCTGAGATTACTACCTTTGAGGTCCTATTTTTTTAATAATTTACCTCCTAACTCCCTATATTCAGCTTTTAGGGCCTCAACCCGTTTTTTACCTATATTGTTGGTCCCTATATGCACCACGACAACTGGCTGTTCACCCTCCCCCTCCAGAATGCCCATCAGCTGCTCCAAGACATCCTTGACCCTTGCACCAGGGAGGCAATATACCATCCTGGAATCTCGTTTGTGGTCGCAGAAATTCCTATCTAATCCCCTTACAATAGAATCCCCTATCACAATAGCTCTCCCGCTCTTTTTCCTCCCGTCCCGTGCAGCAGAACCACTCATGTTGCCAGGAAGTTGGTTGCTGCTGCCTTCCCCAATAAGCCATCCTCCCCAACAATATCCAAAGTGGTATATCTGTTTGAGAGGGGACCCCTGCACTACCTGCCTGCACCTACTACTCTGCCTGGCAGTCACCCATTCCCTTCCTGCCTGTGCAGCCTTTACCTGCGGTGCGACCAAATGATGAAACGTGATATGCACGATATCCTCAGCATCGCGAATGCTCCAGTATGTATCCATTCGCAGCTCCAGCGCCTCAATGCGGTCTGCCATTAGCTGCAACTGGATATACTTCCCACACACATGGTTGTCAGGGACACAGGAAGTGTCCCTGATTTCCCACATAGTGCAGGAGGAGCATGCCACGGGGCCGAGCTTTGCTGCCATGACTTACCCTTTAATTAATTTTAATTAAATCAATACCACCAATTGTACTACAATTAAATGATATACTCAAGGGCCCTTGTTTCCTAGCACTCCCCGCTACACAACAGAGACCTTGGAACCTATAACCACAAAATGAAGACCATCTAAACTTAACTGTCAAACTATAGAGTAGTATAAATACTCACCCAATCAGCTGGTTCCTCCTGCCAGCGTCACGTTTTGAATCGTGATGTGGTTTTGGAACGCCGTCTCTGGCCTGCGAGATTGGTAAGCCTCTGTAAAAAAGCCCGTGAACATGAGTTTAAATACTCACTGAACCTCCGCTCTCACCGCTCCCGACAATGGCCTCTGTAAAAAAGCCCACAAAAGTGAGTTTAAATACTCACTGAACCTCCGCTCTCACCGCTCCCGACAATGGCCTCTGTAAGAAAGCCCACAAAAGTGAGTTTAAATACTCCCTGAACCTCCGTTCTCACCGCTCCCGACAATGGCCTCTGTAAAAAAGCCCACGAAAGTGAGTTTAAATACTGACTGAACCTCCGCTTTCACCGCTCCCGACATTGGCCTCTGTAAAAAAGCCCGCAAAAGTGAGTTTAAATACTCACTGAACCTCCACTCTCACCGCTCCCGACAATGGCCTCAGTAAAAAAGCCCGCGAAAGCGAGTTTAACTACTCACTGAACCTCCGCTCTCACCGCTCCCGACAATGGCCTCAGTAAAAAAGCCCACGAAAGTGAGTTTACTCACTGAACCTCCGCTCTCACCGCTCCCGACAATGGCCTCTGTAAAAAAGCCCGCGAAAGTGAGTTTATAACCAGAATTACATGTAGAAACATAGTGAATTATTAAAGAACAACATACCTGTGTTACAAATACAAGGCCACGGAAATAAACTAACAAGCAAACACCAATTGTGAGATAAAAGCGCTTTGATCGCAGAAACTTTGGGAACTGGTCCAGCATGATTGTTATAAGTGTTTCTGATGAAATAAAATGTTAAATGAGATCAGTAATTAATTAATAATTTACACAGTCCCAGAGAAACCCACCACTGGAGAGACCAAAGCCCTACAGACAAGAGGAGCAGATGAGGACAGCTTCCTCTATCCACGAGTCCGCTCTCTTAAACATTGGAGAGATTGGGACAGGTTGTCAGCCCTTTACAAGATTATAGGCAGAATGTCATCACAGGGCTTGCTGGTGCTTAAGCCGTGTTTGCACCAGGAATACAGGAATCTGCTGATCGGACCCTGGTAGAGCAGGTTGATAACTTCAGTGCTTCCTTTCTCATCCTGTGCCTTGAAGCCATTTGCAGCGAGCTCCTCTGGGAGGTTAGTGCTGCTGTACCATAGTGGAGAGAAGGGAAAAAGCTCAAGAGTATCCTCAGTGCAGGGCATTGCAGCTTTCCTTCCAGGACACCAGTGTCAATGAGAAAATAGAGGGCTAGAAATTGATCTGTTGAGCACCACTCCGTAGTGCCATGAAATGGCAATAAAATGGTGGCTGCCATATTCCTCGCCCTCCCCTTTGCGCTGCCGGTAACTAGTAGCGCCCTGGAAAAAACATGACGGCATGGTGACGTCAATCAGGTTAACCTGGCATGCAAGCAGGCGATGTCTGCAGCTCTTAAAGAGACACACACATCACTAAGGTAAGATTGGATTTAAGGTTTAGACTTTTTTTTACTGAAGCGTTGGCTTGCTGCAATAGATGTGAAAAGTTCTCTAAGTGTGTAGGGAGTGCTGCTGGATGCTTGCAAGGGCTTGGATGGTAAATGAAGGCCTTTGAGAAGACAGAACATGCTGCGAATACTCAATAGGTCACGCAACATCCATGGAGAGAAAAACAGAGTTCACGTCTCAGGTTGACATGCTGCCTGACCAACTGAGTATTTCCAACATTATATGCTGTCATTTCTCATTTACAGCATCTGCTTGCAGAGGAAAGTGGAAGACATGGAAGAGGAAGACACAGAAGAGGAGGAATCAGATGAAAGTATGCAACCCAGACAGCCCATTTGTGGCCAGGATATCCGAGATGAAATAATCTGCCTGCGATCCCACTGGCTGGGCAGGCTGCCTCTTCTCATTGACCCACTGGCTGGGCAGGCTGCATTTCTTAGGTGTGCGAAATGAGGGAGGCGCAAGGATGGAGTTGTGCTGACGGGAGGGTGGGGAAGCAAGTGGTGCATGGCCAAATGAGGATAATGTATGAGGATACCTGCATCTTGTCGCTCCGTCACTGGCCAAGGGCTCAACCATGCCATTGCCAAGACTGGCCTGCACCGCCTCATCCAAGGGGGTGAGGTGAGGCTAGGAATGGGAGATGTACCTCGTCATTGGTGCAAATTGTTGGTAGGTGAGTGTTTGGGGGTTGTGCATTGAGCAGTGTGTGAGGTTAGTTGGGCAGTTGGTAGGAGACGGCTTTTGAAGATGTATTCACTGACCTTGAGCAGTGCTCTGAGGTCATGAAGCTTCTTTGTGCACTGTAGCCATGTGGTGGGGGCAGTAATGGCCTTAGTGATGTATTCCCACATCATTCTTTCTGGAGGGCCTCCTGGTCCCTGGGGCTAAAGGGCTGCTCTTGCAGTGTTGGCCCCCAGCACAAAGCTGGAGTGCTGCATGTGAGACCTTCGGTGCCACTTCCATGATTTCCTGAGCCATTTGTGCTATTGCTAATGCAGTTTTCCAATTTGTTGATGTTAGGAAGGTAATTCAACTTTAACAGCTGAATACTCACATTTGGAACTTCCTTTAAAGATTGAATATTTCTTAAAAGGCGCAAAGGGCTGTAAAATGTATTGATTCATTGCATTTTATTTTGTATTGCTTCAGTGTGCATGGCCCCTTTAATTCTCAGACCTCGTCATTGCCCACAATTCCTTGCGAGCTCCACAGCTTCGCTCCCAGAGGCTGTGGGAACCTGCAACGCCGGACCTGGACAGAGACTTCGTCCCGGGTCTCTCCAGCAACACCACCAGGACGGCATATCATGGAACGTGAGCACTGCACCACCTATCTCCATGCCCCGCCGACCAATTTCACTCGCTTAGCTTTGCGGCCATTTCCAGCAGCTGTTAACTTTGCTGGCGAACACAAATTTTCCCCCTTGCATGTTTTCATTATCCTGATGGTCATTTCCGGGGGCTGTAATAAGGAGGATGAGAAGGGGAATGGGAGGGACAATAACATAAGAACATAAGAATTAGGAGCAGGAGTAGGCCATATGGCCCCTCGAGCCTGCTCCACCATTCAATAAGGTCATGGCTGATCTTCAACCTCAACTCCATTTTCCTGCCCAATTTCCATATACCTTGATTCCCCTAGAGTCCAAAAATGTATCTATCTCAGCCTTGACTAGAATGAATGATTCAGGTTCCTGGCCAATTAAAAGGGAGCGGGTCTGATGACACCATTTGATGACACATCATCGGCCAGTTTCCTTATTCATTTCCGCATTCATTTTGGCAATTGTGCTGTCAGTGTTCTACAGCATTGAGGTGCTGCAAACACTGAAAAGCACTGCACAGAGGTGCACGGCTGCACCGAGGCTCTCACATAACTGCCTCCATATGCTTAAGGAGGGAGTCACAGCACGCAGGGAGGTTCTCTTCCCTTCCAAGGGCTGAAAAGACCTCCCCAGGGCACCAATGCAGCCTGGTTGCACACTGCACAGGAGGGCATAAGCAGGGATGTCGTGAGGAGTACCTGGCAACAGTGGCACAAACCTTTCAATGATCTCAGTAGATCACAAAAAGTTACTGCAAAGCCATACTCAACCTCAACCTGCTGAGCCACTCATCACATCACCATAACTCTGCCTTCCCTACCCTACTCCTGCACATCCTTACTCACACCAAATTTCCTTGCACCTCCACTCATCCCTCTCTATCTACATTATCACTTCCCCATCTCACTAGCCACCCCTCATCCTAGTCCAATCCTAGTCCAATCATACCAACTAACAACACACAAGGGTAGGCACGTGGGTGTTTTATGCAATGTTCATGTAAATTTTCTGTTAATGTGTTGTTAAACATTGAAATCTTTATTTTCAACACTTTGCCTTATTGTACAGATCTGTGCTCACCTTTGGAAGTGGCTTAGTGAGTTGCAGTGAATGATGAGACATAACAGTAGCCCCCGTAATGGTGATGAGTGTGAAAGGAATGGCTTGGGCATCGTAGGAATGCTTTATGGTGTTGGTATGGGGTGGTGTTAACCTGGTGCATCATGTGGCAGCAAGGGTGTACAGCATCAAGTGAAGTAAATCTGGCCATGGTGATGTCATCGCTGGTCTCGTGGGCAGCAATGTGGTCGGGTGCTGATGCTGTGTCCTGCGCAGCATCAAGTAATTGCGGAGAAGGTTGGTGTTGTTCTTGGTGATGTTGGTGTGCCTGGTGATGTTGGTGTTGGTGCTGATCATGGAGGGATTCAGACGACAAAGGTGAGATTTCTTCAAGGGCACCAATGTTGCTGGAATAGATGGCAGCTGAAGTTGAGATGACAGAAGCAATCTGTCAATGGTGAGAGAGGTTGGTCCAAGGAGGTGACAGTGGATAGAGAGTTTACCCCAAACACTTCCAAACTGCCTAAAGCTCAAAAGTGGATTCCATGTCTTGAAGGCTCAAGCTTCTGACATTGGAAAGCGACCAGCTCTGAAATGGTAGCTTTCATACCATTTCTGCAGCTGTCATCTATTCACAGCAGTTGGGAGACATGGAGAAAAAATTGGGTCGCACCCTCTTTGGGGCATTAACTTCGCCAGGGCGCTACTTTTAGCACCCCAAAAGAGTTAGCGCCCTCCCCGCCCCACCCCATGCCCAAAATTGAATGGTAGTGCCCTAAGCAGGAGGTGGGGTACTACTGGAAGCGCTCCCCCTCCCCCTTGTGGTGCTCCCATGGAATATCCCAGCGCTACGTGCAGCAGTGCCATGGGCATTGGCACGTAGCACCATGGTACTGCAGGCCTCCCTCCCCTGATTAAAGGGGAGGGGCCTAGTGCAGCCGCACCGGGGCCCTGCTGGTCCACCGGGGAGATGGGTGCCGGCAAAAGTGCCTGGCACTCAAGAGGAGTGCCAGGCTGCCCGATCGCGGCCAGAACCCCGCAAGAGGAGGTGAGAGGGGGCAGGTGCTGGCAGGCGGCCTAAAATAAAAAGGATGCCCAGCCCCTGGCCTTTAATTTGCGTCGCCCCGGCCACAAAAATGCCCCCCTGATCCTGTCGGACATATCGTCCGGCGGTAGGTCAGGGGGCGCGAGACAAGTTTGCGGCCGGGGCGCTGCACTACCGTCGCCACTGACCTCCCGCTGAATTTTACAGGAGGCGTTAGCGGCGCCGCGCCCGGGCTCTTGGTACTGCGCCCCGTTAGTGCCCCCTCAGGGCAAAAATGGGAGGCACAAAGCAACCGAGCTGCTTACCTGGCGTGATCTCCGAATGACATGAACCCCATTAAAAATGTGCTAAAATAGAAAAAGGCTGGTAAAATATCAGTAAACAAGCACTTAACAAGCAGTTAAGTATCTTAAATACCTCCCCCGCCGCTTGGTGTCGGGTCTGTTCTGAAATCGCAGACCCGACACTTTGGAAACTTACATGGAGGGGGCTTCGTAGCAGGTTCCCTACTCGCTGTCAATCATTTTAATTTTGACTGTGGACCCGCCTCCAAACCTGCAAAATTCAGCCCTTGTACTCCAAACCCCTTGCTTTAAAGGCCAACATGCCATTTACCTTCCTAATCACTTGCTGTACCTGAACGCTAACTTTCTGTGTTTCCTGTACTAGGACACCTAAATCTCTCTGAACACCAACATTTAATAGTTTCTCACCATTTAAAAAATATTCTGTTTTTTTTATTCTACCTACCAAAGTGAATAACCTCACATTTCCCCACATTATACTCCACCTGCCACCTTATTGCCCAATCACTTAACCTGTCTATATCCATTTGCAGACTCTTTGTGTTCTCCTCACAGCTTACTGTCCCACCTAGCTTTGTATCATCAGCAAACTTGGATACATTGCACTCGGTCCCTTCATCTAGGTCATTAATATAGATTGTAAATAGCTGAGGCACTGATCCTTGTGGCATCCCACTAGTTACAGTCTGCCATTCGGAAAATTACCTGTTTGTCCCTACTCTCTGTTTTCTGTCCGTTAACCAATCTTCTATCCATGCATATTACCCTCCAACCCCATGAGTCCTTTTGGAAATCGAAATATGCTATATCCACTGGTTCCCCTTTATCTACCCTGTTCGTTACATCCTCAAAAAACTCTAATAAATTTGATAAATCCGATTTCTCTTTCATAAAACCATGCTGACTCTGCCTAATCATATTATGATTTTCTAAGTGCCCTGTTACCACTTAATAATGGATTCCAGCATTTTCCCAATGACTGATGTCAGGCTAACTGGCCTGTAGTTCCCTGTTGTCTCTTTGCCTCCTTTCTTGAATAGCGGGGTTACATTTGCAACCTCCCAATCGGCTGGAACCATTCTTGAATCTAGGGAATTTTAGAAGATCACCACCAATGCATCCATTATCTCCACAGCCACCTCTTTTAGAACCCTAGGATGTAGGCCGTCAGGTGCAGGGGATTTGTTGACTTTTAGTCCCATTAGTTTCTCAAGTTCTTTTTCTCTACTGATGTTAATGACATTAAGTTCCTCACTCGCATTAGCAACTTGGTTCCCCACTATTTTTGGAATGCTTTTTGTGTCTTCTACTGTGAAGACAGATACAAAATGTTTTCCTTATTCCCCATTATAATTTCTCCCGTATCAGCCTCTAAGGGACCAATGCTTGCTTTTGCTACTCTCTTCCTTTTTAGATACATGTAGAAGCTCTTCCAATCTGTTTTTATATTTCTTGCTAGTTTACTCTCATTCTATTTTATCCATTTTTATCAATTTTTTGGTTCCTCCCCCTCCCACTCCAAGTTCTTCTCCAGCCACGGGGAGATATCATTAACCCTGGCACCGGGCAGGCAACACAGCCTTCGGAACTTCCGGTCGCGGCTGCAGAGAACAGCATCTATCCCCCTGATTATACTGTCCCCTACCATTACAGCATTCCTTTTCACTCCCCCCACTTGAATGGCCTCCTGTACCACGGTGCCTTGGTCAATTTGCTCATCCACCCTGAGACTTTGCACTCATCCACACAGGCAGCAAGAACTTCATACCTGTTGGACAAGGACAAGGGCAAAGGCTGAGGCTCCTCCAGCACTGCACCTGGGGTCCCCTTATCTGCCTGAGATGCAGTCACCATCCTCCTGTCCCTGACCACTAACCAGACCTGCACCACTACCTAACCTAAGGGGTGTGACTGCCTCCTGGATCAAAGTGTCCAGGTAACTCTCCCCCTCCTTGATACCCCGCAATGGCTGCACCTCGGACTCCAGCTCATCATCTCTGAACTGAAGTTCCTCGAGATGCAGACATTTATTGCCGACGTGGAAATCCCACATGCTGCAGTTGCGGCACACCACCTGCACTGCCATCCCTATTTAACCTTGTTTTATTTATTTAATTAATCAACGTATTAACTTAGCTTGTAGTTTTGTTTTTAACTAATTACTAGATCTAGTTTAAGTTAGAGGTAAATTAAATTAAATATTTACCTGTAACACAAAGCACCACAATATTGGATGCAATAAGCAGTACCTCCTTCCCCCTCTGCTCCAAATTTCCACTCTCTCCAAATTCCCAAATTTAACACTCTGTTTTGAAGCACTCTGTCCAGATCACTCCATGCCTCCATGTCCAGTAAGAGATTTCAGGGAGAGGCAATGTTCCAAGCAATGATCCCACAAATGGGCACTGCCCCACAGTAGTGACTGGGAGACTAAGCCTGCCTTCTCTCTTGTAGAGTTAAAGCTATTGCAGGTCCATCCATGGGTGGCCTCTGTACAGAGGAAACTGAAGATGTTCTCAGTCCTGGACTGGGGGCTGGGATGGAACAGACAACATCGATCCAGAGGAGATGGGGCCGTACTCTCAGCTTTATTGTGCTTGCTGTCCCGAGCAGTGAGTTGGGCATTCCTGATATTTGAAACTCCTTACATTTGCAGATTAAAGTCACAATCCAACCAGGCTCTATTACCAAAGCCAGAATGAACACAATGCTTCCCGCCATTCACTGAATGTCTTTGCTGCAGCAGCAGCCACTGCTCCCTCTGGTGTGGATTTCACCTAATCCATCGTCCAGCACCTCATGAATCTCAGTGAACGAAGCCCTAAGTATTATCCAACCTCAGAATGAAGGCAGTGTAGAACTGACCAAGAGAATTTTACATACAGTAACTTGCTGATGGCCCTATGGTCTGTGAGATTCTTAACAGTGTGGAGGAATAGCGAGATCTAGACGAGCAGATACAGATATCTTTAATGGCATAGTGGTTAGCACTGTTGCCTCACAGCGCCAGGGACCCGGGTTCGAATCCGGCCTCGGGCGACTGTCTGTGTGGAGTTTGCACATTCTCCCCGTGTTTGCGTGGGTTTTCTCCGGGTGCTCCGGTTTCCTCCCACAGTCCAAAAATGTGCGGGTTAGGTTGATTGGCTATGATAAATTGACCCTTAGTGTTAGGGGGGATTAAATACATGGGGTTACGGGGATAGGGTGGGATATGTGTTGGTGTAGGGGTTACGGGGATCGGGTGGGATATGTGTCGGTGCAGGCTCGATGGGCCGAAATGGCCTCTATCTGCACTGTGGGGTTTCTGTGATTCTGTGGTTGTGCAGGTAGAAATGGCTATGAGAATGACTCTGGGCTTTTACTCTGGGGCATTGAATATAAAAGCAGGAAATTATGTTGAATTTGTACAGGACATTGGTTAGGGCACAATTGTAAATCTGTATGTCGTGCTGAACACTTGTGCTCCAGAAGTAGCCGTGCCTCTAGCCAGGCTGTACCAGTACGGTTACAACACTGGCATCTGCCCGACAATGTTGAAAATGCCCAGGTATGTCCTGTCCACAAAAAGCAGCACAAAACCTATCCACCCAATTACCACCCTATCAGTCTACTCTCAATGATCAGCAAAGTGATGGAAGGTTTCGTCGATGGTGCTAACAAGCTGAACTTACTCACCAATAACCAGTTCACTGATGCTCAGTTTGTGTTCCACCAGGACCACTCAGCTCCAGACCTCATTACAGCCTTGGTCCAAACATAGACAAAGGAGCTGAATTCCAGAGATGAGGTGGGAGTGACTGCCCTTGACATCAAGGCAGCATTTGACCGAGTGTGGCATGAAGGAGCCCTAGTAAAACTGAAATCAATGCGAATCAGGGGAAAAATTCTCCACTGGCTGGAGTCATACCTAGTACAAAGGAAAATGTCTGTGTTTGTTGGAGGTCAATCATCTCAGCCCCAGGACATTGCTGCAGGAGTTCCTCAGGGCAGTGTCCTAGGCCCTACCATCTTCAGCTGCTTCATCAATAACCTTCCCTCCGTCAGAAGTGGTGAAGTTCGCTGATGATTGCACAGTCATCAGTTCCATTCACAACTCCTCAGATAATGAAGCAGTCCATGCCCACCTGCAGCAAGATCTGGACAACATTTAGGCTTGGTCTGATAGGTGGCAGGTAACATTCGCGACAGACAAGTGCCAGGCAATGACTGTCTGCAACAAGAGAGAGTTTAACTCCCATCCCTTGACATTCAACTGCATTACCATCACCAAAACCCCACCATCAATATCTCCAGGGTCACGATTTACCAGAAACTTAATTGGACCAGCTGCATAAATACTGTGGCTACAAGAGCAGGTCAGAGGCCAGGTATTCTGTGGCGAGTGTCTCACCTCCTGACTCCCCAAAGCCTTTCCACCACCTACAAGGCACAAGTCAGGAGTGTGATGGAATAATCTCCACTTGCCTGGATGAGTGCAGCTCCAACAACACTCAAGAAGCTCGACACCATCAAAGACAAAGCAGCCCGCTTGATTGGCACCCCACCCACCACCTTAAACTTTCACTCCCTCCACCACTGGCGCATTTTGGCTGCAGTGTGTACCATCTACAAGATGTACTGCAGCAACTCGCCAAGGCTTCTTCGACAGCACCTCCCAAACCCGCGACCTCTTCCACCTAGAAGGACAAGGGCAGCAGGCATATGGGAACATCATCACCTCCAAGTTCCCCTCTGAGTCACACACCATCCTGACTTGGAAATATGTCGCTGTTCCTTCATCATCACTGGGTCAAAATCCCAGAACATACTCACTAACATCACTGTGGGAGTACATTCACCATGCAGACTGCAGTGGTTCAAGAAGGCAGCTTACCACCACCTTCTCAAGGGCAATTAAGGATGGTCTTTTTCTACTTCACTCTACTCTCCTTCTTCTTGGTCAGATACTGGCTGGGCAGGCTGCATTTCTTCGGTCTATGAAATGAGGAAGTCACAAGGGTATGGTTGTGGTGAGGGGAGGGCGGGAAAGCAAGATGTGCATGCTTACATCATGTGCAGCTTGTACATCAGAAGATATTTTGAGATGAGGGGAAAGTGGGATGTGACAATGTATGAGGATACCAACATCTTTATTGCTTCAGCCCCGCTGCTGGCCAAGGGCCCAGTCATGCCCCTGCCAAGAATAGCCAGCACCATCTTTTCCATGGGCGTGTGGTACCTCATGTTTGGTTGAGATTGTTGGTAGGCGAGTGATGGGGTGGGGTGGGTGGTGTGGGAGTCATGCATTCTGTAGTGTATGATGCTAGTGGTGCAGTTGGTAGGAGACGGCTTTTGAAGATACATTCACTGACCTTGACGACTGCTCTGACACCAATGAAACTCTTTTGGGCACTGGAGCCAGGTTCTGGGGGGCGACCAAAGGTGTATTTCACTCCCAGGGTCTTCATTGATGAGATCTAGTTGTGAGCAGTGGCAAATATCATTGGATCTCCAGAATCTCACAATAACTCCTTGACACTATACTGGCCTAAACTGACCTCACCCCATGACCTCCATCTTCAACAACACAAGACTAAACTCAGCAGCGAAATAGGTGGATTCACTTCAAAAATCATTGTAATGGTACATGAATTACCATAAACACTTGCTAGAGTTAGAAAAAGTGATGCATCAAATGGAAGTTCTGGGCTAGAATTACTGCTGCTGATAGTAAATAAAGGAAAGAAACTGTTGCATTTTTATAGTACCTTTCACAACCTCAGGATGTCCCAAAGTGCTTCACAACCAATGAAGTAATTATGAAGTAACAACAGAAAATGCTGGAAAAACTCAGTAGGCCAGGCAACATCCGTGGAGAGAAAATAGAGTCAACGTTTCGGGTCAAAACCCTTTGTCAAGACTGAAAAAGCACAGGAAATGAAATAGATTAAAAGGCCAGGCTGGGAGAGAACAAAAGAGAAGTGAAGAGACATTAAGAGTTATTCAAAACGAGACGAGATTGTGATAGGACTAGTGGAGACAAAAGACGGCTCTAGATTAGGTGTGAAATTCGTTGGCAGAATGGGAGGCAGCTGCCATGTGGGAGAGAAGAAAAAAGTGGGAGGGGGAAAGGGCCAAAACAAAGATGTGGATAAAAAATAAGTAAAATGTAATGGGGGCCGAGGTTATGATCTGAAATTGTTGAACTCGATATTGAGTCCAGAAGGCTGTAAGGTGCCTAATCGGAAGATGAGGTGCTGTTCCTCGAGCTTACGCTGAGCTTCTGTGGAACAATGCAAGAGCCCAAGTACAGTGAGGTCTGAGTGGGAATGGGGTGGTGAATTAAAATGACAGGCAACCGGAAGCTCGGGGTCATCCTTACGGACTGAACGGAGGTGTTCCGCAAAGCGGTCACCCAATCTGCGTTTGGTCTCCCCAATGTAGAGGAGACCACATTGTGAGCAGCGAATACAGTATTTCGGATTTCCAGCATCTGCAGTATTTTGCTATCGTACAAGTAATTATGAAGTGTAGTCACTGTTGTAATGTAAGAAATTCAGAAGCCAACTTGTACACAGCAAAGTCCCACAAACAACAATGTGACAATAAACAAATAATCTGTTTGAGTGATGTTGGTTGAGGGATTAATATTGGACAGGACACCAGGGAGAACTCGCCTAATCTTCTTTGATATCGTGCCATGGGATCTTTTATAATCATCTGAGAGGGAAGACTTGGCCTCGATTTTATGTCTCCTTGAAACGACAGCACCTCCGACAATGCAGCCCTCCCTCAGCACTACACTGGAATGTAAGCCTAGACTTTGTGCTCAAGTCGCTGGCGTGAGACTTGAACCCACAACCTCCTGACTCAGAGATGAGGCAAGACAACTACCAACTGAGCCACAGCTAACACGAACTTTCCAGATGTTGGGGTGACATTCCTCTGACGATTTTAATGCAGTTGTTCACCCATTTAAAACAAACAGGTTGATGCTCCATTAAGACAGCAAGCAGAGAATTGACACAAAGAAACATTATGCATTCATCCACTAACATCACCAACAGTAATATCTTATTTTAGACTCTATGGCCTAAACATTTGTTGATGTTGCACTCATTTTACAGGTGTGAAACGGGTATATGAGGGGCCAATATGGCGGGTCGCAGTTTGCACTCATTCCCCACTGAATGTGCACCGCCCTCCATAATGTTAAAAGCTCCTGTATAGATGTTCAGGACCTGACCTGAAACAGACATTAGGCCCTTTGCATATTTAAAATGGAGACCTAAAGCTTATTTGAGGCCACCTTTGCAAAATGTGTTTGTGAAGGACCCCGACATGCTTTGTGCATGCTGCCGTAATATTCTCAGGCATCTGGCAGCCAAACCAGTGGTCCATAAATGAAAGAATCATAGGGCTAAAAATTCGTTATAGCCAAGGAATGGGCAGTGTTTGGACAAAAAATGGTTCAGTAGTGCCAGGTGAAAATCATCTAGACTGCATGCAAAATTCGTCCTCACTCCTCATTAAACTGATTGCAGTCAGGATTCTAGTCTAAAAACCCAAGCTCTTTGGTGTTACACTAAAAGATGGACCAATATCAGGTGTAGTCTAAACTCAAGTAATGATTGCAACTGGCTTTTTTCACTACTTAAAGGGGAGGTTCATTAATGCTGCAGCATCTTAGTCTCAGCATGGTTGGGTGTGCAGCTGCCTCAACAACCATAAGGAGAAGGACAAGGAGAAGGAGCAATTATTTAGAAATCCTGATGGCAGATCGTCACCCCAGGGAGAGAGCTCGGAGGTTTTCCGATGAAGATTTGGAGGCATTGGTTTTAGCGGTAGGGTGAAGGTGGCGGTCCTGTACCAACTGGCAGGAGGCCCTCGCTACATGTCTGCTGGACTATGGAGGTAGGTGGCACACCACATCACGGGCAGCACTGTGGTCCACAGGTCCCACACCCAGTGCAGGAGGAAGTTAAATGAGCTCACACAGGCAGTCATTGTGAGTGAATGCTTCAACAAATGCTATATACCACCATCTGCAACACAAGTTTCACACACTGCTCAATGCACCACACCCCCAGCACTCACCCACCAACAATCTCTACCTACAAAAACTCACACCCAAATCTCACACCTTGTACACAATAACAGCTATTCAACTATGGCAGGCACAAGGGTAATTAATTATTAGAATTCATGTGATGTGTGTGATATTTTTATAGATACATTTATTAATGGTGTTTGGAATATTTTGTGGTCTCTGTCATTTCCCCTTTGCACCCAGGAGGGCACTGTGATGTGGCACGAGACAGGGGTGGAATAATGGGGATGTGGTGAGCAACAGGAATCTGGGGTTTCATTCATTCAAATTGGAGTCTGATGAGCCGGTCACAGACAGTTCATCCAGAAGGCCAATTGTCTCACTGCCTCCTCCCTCCCTCCTGCTCCTCTTCCTCCTCCTGCTTTGCTTCATCCTCCTCCTGAGGTGGTCCCGCAATCATGATGGCCAAGTTGTGGAGCATTCAATAGACCACCACAAAATGGGACACCCGCTCTGGCGAGTATTGGAGGCTCTTCCCGAGTGGTCAAGGCAGTGAAACCATTGCTTCAATAAGCCGATGGTCTGCTTGATGATGTTCCTGGTGGCAGCATGGCTCTCATTATATCAGTGCTGGACACGAGTGTTGGGGTTGCAGAGAGGAATCATGAGCCAGGTGGAGAGCAGATAGCCCTTGTCTCCAAGTAGCCACCCTCGAGCTTGATGTGGTGGCTGGAAGAGTGCTGGCATACTGGTCTGGTGCAGGATGAAGGTATCGTGGCTGCTACCAGGATAGCAGGCATTGATATTGAGGATTTGTTGTCTGTGGTCGCACACCAACTGCACATTAAAGTGAGTGAGTGATTTTTAGGAAGTGTTATACTTTGAAGCCTTTCAAAAATAATGAGGGAGTTTGGTACTTGCCAGAACACTCCCTGGTACCAAAGAACCTTTAAATGACTGAGGAAAACTCTTGCAATAGCAAGAATTAGCACACAGGCACTCAAACTTCACAAACCTGACAGTTGTGAGTGATTGGGGATGATCCCTTTAAATCGCAACGTTGGAGCCAGCTTCCTGCTGCTGAATGCCACCCAATGCTGTCGTTGCTTTCTCCAGCTGGTAAGCATCTTGGCTAAAACGCAGTTGAGAGATCAGGCATCCGGTGAGCGTTGCTCACTCACTGACGTCATGAGCTCCATCATGGTAGTCTCCCTGGTGATCGAAGTTACCGGCAGCACAACTGGTAACACCAATATGGTGTGCGGCGCTGGAACCGGCCTCAGCTGTCGTTACAGCTGTCAACAACATTTTAGCGCCATCTCCTGGTGCTAACGTGTGGCACAAATCACATGAATTTCTAGCCCAAGAATCATAGAAATTTACAGCACAGAAGGAGTCCATTTGGCTCAACGTGACTGTGCGAGCTGAGAAAGAGCTATCAAGTCTAATCCCACTTTCCAACTTTTGGGGGGAGAAATTTGGTACCACCCCATTTGGGGCGATATTATCGGCCGAGCGCAAAGTTTAGCGCTTGGCCCTAATTATTGTCTCCGACTGCAAACTTGGCCTCTATCCCCCCTGGAGATGATTTGAGCAATAAATCAGGCGCTACAGACCTGTCTTAAGGCGCTAACATCGAGGAGCGAGGCGCTACCTCAGAGCGCTGGCGAAGCTCAGGTGATGTCAGTTAGCAATGGAACACAGACACACTGGCATCGTCCAGTTCTTAAAGGGGAAGGGCCATCTTGCTGGCCAGCCACACCTTGTTCATTGCAGCCTTGAATCTCGGCCTGGAGAGACCTCAAAAGCAATTGTGTTGGAAGCTCTAATGGATAGACCCAGGGGAAAGAGCTCGTGGCTTAGGAACCTCAAAAGTGGTGCTGAGGGCCAAAACTCCTTAGGACAGCGTTAAAACCAAAAATTTTGCCGACAAAAAAGGCAGGAAGCAGCCGCCTTTAAATAGCGCTCCCCCAGCCCCTTCCCGACTGCAAAACGTTCCCCTCTACCTGTAATTGCTAGCGGTAGGCAGAAAGGCAGGGGGCGCCACTCAATATCCGGTCTGGGGCGTTACTGGGGCATTGCATGCTCGACTGACGTCATGATCTGCGGGCACAGGAGATCGTGGCTGAAGTGTTTAACGCTGCCGCAAAATGTCTGGTCAATTTCACGACCGGCGCAAACATCGCCGCGCCCGGGCGCCAGTTGCTTTGGGCCCATTAACGGGAGGTGCTAATCAACTGAATATTTTCCCCTTGGTCCGTAGCCTTGTAGGTTGTGGCAGTTTAAATGCATAGCCAAGTACTTTTTAAATGTGATGTGGGTTTCTGCCTCTACCACCCTTTCAGGCAGTGAGTTCCAGACCCCACCACCCACTCGTAAATTTCCCCTGTACTCTCTCTAGTGCAAGCAGACCTTTCCTGTAATGTGGTGACCAGAACTGTATGCAATACTCTATCTGTGGCCTAGCTAGTATTTTATACAGTTCAAGCATAACCTCCCTGCTCTTATAATCTATGCTGTGGCTAACAAAGGTAAGCATTCCTTATGCCTTCTTAACTTGCTTATCTACCTGTCCTGCTAACTTCAGGGATGTGTGGACATGCACTCCAAGGTCCCTCTGTTCCTCCTTCGGTTAAAGAACATCATGGCTGGGGCCTGGTTGGTGACTGCATGTGTCGCATTCCGGTAGGCAAACAGGAAATTGTCCACCTTTTGCTGCAGCGGAATGTTGTCATTATACATAGCCTTTATTGCCTTCATAAAGGTTTGTACGAACCTCTCAGCCAATCCATTTGTGGCTGGATGATACGGGGTGGATGTGTAATGCCTTACCCCATTCCTTTTCATAAATCTTCGAAACTCTTCGGACACAAACTGTGGTCCGTTATCAGAGCAAATCTGCTCTGGCAAGCCGTTCCTGGCAAAAATGGTCCGTAGGACTGCAATAGTTTTCTCCGTGGTGGTGGAGGACATTTTGATCACCTCAGGCCATTTCGAGTGCGCATCCACGGCTATTAAAAACATTGAGTCCATGAATGGACCAGCAAAATCAATATGCACCCGTTGCCATGTAGATGAGGGCCACTCCCATGGGTGTAGAGGGGCATGTGGTGGTGCATTTTGGACCTTCTGGCATCCTGAGCAGCTCTTTGTCAGGTCCTCGATTTGCTGATTGATCCCCGGCCACCACACATAAGCCCAACAAGGTTTTTCATTTTCACCCCTCCCAGATGACCTTCGTGAAGCTCATTGAGCACTCTCTCCCTTAACTTGGGTGGAATTACCACTCGGGATCCACACATCAAGCTCCCCTGGCATACTGACAGCTGTTCTCTTCTGGATGAGAATGATGGCAACAGTGAGTCGCCATGTGCTGGCCATCCCTTCACCGTCAAATCATATACCCGAGACAATCCGCAGAAGTGGATGTTGTACGGTGTGAAGGAACGGGTTCACTGTTATCTTAAAGCCCCCACAGATGCGAACATTCCTTGGTTCCCCAGGCGTGCTGCTCAATGACTTTTTCATCACAGGGACGATGGGTGCAGCCCACTTGCTCCAGTCTACTTTGGACAGTACACCTGAACGTTCCAAACTCTCCAGCTCTGCTTCGACAGCTGGGCGGATCGCTTGCCTTTTCTTCAAATTTAATCATAGCTGTCACGCCTTTTAGTGTTCTGAGTCCTTGCTGGAACACTCCTTTCGTGTCAGTTAGGATATTTGACAGTCGCCCAGGTGTGACGTCATCATCCTTTTTGTCAGCCACAGTCAGTGCCTGTATGGAATGCCAATCTAGCTGTATCTTCCGGATCCATTCACGTCCTAGTAGTGGTGGTCCTCCATCTGGCAATACATATAGGTCCATTTTTGGTGTTTCCTTGCCGTTACATATAACGTTCACCCTTATTTTTCCTTTGGCATAGACTTTTTGCCCCGTGTACGTCTTCAAGACAATCTTTGTATCTCTCAAGGGTATTGGTGAAAATAGCCGCTTGTAGTCCCTTCGGTTTATGACTGTTGGGCTGATCCTGTGTCCAATTCCATTTTCACTTGGACTCCTGCTATCTTGAGCGTGACCCAGATAGTTTGGTGATCCTCCATTTTGACCACATTATGTAGTTTCAGACAACCCAGCTCCTTGCTTCCGGCGTCTGTATCACTCTTCTGTTCATCTGAACTACTCTCCGTCACCTTATGTACCTTCTTGTACTTCTCCTGTGGAGATTTCTTGCTGCTTGTTTTCTTTCCCGACCTGCAGACTCTTGCTACGTGTCCTACTTTTCCACACTGTCTGCACACTTTGTCCTTGAACCAGCAATCATTATGATCATGTGTTGTTCTGCCGCAGCGATAGCACTTCACTGTTCCGTATGACATTTCATTTGTGCCATATTCTTGCGGTCTCCGTTGTATCTCTGCAGCGCCCCGTGCTGCTGCTTCGTGTGATACTGCAATGCTGAAAGCCTTGTCCAGCGTAAGATCCTTTTCTGATAGAAGCCGTTTCTGGGTTCCTTCACTTTGAAGCCCACACACAAACTAATCCCTTAAAGTATCTGCTAGTCCCGTTCCAAACTGGCAGTGTTTCAATAGCTTGCGCAGTTCCGTTAAATACTCAGCGTTACTTTCATCTTTATGCTGGTTCCTTTTGTGAAACTTAAATCTTTCTGCTATCAGCAGCAGTGTGGGGTTTAAGTGGTCCTGTAGGATTGACACTATGTTTTCAAAATCCTTTTCTACTGGCTTCTCTGGTGTTACTAGGTTTTGTAGTAAGCCGTACGTTTTGGCACACATTGAATTCAACAATACCAGCGCTTTCTTGTCATCTGGCACTTCATTCGCCTTGCAGTATACTTCTATGCATTCGACATATGTCGTCCAATCATCGACTTCATTGTCGAACGCTGTGATACTGCCACTCTTCGGCATTTTTGGGTGTGGTTAGACTGGCTTAAAATGGCGTCTCCCACGCTTTCCTTTCTTCCCCGCTGCGGCTTAAAATGGTGTCTCCCACGCTTTCCTTTCTTCCCCGCTGCGGCTTAAAAGGGCGTCTCCCGCGCTGCTGCCAACGCCGCTCAAGGCTGTCCTCATGGCAAATGGCGACGCCCTGTGGGTTTCATGCGCTGCTCCTGCACTGCTGCCAACGCCGCTCTCTGCAATCCTCATGGCAATGGCAGCGCCTCGCATTTTCCTGCACGCCTCTCTCCCCCGTTGACGCTGCTCGGCCCTTGAACACCGGCTGTGCTCTGCTCTCTCTCGCCTCTCTCCCCCGTTGACGCTGCTCGGTCCTGAACACCGGCTGCATCCTGTACGCTCTGCCCTCTCTCCCTCCCCCGTTGACGCTGCTCGGCCTTTTTCTGTGCCGCTCGGTCGGGCTCTAGCCCGTTGCTGTCCGGGAAGGGTCTGCGCAGTACCTGTTGCCAGCCCGTTTTGCTGGACCACCATGACTGGAAAGCCAAGCGTGGCTCTCGACAGCCTCCCCTGCGATGCTCAAATCCCCGCTGGATGACTGGGCGGTTGCCCGTGGTCGACGCCCGTGCTTCTGGACTCGACCTTCTTCCACTGTTCTCCAGGAGCGAATCCCTGGGAGGTGATGCAGAGTTGCAGGTAGGTTCAAATCTGCTCATCGCCAATGTTATGTCAGTGTATCTTAATGTTGTGTCCTTCAATAATCAGACAAAAGACTGCAGGGAACGATTCAACAAGTGTTTACTGAATGTGGGTTACTCTAGAACTAACTGTACAGATCACTACTCAGGGTTTATATACAGGTGTGGTCACTGCCGGTACTACAGTATACAGGAGCTGTAAAAAGTAGTGCTCCCCTTAAAGGTACATCACGGTGGCATAGTGGTTAGCACTGTTGCCTCACAGCGCCAGGGACCCGGGTTCAAATCCGGCCTCGGGTGACTGTCTGTGTGGAGTTTGCACATTCTCCCCGTGTTTGCGTGGGTTTCCTCCGGGTGCTCCGGTTTCCTCCCAGAGTCCAAAGATGTGCGGGTTAGGTTGATTGGCCATGATAAAAATTGGCCCTTAGTGTTAGGGGGGATTAAATACGTGGGGTTACGGGGATAGGGCTTGGGTGGGATGGCTGTCGGTGTAGGGACCGGGTGCTAGGGTTTGGATGATCAGCCATGATCTCGTTGAATGGCGGAGCAGGCTCGAAGGGCTGAATGGCCTACTCCTGCTCCTAGTTTCTATGTTTCTACATTACATATAGGAAGTGCAAAAACCTTAGGTAGGAATTGGGCCAAAGAATGGAAATGGGGAATAGTGTGTGACGCCATTAACGGGGTCTGGGCAGTCACCAAACAAGAATGCGGGTTGGTAAAAAGAGACCCTATTGTACTACAGGAAACTTTTTGTTATCCGGAGGCTAAGTGTCCGGAAGCTCGAGCCACCGACAAAAATCAGGAGCCGTTTTGTTAGGTTTTTTTTCTTCTCGTGGCTTTTTTTCCAACACTCAGGCTCTGGAAAGTCTCTCTGAAGCTGTTGCTAAGCTACAGAGACGCTTCCAAGGTACTGGCCAACTGTTTAGAAGCTGTTGCTAAGCAACAGAGTTTGTTGTCAGATACGGAGATGAAAAGCTCCGTATGCTTCAACATTAACGCTGGTGTGTCCGGCAGTTTTGAGGGAACGGCAACAGCTCGGTCCCGTCGGTACCGGATAGCACAAAGTTTCCTGTACCGGGACCTATCCACAAAGTACACCGACAATATCCCATAAAACCTGAAGCAAAAGCAGCTGTACAGAATATAGTACAAGAGTTGGTGAAGCAGGGGGTGTTGAGAGCAGCCACATCCACTACCAATTCCTCGGCATGGCCGGTTCAAAAACCAGACGGATCTTACCGTTTAACTATCAACTATACCACCTTAAACAAAGTAACGCTGCGGGAACACGCATAGTAGCCAGCTTGTCTACCGTATTCAATGGCTTAAAACCTGAACATTGGATCTTTATGGTCCTAGACATAGCGAACGGATTCTGGTTGATACCCCTGGCGTACGAGTCCCAGGATAAATTTGCCTTTACTGTAGGGGACTGACAAAATACCTGGACAAGAGTCCAACAGGGATTTCACAATAGTCCCAGCATATTTCACCGGGTAATGAGCCAAGCAGTAGAGGACTTGGCTCTGACCCGGTGTAAAAGTACTCTGGTACAGTATGTAGACGACCTCTTGATCGCGTCCAAAAGCCAGGAAGGACACATGAGAGCACTACTGTGCACCCTACAAACACTGGAATGAGCTGGCTTTAAGGTAAACCCCAAGAAAGCTCAGGTAGGATGCACCCAGGTGCAATACTTAAGACACAAAATAAATCAAGGTTCAAAAATTTTACACGGGGATCGAAAGATAGCCATAAGTGGCATGCCAAGACCACGTACAGGAAGGGGAGGACGAAAGGTACTAGGGTTGTTTAATTATTGCTGGAACTTTATACCCCATTTCATGGCTATTGCGGAACCCATTCAGAAGCTGGTGTGTTTGTTTCAGCTCTGTAATATATGTACCTTTAAGGGGAGAACTACTTTTTACAGCTCCTGTATACTGTAGAACCGGCAGTGACCATACCTGTATATAAACCCTGAGTAGTGATCTGTACAGTTAGTTCTAGAGTAACCCTCATTCAGTAAACACCAGTTGAATCATTCCTGCAATCTGTTGTCTGATTATTGAAGGACACAACATTAAGATACACGGATCTAACAGTGGCGACGAGCAAGTTCGAACCTACCTGCAACTCTGCATCACCTCCCAGAGATTCGCTCCTGGAGAACAGTGGAAGAAGGTCGAGTCCAGAAGCACGGGCGTCAACCATGGGCAACCGCCCAGTCATCCAGCGGAGATTTGAGCATCACAGGGGAGGCTGTCGAGAGCCAGGCTTGGCTTACTAGTCATGGTGGTCACGCGAAACGGGCTGGCAACAGGTACTGTGCAGACCCTTCCCGGACAGCGACGGGCTAGAGCCCGACCGAGCGGCACAGAACAAGGCCGAGCAGCGTCGACGGGGGAGAGAGAGAGGGCAGAGCGCACAGGGCGCAGCCGGTGTTCAGGACCGAGCGGCGTCAACGGGGGAGAGAGATGAGAGAGAGCAGAGCGCAGCCGGTGTTCAAGGGCCGAGCAGCGTCAACGGGGGAGAGAGGCGAGAGCGAGCAGAGCGCAGCCGGTGTTCAAGGCCCGAGCAGCGTCAACGGGGGAGAGAGGCGAGAGACAGCAGAGCGCAGCTGGTGTTCAAGGGCCGAGCAGCGTCAACGGGGGAGAGAGGCATGCAGGAAAACACGAGGCACTGCCATTTGCCATGAGGACCGCCGAGAGCGGCGTTGGCAGCAGCGCAGGAGACGCCATTTTAAGCTGCAGCGGTGAAGAAAGGAAAGCGCGGGAGACACCATTTAAGCTGCAGCGGGGAAGAAAGGAAAGCACGGGAGACGCCATTTTAAGCCAGTCTAACCACACCCAAAAATGCTGAAGAGTGGCAGTATCACAGCGTTCGACAATGAAGTCGAAGATTGGACGACATATGTCGAACACATAGAAATATACTGTAAGGCGAATGAAGTGCCAGATGACAAGAAAGCGTTGGTATTGTTGAATTCAACAGGTGTAAAAACTTACGGCTTACTACGAAACATAGTAACCCCAGAGAAGCCAGTAGAAAAGGATTTTGAAAACATAGTGTCAATCCTACAGGACCACTTAAAACCCACACCGCTGCTGATAGCAGAAAGATTTAAGTTTCACAAAAGGAACCAGCATTAAGATGAAAGTAATGCTGAGTATTTAACGGAACTGCGCAAGCTATCGAAACACTGCCAGTTTGGAACGGGACTAGCAGATACTTTAAGGGACAATTTTGCGTGTGGGCTTCAAAGTGGAGGAACCCAGAAACGGCTTCTATCAGAAAAGGATCTTACGCTGGACAAGGCTTTCAGCATTGCAGTATCACATGAAGCAGCAGCACGGGGCACTGCAGAGATATAACGGAGACCGCAAGAATATGGCACAAATGAAATGTCATACGGAACAGTGAAGCGCTATCGCTGCGGCAGAACAACACACGACCATAATGATTGCTGGTTCAAGGACAAAGTTTGCAGACAGTGTGGAAAAGTAGGACACATAGCAAGAGTCTGCAGGTCAGGAAAGAAAACAAGCAGCAAGAAATCTCCACAGGAGAAGTACAAGAAGGTACAAAAGGTGACGGAGAGTAGTTCAGACGGACAGAAGAGTGATACAGACTCCGGAAGCAAGGAGCTGGGTTCTCTGAAACTACATAATGTGATCAAAACTGAGGATCACCAAACTATCTGGATCACGCTCAAGATAGCAGGAGTCCAAGTGAAAATGGAATTGGACACAGGATCAGCCCTAAAAGACATAAACCGGAGGGACTACAAGCGGCTATTCTCATATATACCCTTGAGAGATACAAAGATTGTCTTGAAGACGTACACGGGGCAAAAAGTCTACCCCAAAGGAAAAATAAGGGTGAACGTTATATATAACGGCAAGGAAACACCAAAAATGGACCTATATGTATTGCCAGATGGAGGACCACCACTACTAGGACGTGAATGGATCCGGAAGATACAGCTAGATTGGCATTCCATACAGGCACTGACTGTGGCTGACAAAAAGGATGACGACGTCACACCTGGGCGACTGTCAAAGATCCTAACTGACTCGAAAGAAGTGTTCCAGCAAGGACTCAGAACAGTAAAAGACATGACAGCGATGATTAAAATTGAAGAAAACGCAAGCCCAAAATTTTTTAAGGCCAGACCGGTACCTTATGCGATCCGCCCAGCCGTCGAAGCAGAGCTGAAGAGTCTGGAACATTCAGGTGTACTGTCCAAGGTAGACTGGAGCGAGTGGGCTACACCCATCGTCCCTGTGATGAAAAAGTCGTTGAGCAGCAGGCCTGGGGAACCAAGGAAGGTTCGCATCTGTGGGGACTTTAAGGTAACAGTGAACCCGGTCCTTCACACCGTACAATATCCACTTCCGCGGATTGAAGATATTTTCGCCTCGCTATCTGGAGGGAAACGCTTCACTAAGATTGATCTGGCCCAGGCGTATCTGCAAATGGAGGTAGAAGAAGCATCAAAAAAATACCTCTCAATCAACACCCATAAAGGTCTCTACCAATACAACCGGCTGGTATTCGGGGTAGCATCAGCTCCAGCTATTTGGCAGAGGGCAATGGAACAAGTCCTGCAAGGGACCCCAGGGACCCAGTGTTATTTGGACGACATCCTGGTCAGGGGCGAAAATGACAGTGATCACCTTGCCAACCTGGAGCACGTGCTCACTAGATTGCAGGAATATGGGCTCCGAGCTAACTGCCCCAAATGCGAGTTTTTTAGAAAACAGATCTCGTATTGTGGCCACGTTATCGATAAAGAGGGGTTACATAAGTCCCCAGAGAAGACTGAGGCAGTAGTCAAGGCTCCAGCACCGGAAAATGTGTCACAACTGAGGTCGTTCCTCGGGCTGGTAAACTAGTACCATAAGTTCTTGCCAAATTTGTCTACAATACTACACCCATTGAACACCCCACTGCAAACTGGGGTGCCATGGAAGTGGAGTGGCGAATATAGACGAGCTTTCCAGAAGAACAAAACACTAATCACATCGAAAGAGGTATCGGCCTATTACAACCCGGCATTACCAATTCGGTTGGCATGTGAAGCGTCACCCTACGGCATTGGAGCGGTGCTGTCGCACAAATTTTCGGACCGCTCAGAGAGGCCAAAAGCCTTTGTGTCGCGATCACTAACCTCAGCCGAGCGTAACTACGCCTAGATTGACAGGGAGGCCCTCAGCCTAGTGTGGGGAGTGAAAAAGTTCAATTACTATCTGCACGGGCAGAAGTTCACCTTGCTGACTGACCACCAAACACTTGTCTCCATCTTTAATCCAAAGAAGGGCGTTCCGGTGATAACTGCGCAACGGCTACAAAGATGGTCCCTTTTTCTAGGGGCGCACCAATATGAAATCGAGTATAAGGGCACAAAACAGCATGGAAACGCTGATGGGCTATCACGCCTGCCACTGCCTACTGCGGAGGAAGCACTAGCAGTGGATCCTGTTGAAATATTTCATTCGACTATAATTGAATGCTTGCCAGAAACTAACGCTGGTATAGAGAAGGAGACCCGAAATGACCCGACCCTGTCTCGGGTATATGACTTGACGGTGAAGGGATGGCCAGCACATGGCAACTCACTGTTGCCAGCATTCTCATCCAGAAGAGAACAGCTGTCAGTATGCCAGGGGACCTTGATGTGTGGATCCCGAGTGGTAATTCCACCCAAGTTATGGGAGAGAGTGCTCAATGAGCTTCACGAAGGTCATCTGGGAGGGGTGAAAATGAAAAACCTTGCTAGGGCTTATGTGTGGTAGCCGGGGATCGATCAGCAAATCGAGGACCTGACAAAGAGCTGCTCAGGATGCCAGAAGTTCCAAAATGCACCACCACATGCCCCTCTACACCCATGGGAGTGGCCCTCATCTCCAAGACAACGGGTGCATATTGATTTTGCTGGTCCATTCATGGACTCAATGTTTTTAATAGCCGTGGATGCGCACTCGAAATGGCCTGAGGTGATCAAAATGTTCTCCACCACCACGGAGAAAACTATTGCAGTCCTACGGACCATTTTTGCCAGGAACGGCTTGCCAGAGCAGATTTGCTCTGATAACGGACCACAGTTTGTGTCTGAAGAGTTTCGAAGATTTATGAAAAGGAATGGGGTAAGGCATTACACATCCGCCCCGTATCATCCAGCCACAAATGGATTGGCTGAGATGTTCGTACAATCCTTTAAGAAGGCAATAAAGGCTATGTACAATGACAACATTCCGCTGCAGCACAAGGTGGACAATTTCCTGTTCGCCTACCGGAATGCGACACATGCAGTCACCAACCAGGCCCCAGCCATGATGTTCTTTAACTGAAGGTTAAGATCTCGTCTGGATTTGTTCAGACCAAACGTACGAAGAGATGTTGAGAGTAAGCAATTCCAGCACATCCATGAGAAGCCAACAAGGAGCTTCAATGTAGGGCAACCAGTCTTGGCTCGCGACTACCGAACAGAAAAATGGCAGCCATGCACACGGCAGGGCCCACTAATGTACACAGTGGACGTTGGGGAGAGCATCGTGAGACGCCATGCTGACCAGATCCTAGAGTCACAGGAACAAGTCAACCCCATGCCTCGCCCATACGTACCTGGTGATGAACCCGACGTACAGGTAGCATCTACCCCAGAAACAGTAGCATCGGAAGCTGATGAACCAACCGATGACAAGGGGCCAGAATCACCTCCGCACCAAGAGCAAGACACTCGGGAAAGGCGCTATCCAGAAAGGATCAGGAAGTCTCCCCAAAGACTGAATTTATAAATAGACTATTTTCAGCTAATGTTGCATGTTAAAAGTGTTAATTGTAATTAGTTTGATATTTAATTGTTAAATGAGAGGAATTGTAAAGTATGTACCTTTAAGGGGAGAACTACTTTTTACAGCTCCTGTATACTGTAGTACCAGCAGTGACCACACCTGTATATAAACCCTGAGTAGTGATCTGTACAATTAGTTCTAGAGTAACCCTCATTCAGTAAACACCTGTTGAATCGTTCCTGCAGTCTGTTGTCTGATTATTGAAGGCCAGAGCCCCGAGACCGGAGAAGCAGCGGACCAGCGCGGGAGCAACCCGAGGCGGCGGAGGATAAAAGGGAGCAACCCGAGGCATACCAATCCAGGTTCCGGGAGAGAGGTAAAAAGTAATCCAAGTGTGACGTCAGCAGGAAGCAGGTAAGTGATTGGTTGGTGAGTATTCCTCTCTTTTCAATACAAGCTTGAATTCTGTGGTGTTAAATTTCTAGGGTCTCTGTGGTGTAGTGGGGACAGCTGGAAAATAAAGCGCCCTAGAGTATACCTGTAACTGGGGTACTGAATAAATTTTTTAATTAATTAAAGGAGTAAGTCATTGCAGGAGAGCTCAGCCCCGTGTTCTGCTCCTCTTGCTCCATGTGGGAAGTCAGGGATGCTGCCAGTATCCCTGACAACCATGTGTGCAAGAAATGCATCTAGCTGCAGCTACTTGTAGACCGCATTGCGGCGCTCGAGCTGCGGGTGGATGAGTTTTGGAGCATGCGCGATGCTGAGAGGGTCGTGGATAGCACATTTAGTGAGTTGTTCACGCCGCAGGGTAGGGCTGCACAGGCAGAAAGGAATTGGGTGACCATCAGGCAGAGCAACAGAGGCAGGCAGGAAGTGCAGGGGACCCCTGCGGTCATCCCCCTTTCAAACAGGTATACCAAGTTGAATACTGTTGAGGGGGATGACTCACCAGGGGAAAGCAGCAGCAGCCAACTTCCTGGCACCAGGGACGCTTCTGCTGCTCAGAAAGGGAAGAAAAAGAGTGGGAGAGCAATAGTGGTAGGGGATTCTATCGTAAGGGGAACAGATAGGCGTTTCTGTGGCCGCAAACATGACTCCAGGATGGTTTGTTGCCTCCCTGGGGCCAGGGTCATGGATGTCACTGAGCGGCTACAGGGCATTCTTAAGGGGGAGGGTGAGCAGGCAGAGGTCGTGGTCCATATTGGGACCAACGACATAGGTAGGAAGGGGGATGAGGTCCTGCATCAAGAATTTAGGGAGCTAGGTAGCAGATTAAAGAGCAGGACCTCAAAGGTTGTAATCTCTGGATTACTCCCAGTGCCACGTGCTAGTGAGTATAGGAATAGGAGGATAGAACAGCTGAATGCGTGGCTAAAGAGTTGGTGCAGGAGGGAGGGTTTTAGTTTCCTGGATCACTGGGCCTGCTTCTGGGAAAGGTGGGATTTGTACAAGTCGGACGGGTTGCACCTGAACCAGAGCGGGACAAATATCCTTGCGGGGAGGTTTGCTAGCACTGTTGGGGGGGGTTTAAACTAACTTGGCAGGGGGAGAGGGGAGCTGAAATAGGGGGTGATGTGCTGCCAATTATAGAGAAAAAAACAAGTCAGCTTGGTAGACAGGGCAAATATATAAGGGCAAGGCTGGATGGCATCTATTTTAATGCAAAGAGTCTTGCAAATAAGGTGGATGAACTGAAGGTGTTGATAAACACATGGGAGTATGATATTGTTGCTATCACGGAGACATGGTTGAGGGAGGGGCAAGACTGGCAGCTCCACATTCCGGGGTACAGAATCTTCAGGCGAGACAGAGGGGGAGGTATAAGAGGAGGGGGTGTCGCAATATTAATTAAGGAGTCAATTACTGCAGTAAGGAGGGATGATATATTAGCAGGTTCCTCTAATGAGGCCATATGGGTGGAGCTTAAAAACAAAAAGGGGGCAAGCACTTTGCTGGGAGTGTACTATAGGCCTCCAAACAGTCAGGGGGAGATAGAGGAACAGATATGCAGGCAAATCTCAGAGAAATGTGCAAATAATAAGGTAATAATAATGGGAGATTTCAACTTCCCCAATATTAACTGGGATAGTCAGAGTGTGAAAGGCTCAGAGGGTGTAGAATTCTTAAAGTGCATCCAGGAGAGCTTTTTGAGCCAGCATGTAGAAAGTCCTACAAGAGAGGGGGCGGTACTGGACCTAATTCTAGGGAATGTGGCCGGCCAAGTGGAAGAAGTGCTAGTAGGTGAGCACTTTGGTGGCAGTGACCATAATATGGTGAGATTTAAGGTGGTCATGGAAAAGGACAGGGATGGGCCGGAAATAAAGGTTCTAAATTGGGGGAAGGCCGATTTTAATAGGATAAGGCAGGATCTGGCCAAAATGGACTGGGATCAGCTACTTGTAGGAAAATCCGCATCGGAGCAATGGGAGGCTTTCAGAAGGGAGATTGAGATCATACGATGGCAACATGTTCCCGTAAAGGTCAAGGGTGGTTCCAAAAACCACAGGGAACCTTGGATGTCAGGGGATATACGAGAATGGATTAGGGAAAAAAGGAGGGCATTTGGCAGATACAAAAGGCTAAAGACGGAGGAAGCCCTAGGGGAGTACAAAAAGTGCAGGGGGATACTTAAAAAAGAAATTAGGAGATCAAGGAGGGGCCATGAAATAACACTGGCGAGCAAAATAAAGGAAAATCCTAAGATGTTTTATAAGTATATTAAGGGTAAGAGGATAACTAGGGGAAAAATAGGGCCCATTAGGGACAAAAGTGGCAATCTGTGTGTGGAGCCGGAAGATGTAGGAGGGGTTCTAAATGAATTTTTTGCATCTGTTTTCACTATGGAGAAGGACGATGTAGACATAGAAATAGGGCGGGGGGACTGTGATATGCTCGAACATATTAACATCGAGAGGGAGGAGGTATTGGCGGTTTTAGCAGGCCTAAAAATGGATAAATCCCCAGGCCCGGACGAAATGTATCCCAGGCTGCTGTGTGAGGCAAAGGAAGAGATTGCGGGGGCTCTAACACATATATTCAGAACCTCTCTGGCCACAGGGTATGTGCCAGAGGACTGGAGAACCGCTAATATAGTACCATTATTCAAGAAGGGGAGTAGGGAAAAACCGGGGAACTACAGGCCAGTGAGCCTAACATCAGTGGTAGGTAAATTATTGGAAAAAATTCTGAGGGACAAAATTAGTCTCCACTTGGAGAGGCAAAGATTAATCAGGGATAGTCAACATGGCTTTGTCAAGGGAAGATCATGTCTGACTAATTCGATTGAATTTTTTGAGGGGGTGACTAGGTGTGTGGATGAGGGTAACGCAGTGGATGTGGTATACATGGATTTCAGTAAGGCCTTTGATAAAGTCCTGCACAGGAGACTGGTCAAGAAGGTAAGAGCCCATGGAATCCAGGGTGCCTTGGCACATTGGATACAAAACTGGCTTAGTGGCAGAAGGCAGAGGGTGGTGGTCGAAGGTTGTTTTTGTGACTGGAAGCCTGTGGCCAGTGGGGTACCACAGGGATCTGTGCTGGGTCCCTTGCTGTTTGTGGTCTACATTAATGACTTGGATATGAATGTAAAAGGTATGATCAGTAAGTTCGCGGATGATACAAAAATTGGTAGGGTGGTAAATAGCGAGGAGGGTAGTCTCAGTCTGCAGGACGATATAGATGGGTTGGTCAGATGGGCGGAACAGTGGCAAATGGAATTTAACCCGGAAAAGTGCGAGGTGATGCACTTTGGGGGACTAACAAGGCAAGGGAATACACAATGAATGGTAAGACCCTAGGCAAGACGGAGGGTCAGAGGGATCTGGGTGTGCAAGTACACAGATCCCTGAAGGCGGCGGAACAGGTGGATAAGGTGGTAAAAAAGGCATATGGGATACTTGCCTTCATTAGCCGAGGCATAGAATATAAGAGCAAGGAGGTTATGATGGAGCTGTATAAAACACTGGTTAGGCCACAGCTGGAATAATGTGTGCAGTTCTGGTCGCCACACTACAGGAAGGATGTGATCGCTTTGGAGAGGGTGCAGAGGAGATTCACCAGGATGTTACCAGGGCTGGAGCGCTTCAGCTATGAAGAGAGATTGGGCAGATTGGGTTTGTTTTCCTTGGAGCAGAGGAGGCTGAGGGGGGACATGATTGAGGTGTACAAAATTATGAGGGGCATAGATAGGATGGATACTAAGGAGCTTTTTCCCTTAGTAGAAGGGTCAATAACAAGGGGGCATAGATTCCAGGTAAAGGGCGGGAGGTTTAGAGGGGATTTGAGAAAGAACTTTTTCACCCAGAGGGTGGTTGGAGTCTGGAACTCACTGCCTGAAAGGGTTGTGGAGGCAGGAACCCTCACAACATTTAAGAAGCATTTGGATGAGCACTTGAAATGCCATAGCATACAAGGCTACGGACCAAATGCTGGAATATGGGATTAGATTAGACAGGGCTTGATGGCCGGCGCGGACACGATGGGCCGAAGGGCCTCTATCCGTGCTGTATAAATCTATGACAACATTAAGATACACGGATCTAACAAGCTCCACCCACTTTTCTGTACAGAGAGCGAAAAGCTGTTTAACCCTTTGAAGGCTTGTCTTGAATGATGGACAAGCGTGTGCTGTTTTAAGTTTGTTAATTGCTTTACAAATAACCTGAGATTGAGGAAGGCAAGAGGAATCGTAGCTATCCCGTTAATTGATGGGACAAGTTACTGTTGTACAAATTTCTGGTCAAGTAATTACACAGGAATATATATGTGTGTAAACAAAAATTTCTCCCACGATGATCCTCAAATTAAAAATTGTTATGATAATATTCAATGTCCTGATCAGCTAATCATGTACCTATATTTTGTATAAAAGACTGTTAAAACTTTGTATCATCGGAGAGAAGCCTGGCTAGACCGATAGCAGGTTGTCTCCCCACCAGTGCGAATAAAGACTGCTTGAACCTTCGAATGCAGACCTGGTGTCGAATGTTTATTTCAAACTAGCTGGAGTGCCCGGCGGTGCAGAGGAACTCAAGAACCCTGTGCCAGACAGAGAGAGGGGGGGAAGGAGAGAGAGAGGGGGGAGGAGAGAGAGAGGGGGGAAGGAGAGAGAGAGAGAGAGGGAAGGAGAGAGAGAGAGAGGGAAGGAGAGAGAGAGGGAAGGAGAGAGTGACAGAGAGCGAAGGAGAGAGGGAAGGAGAGAAAGGGGAAAGGGCTGGGGGAGTGGGTGGAGGGGAAAGGGGTGGGGGAAAGGTGTGGGGGGGAAGGGGAGGGAGGGGGAAGGGAAAGGTGTGGGGGAAGGGAAAGGGGGGGAAGGGAACGGGGGAAAGGGGGAAGGGGGGAAGGAGGGGGGAAGGGGGGAAGGAGGGGTGGGAATGGGGGGAGGGGGGAAGGGGGGGAAGGGTGTGTGTGGGAGGGGGTGGGAAGGGGGTGTGGGGGGAAGGAGGGGGGAAGGGGGGAAAGGGAGGGGGGAGCCAGCAGACCCTCTCCTCTCTGCCAGTGTTGAGAGTTGCGCTGCTGGCGGTTGGAGAAGGCTAGGTCCCGGGGCCTCGGGCACCCACACTGACATGGCCCAGCCGAGCCCAGCGCCCTGGGCAGTCCGAGATCTGCAGCCGCCATTCAGCCGCAGGCCACAAAGCACCCGGGCCCAGTGCCGGCGATGGCTCCGCAGAGCTCCGTACCGCCCCGCCAGTCTTTACAAAGATGGCGGTGGTGGCTACGCTCAGCTCAGTCCCGCCCCGCCAGCCTTTACAAAGATGGCAGCTATCATGGGCCGCTTGTTGAGTGAGACGGGAGGTGCCTAGCTCAGGCGTGGCTGGGGAGGAGAGGCCAAAGCTTTGAGGCCTGCAGGCGGGGTAACCCTGGAAGGTTGCGGTGCCCGGCGGAGGTAGCGAGTCAAGAGGAAAAAAAAGGGTGAAAGGTAGGAAAATTAATGAGGTTAGAGAAAATATTTACAAATTAATTAACTTTTTAAAAAAACAATTTAATTGTGTTTTAAAAGCAACTTTTTTTTGCTGGAAATCTATATTTGAAAATAAACACGCAGAAAGTGGGAAAAATAAATGAATAGTTAGGAATCAAGATGGCGGCCACTCACCTCAGCTCAGAAGGATTAGGGCCGCCCACACATGCAATGAAACGCCCCCCGTGACGCACCGATTGGTCAACCATCAGGTTAATCCCCTGTACGATTGGTCAACCATCACGTCACTCAACGCTAATGAGCGGAATGTTGCCGTTTTTTGCAACTTTTTTGTATACTGTCTGAACAACTTTTGTCTGACCAAAAAGTAAATACGCCTATTAGAGTCCCCTAATGATAAGCTTTCTTTTGATGTGTAGGTACGTTCTATAACTTTTGATTGTATAGCCGGACAGACGGACAGACAGACAGAAAGACAAACAGACAGAAAGACAGACAGACCGTTTTATATATATAGATACTCCACTTCACTCAGTATAACTGGAACAGACAGTCACAGGACAGTCTCAGTATAACTGGAACAGACAGTCTCAGTATAACTGGAACAGACAGTCTCAGTATAACTGGAACAGACAGTCTCAGTATAACTGGAACAGACAGTCTCAGTATAACTGGAACAGACAGTCTCAGTATAACTGGAACAGACAGTCTCAGTAGAACTGGAACAGACAGTCTCAGTATAACTGGAATAGACTGTCTCAGTATAACTGGAACAGGCAGATTCAGTATAACTGTAACAGACAGAGTCAGTATCACTGGAACAGACAGTCTCAGTAGAACTGGAACAGACAGTCTCAGTATAACTGGAACAGACAGTCTCAGTATAACTGGAACAGACAGACTTAGAATAACTGGAGCAGACAGTCTCAGTATAACTGGAACAGACAGACTCAGTATAACTAGAGCAGGCAGTCTCAGTATAACTGGAGCAGACATTGTCAGTATAACTGAAACAGACAGTCTCAGTATAACTGGAACAGACAGTCTCAGTATAACTGGAACTGACAGACTAAGTATAACTGGAACGCTCCTACTTCTGCTTAGGCAGTCCCTCGGAACCGAGGATGACTTGCTTCCACATTGAGAATGAGTTTGGAGGTGACTGATGAGTCCAATGCAGGACCTACAGACTCTGTCACAGGTGGGGCAGACAGTGGTTGAAGGGGCGGGTGGGTGTGGTGCTTGGGTTGACATGCGTTCCTTGCGCTGCCTGCTCTTGGCTTCCACTTGCTCCCGGCGAAGAGACTCGAGGTGTTCAGCGCCTTCCTGGATGATCCCCTCCACTTTGTGCAGTGCTGGGCCAGGGATTCCCAGGTGTCAGTGGGGATGTTACACTTTTTCAAGGAGGCTTTGAAGGTGTCCTTGAAGCATTTCCTCTGCCCAATTGGGGCTCTCTTGCCGTGCCAGAGCTCAGAGTAGAGCGCTTGTTTTGGGAGTCTCGTATCGGGCATGTGGACGATGTGGCACGTCCATCGGAACTGATCGAGCGTGGTCAAAGCTTCGATGCTGGGGATGTTGGCCTGAGTAAGAACACGGATGTTGGTGTGCCTATCCTGCCAATGGATTTGCAGGATCTTGTGGAGACAGCGCTGGTGGTACCTCTCAAGTGCTTTGAGGTGCCTGCTGTACATGGTCCATGTCTCTGAGTCATACAGCAGGGCGGGTATCACTGCTGCTCTGTAGACCGTGAGCTTAGTGCCGGGTTTGAGGTCCTGGTCTTCAAACACTCTCTTCCTCAGGTGATCAAAGGCTGCACTGGCATACTGAAGGCGGTGTTGGACTTCATCGTCGACGTCTGCCCTTGTTGACAGTAGGCTCCCGAGGTATGGAAAGTGGTCCACATTGTCCAAGGCCTTGTCATGGAAATTGATAATCAGGGGGCAGTACTGTGTGGCGGGGGAAGGTTGGTAGAGGACCTTTGTCTTACAGATGTTTAGTGTAAGGCCCATGCTCTCGTATGCTTCGGTGAAGGTGTTGACGATGGTTTGGAGTTCGACCTCCGAGTGAGCGCAGATGCAAGCTTCGTCTGCATACTGTAATTCGACGACAGAGGATGGGACGACCTTGGATCTGGACTGGAGGCGACGGAGGTGGAACAGTTTCCCATTTGTTCTGTAAATTTGCTCCACTCCAGCGGGGAGCATACTGAGGGTGAGATGGAGCCTTGCAGCAAGGAAGATCGAGAAGAGCATTGGTGCGATGACACAGCCTTGCTTGACCCCAGTTTGTACGTGAATTGGGTCTGTGGTGGAACCGTTGGTCAGGATCATGGCTTGCATGTCATCGTGAAGCAGGCGGAGGATGGTGACAAACTTTTTTGAGGGCAACCGAATTTGAGGAGGACACTCCATAAACCCTCACGGTTAATAGTGTCGAAGGCCTTTGTGAGATCAAAGAAGGCCATGTACAGCGGTTGGTGCTGTTCCCTGCATTTCTCTTGTAATTGACGTGCGGTGAAGATCATGTCCATTGTGCCCCTTAGTGGGCGGAATCCGCAATGCAACTCTGGGAGGAGCTCTTCGGCCACTGGGAGAAGGCGATTGAGGAGGATTCTTACGATGACTTTCCCTGTGGCAGACAGCAGGGAAACTCCTCTGTAATTACCGCAATCGGACTTTTCACCTTTCTTGAAGATGGTCACAATTACGGCATTTCTGAGATCCCCTGGCATGCTCTCCTCCTTCCAGATAAGAGAAAGGAGTTAATGAATTCGCACCAGTAGTGCTTCTCCACCATGCTTTAGTGCCTCGGCGGGGATTCCATCTGCTCCTGAGGCCTTGTTGTTCTTCAGTTGTTGGATGGCCTTTTCAAACTCATGCTGGGCTGGGGTTGTGCTGAGATGGTGGCGGGTAGCATGCTGCGGGATGGAGTTGAGGACACTCGTGTCGAAGGCAGAGTCACGGTTAAGGAGATCTTTGAAGTGCTCCTTCCAGCGGGCACTGACTGCCTCTCTGTCCTTGATGAGTACCTCTCCGTTCTTGGCCCGCAGCGGGGTACATTGCATCAGTGACTACACTTCAAAAGTACTTCATTGGTTGTAAAGCGCTTTGAGACATTCGGTATTTGTGCAAGGCGCTATATAAATGCAAGTCTTTCTTTTCTTTCAGATATTCTCAGTATAAATGGTACAGATAGTCTCAGTATAACTGGAGCAAAACCAAATATTCAAAATGTAATTTAAAATTGTCAATTGATCTCAGGCACCAGTGGATTGTCTTTAAATTTCTGTCATTAGCACAGACTGTCCCATTTTTGAGCAAACACAGAGTTCTGCACTGCCTGAACTCCTGATTGGTGCAGGTGCACTTGGTGCTGTTCCCTTTAAAACTGCCGCTGCTGCCAAAACAGTTGATGCAGAATAACTGCCCTTTGGTACTGAGTGTTCTGAAACTGATGCAATTAGCCTGCATCAGGAAAATTTAGTCTGGAAATTGAATAATTAACAGCAGAAATACTCTGGGAGCTTATGTATCATCAGACCCCGAGGAAACAGAGCTACAGCCCTTTTAAGCAGCGTATGGGATTGGTTTCTGACTGTGGAAGAGTCATTGCCTGGTGTGGAGCTGAATCATCCTTAACCAGAGTCCCGGAGCAGTGGAATGTTCAAAGACATTTGGACAAAAGTGTCCAACTCAAGGTTTACATCCAACCCCTGAACAAGTGGAAGAATCGTTCATCATTGTCCAGAAATGGACCAGAGAGAATTGGCTTTATCTGGGTTCTCACAGAATGACAATCAAATACACTCTCCAGAGGACACGGTGAGTGTTGTGTATGTACCTTTAAGAGAGAACTGTTTTACAGCTCCTGTATACTGTAGTACCGGCAGTGACCACACCTGTATATAAAGCTGGAGCAGGCTTCTGTACTTCAGTCTTGAGACGACTCTACTCTAGTAAACAACTGTTGATTGTTAAGTTACAGCCTCCGTGTAGTTCTTGGGGAAACATCCTATTTAAAGAATCACGGATCTAACAGTGGCGACGAGCTTGAATCGAATCTGCCTGCAACTCTGCATTTCCCGTCAAGGAGTCGCTCCGGGAGGACGGTGGAAGAAAGTCGAGGCCAGAAGCACGGGCGTCGACCATGAGCAACCACCCAGTCATCCGGCAGCAAGTGAACATCGCAGGAGTGGCTGTTGAGAGCCACGACGATCCAGCAACAGACTGGCAACAGGTGCAGCGCACACCCTTCCCGGACAGTGGCGGCGGGAGCTGACCGACGGTGTAGAAAAGCCGAGCAGCGTCGACGGGGTAAGAGAGAGGGTAAAGCAGCAGCTGGGTTCAGGACCGAGCGACGGCAATGGGAAAGGCGCAAAGGAGAACGCGCAGAGCACAGCCAGGGCTCAAGGGCTGAACCGCGTCCGCAGGGAGAAGAAGGGAGAGCGCGGGAGACGCCATTGAGCCGCGGAGAAGAAGGAAGAGTGCGGGAGACGCCATTATTTTTGAAGCCGCAGCGGAGAAGAAGGGCGAGCGCGGGAAGGAAGGAAAGCGTGGGAGACGCCATTTTGTTCCAGTGGAGAAGAAGGGAGAGCGCAGGAGATGCCATTTTAGACAGTTAAATTACACCCAGGGATGGCAAAGAATGGCAGTGTCATGGCGTTCGACAATGAAGTCGAAGATTGGGCGACATATCTGGAACGCATTGAGGTGTACTGCAGGGCGAATGAAGTGCCAGATGCTAGGAAAGCACTGGTTTTGTTAAATTCCATGGGTGCAAAAACTTATGGCTTACTGCGAAACATGATAACCCCAGATAAGCATGTGGAGAAGAATTTCGAAAACATAGTAGAAATCCTACAGGACCACCTAAGCCCCACACCACTGCTGATAGCAGAAAGATTTAAGTTCCACAAAAGGAACCAGCATAAAGACAAAAGTAATGCTGAGTACTTAACGGAACTGCGCAAGTTATCGAAACACTGCCAGTTTGGAGCGGGACTATCAGATACGTTAAGGGACATGTTTGTGTGTGGGCTTCAAAGTGAAGGAACCCAGAAACGGCTTTTATCAGAAAAGGATCTTACGCTGGACAAGGCTTTCAGCATGGCAGTATCACATGAAGCAGCTGCACGGGGCGCTGCAGAAATACAACGGAGACCGCAAGAATACGGCACCAATGAAATGTCATATGGAGCAGGGAAGTGTTATCGCTGCGGCAGAACAACACACGATCAGAAGGATTGTTGGTTCAAGGACCAAGTGTGCAGACAGTGTGGAAAAGCACGACACATAGCAAGAGTCTGCAGGTCTGGGAAGAAAACCAACAGCAAGAAATCTCCACAGGAGAAGTACAAAAAGGTACACAAGGTGATGGACAGTAGTTCAGACGAACAGAAAAGTGACACAGACTCCGGAAGCAAGGAGCTGGGTTGTCTGAAACTACATAAGGTAACCAAAATGGAGGATCACCAGACTATTTGGGTCACACTCAAGATAGACGGAGCCCAAGTGAAAATGGAATTGGACACAGGATCAGCCCTAACACTCATAAACCAAAGGGACTACAAGCGGCTATTTCCACATATACCCTTGAAAGCTACAGAGATTGTCTTGAAGACGTACACGGGGCAAAAAGTCTACCCCAAAGGAAAAATAAGGATGAAAGTGATATACATAGGCCAGGAAATACCTAAAATGGAACTTTATGGATTGCCAGATGGAGGACCACCACTACTAGGACGTGAATGGATCTGGAAGATACAATTAGATTAGCATTCCATACAGGCACTGAAGGTTGAGGCCAAAAAGGATGACGACGCCACACCTGGACGACTGTCAAAAATGCTAACTGACGCACAAGAAGTGTTCCAGGAGGGACTCGGAACACTAAAAGGCATAACAGCAATGATTAAAATAGAGGAAAATGCAAGTCCAAAGTTTTTTTAAGGCCAGACCGGTGCCTTATGCGATCCGACCAGCCGTTGAAGCAGAGCTGGAAGGGTTGGAACGTTCAGGAGTACTGTCCAAAGTAGACTAGAGCGAGTGGGCTACACCCATCATCCCTGTAATGAAGAGGTCATTGAGTAATACACCTGGGGAACCAAAGAAGGTCCGCATCTGTGGGGATTTTAAGGTGACAGTGAACCCAATCCTTCACACGGTACAATATCTGCTTCCACGGAGTGAGGATATTTTCGCCTCACTATCTGAAGGGAAACGCTTCACTAAGATTGATCTGGCCCAGGCGTACTTGCAAATGGAGGTAGAAGAAGCCTCGAAACAATACCTCACGATCAACACTCATAAAGGTCTCTATCAATACAACCGACTGATGTTTGGGGTAGCATTGGCTCCAGCTATTTGGCAAAGGGCAATGGATCAAGTCCTGCAAGGGATGCCAGGGACCCAGTGTTATTTGGACGACATCCTGGTCACGGGCGAAAATGAAAGTGATCACCTCGCCAACCTGGAGAATGTGCTCACTAGATTAAAGGAATATGGGCTATGAGCTAATCGCCACAAGTGCGAGTTTTTCCACAAGCAGATCTTGTATTGTGGCCACATTATTGATGAAGAAGGGTTACATAAGTCTCCTGAAAAGATTGAGGCAGTAGTCAAGGCTCCAGCACCGGAAAATGTGTCACAACTGAGGTCGTTCCTCAGGCTGGTAAACTACTTCCATAAGTTCTTACCAAATTTGCCCACAGTAGTACACCCGCTGAACACCCTACTGCAAACGGGGGTACTATGGAAGTGGAATGACGAATGTAAACGAGCTTTCCAGAAGTGCAAAGAATTGATCACATCAAAAGAGGTGTTGGCCCATTTCAACCCAGCACGACCAATTCAGTTGGCATGTGATGCATCACCCTATGGTATTGGAGCGGTGCTGTCGCACAAATTCCCAGACGGGTTGGAGAGGCCAGTAGCCTTTGCGTCTCGGTCACTAACCTCAGCCGAGGGCAACTACGCCCAGATCGACAGGGAGGCCCTCAACCTAGTATGGGGAGTAAAAAAATTCAACCACTATCTGCATGGGCAGAAGTTCACCTTGCTGACTGACCACCAACCACTTGTCTCCATCTTTAATCCAAAGAAGGGCGTTCCGGTGATGACTACACAACAGTTACAAAGATGGTCCCTTTTACTAGGGGCGAACCTATATGAAATAGAATATAAAGGCACGAAACAGCATGGAAACGCTGATGGGCTATCACGCTTGCCACTGCCGACTGTGGAGGAAGCACCAGCAGTGGGCCTTATCGAGATATTTTATTCGTCAAAAATTGAACGATTGCCAGTAACTAACGCGGATATAGAGAAGGAGACCCGCAATGATCCGACACTGTCTCGGGTACATGATTTGACGGTGAGGGGATGGCCAACACATGGCGACTCACTGTTGCCAGCATTCTCATCCAGAAGAGAACAGCTGTCAGTATGCCAGGGGACAGTGATGTGTGGATCCCGAGTGGTAATTCCACTCAAGTTAAGGGAGAGAGTGCTCAATGAGCTTCACGTAGGTCATCTGGGAGGGGTAAAAATGCAAAGCCTTGCTAGGGCTTATGTGTGGTGGCCGGGGATTGATCAACAAATCGAGGACCTAACCAAGAGCTGCTCAGGATGCCAGAAGGTCCAAAATGCACCACCACATGCCCCTCTACACCCATGGGAGTGGCCCTCCTCTCCATGGCAACGGGTGCATATTGATTTTGCTGGTCTATTCATGGACTCAATGTTCTTAATAGCAGTGGATGCGCACTCGAAATGGCCTGATGTGATAAAAATGTCCTCAACCACAACAGAGAAAACGATTGCTGTCCTATGGACCATATTGGCCAGGAACGGCTTGCCAGAGCAGATTTGCTCTGATAATGGACCACAGTTTGTATCCGAAGAGTTTCGGAAATTTATGAGAAGGAATGGGGTAAGGCATTACACATCCGCCCCGTATCATCCAGCCACAAATGGATTGGCTGAGAGGTTCGTACAAACCTTTAAAAAGGCGATAAAGGCCATGTGCGATGATGAAATTCCATTACAGCATAAGGTGGACAATTTCCTGTTAGCCTACAGAAATGCAACACATGCAGTTACCAACCAGACCCCGGCCATGATGTTCTTTACCCGAAGGTTGAGATCTCGTCTGGATTTGCTCAGACCAAATGTGCGAAGAAATGTTGAGGATAAACAATTCCAGCACATCAATGAGAAGTCGACAAGGAGCTTCAATGTAGGACAACCAGTCTTGGCCCATGACTACTGAACAGAGAAATGGCAACCCGGAACGATATGCACACAGCAGGGGCCATTAATGTACACAGTGGATGTCGGGGAGAACATTGTGAGATGCCACGTCGACCAGATCTTAGCGTCACAGAAACGAGTCAACCCCATGTCTCGCGTACCTGGGGATGAACCCGACATACCGGTAGCATCTACCTCAGAAACAGTAGCAGTGGAAACTAATGAACTAACCGACGAAAGGGGGCCAGAATCGCCTCCGCACCAAGAACAAGAACCTCAGGGAAGGCGCTATCCAGAAAGGATCAGGAAGCCGCCCCAAAGACTGAATTTATAAATTGACTATTTTCAGTTAATGTTGCATGTTAAAAATGTTAATTGTTAAATGAATGTTATGGCACTGTTAATCTAAAAGGGGAGGAATTGTTGTGTATGTACCTTTAAGAGAGAACTGTTTTACTGCTCCTGTATACTGTAGTACCGGCAGTGACGACACCTGTATATAAAGCCGGAGCAGGCTTCTGTACTTCAGTCTTGAGACTGCTCTACTCTAGTAAACACCTGTTGATTGTTAAGTTACAGCCTTCGTGTAGTTCTTGGGGAAACATCCTGTTTAAAGAATCACGGATCTAACAGTGAGTACTTTATCAAAACATGACAGAAAACTCATGTAAAACCCTGAGATGTGCTGATGATTTGGGGGTTTTGGTTGTTGTGAATTGCAGAGGCTCTCTGTGGGGTTCAGGGTGTTTCCAAACTACCAACCGATTGCTGCTAAATGGAGAACAACACAGTGTTTCTGTAGTTGGTGAAAACTGTACTTTTTGCTTGAGTTCTAGTCTGACAAAGTCTAACTTCTGAGTCGCCCATTTCCTGTCTTTCCCCCAGGCTGCCACCAATAAACATGTGAGTGAAAGTGATGAGAATGTGGAGCAAGGCAACTGGTCCTCGAAGACTGACTACTTGCTCTCAATATTGGTTATGCTGTGGGTCTGGGCAATGTCTGGCGATTCCCTTACCTGGCTTATAGTCATGGAGGAGGTATTGTAGTCAAATCCAAAATACTGGGGAGAGATCGGCAGAAATAAAGGGAAGAGTGCATTGATTTATACATAATATTAAGTTCAATGAACCAGGGAACCCTTTATTGCACTAGGTAAATAATACAGCATTGAGCATTGCTGATATAAGGAATGATGAATTGAATCTCACAACTTTAAACTGTTGACTATTTATAAAATCTTTTTTCTTGGGATGTGGGTGATATGACAAGGTGATATTTATTGCCTATCTCTAGTTGTTCTGAGGGCAGTAAGAGATAACCACATGGTGTGGGACTGGAGTCATGTGTAGGTCAGACCAGGTAGGGGTAGCAGTGACCTTTTCAGCTGAGGACATTAGTGAACCAATTGCGTTTTTACAACACTCCATTACCTGCTATTGTCATTTTTAGTTCCAGCCCACAGGTTCCCAGATTTATTGAATTAAATTCCACAATTTGTCTTGATGGGATTTGAACTGGTGAACTGTAGGTTCCTGGTCCAGTACCTGAACCACTGCAGTTAAAGAGCAGCTCCACGATTAGCTAGACAACAGGGAATGAATAAAGAGATTATTCCACCAGTCCCTTCCAGAGTAAATTCGACAAGCTCGGAGAATATCTGGGAGTGAGATTTATATTTTGAGAAAGACTGACACTGATCACAAACACCTTCAAATAAATGTGCTTCTAGTGAAGAGTGAGATATATCAAATAAACTTGAACTGCAAAATGAATGACTCTTGGCAGGTGTGGAGAACTGATGATTTATTACTTTGAATGTCTTTTAAAGTATTAATGATACTGTTGGAGTCAACAGAAATCAATAGGCTGAGACTTTTCTTACAGCAAAAACAAAACGTGTCTAACTTTAATCAATCTCCACGAGGTCTGAAGGCTCAGCCCCGTGCAGGGGCAATGACGTCATCACGCAACCGACGTCATCACGTCATCACGTTACCGACGCTCTTAAAGGGACCCTGCACCAATAACCCAATCCAGCATGTACATATCACAACATTGCTATACAAAGTGAATTGTGTTTAGGTACATATAACAGCATTGGCTATACATTGTGTTATTGTCCCTATGTGGTCTCCGCCACATACGTCCCCCCAGAATTCACTAGTACTGGCAATGTCAGTCGTTGGGGGGGCCAGATCACATGGTTGGAACGGCTCCTCAATTCCGGGGTGGGGACCGGGGGATTCGTCGGAGGGACTTCTGGCACTCGGTGGTGGATTGAGGGTGTGGAAACCGGAGGTCGGCCCCGTCTCGGGGGCTGTGCCAACTCAACGGGTCGGTCCAGATCCAGGTGGGCCGGCTTAAGACGGTCCACGGAAATGCAGTCCGGCTTACCACCGACATCCACGATGAAGGTCTTGTCCCCGGTTTCCAGGACGCGGAATGGTCCATCGTAGGGTGGCTGAAGAGGTCCCCGGTGGGCGTCGTGGCAGATGAAAACGTACTCCGCCACACGAAGGTCGAGCGGAACGTGGGACTGCGGGAGGCCGTGCTGCGACGTGGGCACCAGAGTGAAAACCTTGGCATTGTCCAGAAGGTCGGACCGCTGATGGGCTGCGGACCAAGGTTCCGTTGCATTGGGGACGAAATCCCCGGGAACCCGCAGCGGCTGTCCATAGACGAGCTCGGCGGACGAGGATTGGAGGTCCTCCTTGGGAGCGGTCCTGAGTCCCAGCATGACCCACGGGAGTCTGTCGATCCAGCCGTCGTCCCGGAGGCTGGCTCGGAGCGTGGCCTTCATGGAGCGATAAAACCATTCGCACAGCCCATTAGCCTGAGGGTGGTAAGCTGTGATGCGGTGGAGTCTCAACCCGAGGCCTCGGGCGACAGCGTTCCAGAGCTCTGACGTGAACTGGGACCCCCGGTCGGAGGAAATGTCAGATGGGGCGCCGAACCAGGCGACCCAAGAGCTGATGAAAGCCCGAGCCACGTCGGCGGTCGTCGTTGAAGACAGCGGGACGGCTTCCGGCCATCGGGTGGTTCTGTCGACCATTGTGAGGAGGTGGGTGAACCCGCGGGAGGGCGGCAGGGGCCCCACCAGGTCCACGTTAACATGGTCGAACCGCCTCTCGGGCACCGCAAAAGGCGCCAACGGGGCCTTAGTATGGCGATGTACTTTCGAGCATTGGCATACCACGCAGGTGCTGGCCCAGTCGCGAACGTCTTTCCTGAGCCAGTGCCAGACGAACTTGGCCACCACCAGCTTCTGTGATGGCTTCCTGCCCGGGTGGGAAAGATTATGGACGGCGTCGAATACTTGCCGTCTCCACCCTTCGGGCACGACGGGACGTGGCTGCCCAATGGAGACGTCGCACAGGAGTGTGTTGCCGGCAGCATCGAACGCGACGTCTGCTAGTTGAAGGCCCGTGACCACCATCCTGTAGGCCTGGACGTCCGGGCCGGAGGCCTGGTCGGCCGCCATGCGGGTGTAGTCGATGCCGAGGTGTACGGTGCTGGTGACGGCTCGGGAGAGACAGTTGGCGACGGGGTTGTCTTTCCCAACCACATGCTGGATGTCTGTTGTAAACTCCGAGATGAAGGCCAACTGGTGTTGCTGACGGGCTGACCACGGCTCGGAGGCTTTGGCCATGGCGATGGTCAACGGCTTGTGGTCCACGAACGCCGCGAACGGGCGGGCCTCCAGCAGGAAACGGAAGTGTCGGACGGCGAGGTAGAGGCCGAGAAGCTCGCGATCAAAGGTGCTGTACTTCCGCTCATTGGAGCGGAGCTGCCGGCTGAAGAAGGTGAGTGGCTGCCAGGCGCCATTGACCCACTGTTCGTGGATGGCGCCAACCGCATAGTCCGAGGCGTCGCTGGTCAGAGCGATCGGCGCATCGGGCAACGGATGTGCCAGCATGGTCGCGTTAGCCAGGGCCCTTTTCGTGACTGTGAAAGAATTGGCCATCTCATCAGACCAGTTGACGGCGAGTTTGTCGGGCTTGCCTTTGAGGGCCTCGTAAAGGGGCCGCATAAGCTGGGCTGCTCGGGGGACGAAACGATGGTAAAAGTTCACCATGCCCAAAAACTCCTGCAGGGCCTTAACGGTGAGGGGTCGTGGAAGTCCATCACAGCCTCAACTTTTGATGGGAGTGGCACCACCCCGTCCTTCGTGATGCGGTGCCCGAGAAAGTCGATTGAGGACAGCCCGAACTGACACTTGGCCGGGTTGACGATTAGACCGTGTTGGCTGAGTCGTTCGAAAAGAGTCCGGAGGTGGGACACATGTTCCGTCCTGGAGGCGCTGGCAATGAGGATGTCATCCAGGTATACGAATAGGAACGTCAGGTCCCGTAACACGGTGTCCATTAGGCGTTGTTGAAAAGCCTGTGCGGCGATTTTGAGGCCGAATGGCATGCGGAGAAATTCGAATAGCCTGAATGGGGTGATCACTGCGGTTTTCGGGACGTCCTGCAGCTGGATGGGGACCTGGTGGTAACCCCGGACGAGGTCCACTTTCGAGAATACCACTTTCCCGGCCAGGCGGGTGGAAAAGTCCTGGATGTGTGGAATCGGATAGCGGTCGGGGGTCGTCACGTCGTTGAGGCGCCGATAGTCTCCGCACGGGCGCCACCTGCCGCCTGGTTTCGGGGCGATTTGGAGGTGCGAAGCCCACGGACTGTTCAACCGGCGGATGATGCCGAGGCGCTCCATGGTGCTGAACTCGGGTTTGGCGATGTGAGCTTCCCTGGGTCGAGGCGCCGAGCGCGGGCATAGACGGGCGGACCAGGGGTCGAAATGTGGTGTTCTACCCCGTGTTTGGTGGCGGCGGATGAGAATGTGGGTTTCGTAAGGTCCGGGAACTGGGGGAGGAGGCGGGAAAACTCGTCGGAGGCCGAGAGTGCGCTGGACAACTGCGTAGTGCTGGACCCGCTGAGGGAACATGGGAGTGAGCTGAAGGTTTCCGCGTTGACGAGACGTCAGTTCTTGACGTCCACCAAAAGGCCATTGGCGCAGAGGAAGTCAGCGCCGAGAAGCGGGGTGGACACTTTTGCTGTGACAAAATTCCAGGTGAACCGTTGCCCGCCAAAACAAAGCGCCACGTTCCGTTTCCTGAAGGTGTGGATGGAACTGCCGTTGGTGGCTTCGAGGACGGGGCCGTGGTTCCCCCCTTGAATGTCTATGGTTGACGCGGGCAGGACGCTCACCTGGGCACCCGTGTCGCAAAGGAAATGACGTCCGGAGTCGGTGTCTGTAATAAACAGCAAACTGCCTGAACGGCCGACAGCCATAGCAGCCGACAAGTGGTCTTTAGTTTGCTTCGACGAGGGAAAACTGCACGGGGGCCGGCACTTCCTGGCTTTGGGGCCGAACTGCGCATGGTAGAAGCAGAGGCTTGAGGGTTGCCAACTTTGGTCTGTATCAGTGGGGACGGGGCTCCGCATGGCCGCGCAGTACTGTTGCCCGGCGGAGAAAAATTTGTCTTCTTCCTTGGCCAGGTCACGGAAATCGGTAGTGGAAGAGTTGGCTAACGCCAACCGTACCTGACCTGGCAGCTGTTGGAGAAACAGTTCCTTGAAGAGGATGCACGGTGTGTGTGTACCCAAGAGGGCCAGCATATGGTCCATCAGCTCTGAGGGCTTGGAGTCGCCAAGCCTGGGTAGAGAGAGAAGCCGGCGTGCGCGTTCGGCTTCGGTGAGTCCGAAAGTTCATAAGAGGTGCGCCTTCAGCGTTTCTTATTTGTTGAGCTCCGGGGGGTTTTCGAGCAGGTTCACGACTCTGGCCGCGGTGGAGCTGCCAAGAGCAGAGATGACGTAGTAGTACCTCGTTTCGTCCGCGGTGATGTCCCGGATTACAAATTGAGCCTCGGCCTGGGCAAACCAAGCAGCAGCCTGTTGTTCCCAAAACTCGGGTAATTTGACGGAAACGGCATTCGTCGCCATTTCAGATGAGGTCTTTGGAATCGTCCAAAAGAGCAGCGGGGTCACCAATGTTCGAGTCGACAGAAATCAACAGGCTGAGACTTTTCTTTAAGCAAAAACAAAACGTGTCTTACTTTAATCAATCTCCACGAGGTCTGAAGGCTCAGCCCCATGCAGGGGCTATGACGTCATCACACAACTGACGTCATGATGTCATCACGTTACCGACGCTCTTAAAGGCACCAATAACCCAACCCAGCATGTACATATCACAACATTGCGATACAAAGTGAATTGTGTTTAGGTATATATAACAACATTGTGTTATTGTCCCTATGTGGTCTCTGCCACAATACGGCTGTTTGTTAGACAGAGGGCAATGGGCCGATAATGATGGGAATTTGGACTCATGACCTCATCCTGTCGTTACCACATTGTGAGCAGCGAATACAGTATACTAAATTGCAAGAAGTATAAGTAAATTGCTGTTTCACCTGGAAGGGGTGTTTGGGGCCCTGGAGAGTGGGAAGGGGGGAAGTATAAGAGCATGTATTGCATCTCCTGCGCTTGCATGGGAAGGTGCCGGGCAAAGGGAAAGGAGTGTTGGGGGTGATAGAGGAGTGGACCAGGGTGTCGCGGAGGGAGCGGTCCCTTCGGAATGCTGAAAGGGGAGGTGAGGGGAAGATGTGTTTGGTGGTGGGATCACGCTGGAGGTGGCGGAAATGGTGTAAGATGATCCATTGAATGGGGAGACTAGTGGGGTGAAAGCTGAGGACAAGGGGAACCAGGAGGGAGGGGAAGGGGTGAGAGCAGAAGTGCTTGAAATAGAACGGACATGGTCAAGGGCTGTGTCAACCACTGTCGAGGGGAATCCTCGGTTGAGGAAAAAGGAAGACATATCGGAAGCACTGGTATGGAAGGAGGCATCGTAAGAGCAGATGCGGCGGAGATGGAGAAATTGAGAGAATACCTCCACCCTTCCCACTGTCCTGGGCCCCAAACACGTTTTCCAGGTGAAACAGCAATTTACTTGTACTTCTTGCAATTTAGTATACTGCATTCGCTGCTCACGATGTGGTCTCCTCTACATTGGGGAGAACAAACGCAGATTGGGTGACCGCTTTGCAGAACACCTCCGTTCAGTCCGAAAGGGTGTCCCCAAGCTTCCAGTCAGCTGTCACTTTAATTCTCCGCTCCACTCCCTCTCAGATCTCACCGTCCTCGACCTCTTACACTGTTCCAATGAAGCTCAACGTAAGCTTGAGGAACAGCACCTCATCTTTCGATTAGGCACTTTACAGCCTTCTGAACTCAACATAAAGTTCAAGAATTTCAGACCATAACTGTTATGTCCGTGTATCTTGATGTTGTGTCCTTCAATAATTAGAGAACAAGACTGCAGGGAACGATTCAACAGGTGTTTACTGAATGAGGGTTACTCTAGAACTAACTATACAGATCACTACTCAGGGTTTATATACAGGTGTGGTCACTGCCGGTACTACAGTATACAGGAGCTGTAAAAAGTAGTTCTCTCCCTTAAGGTATATATACATTACATACATTACAATAACCTCTGCCCCTATTCTTTTTTTTCCATTCATTTTTTTTCTCTCTCCCACATGGCAGCTGTCTTTCATTCTGCCAGCGCCATTTACACTTCATCTAGATCCATCTTTTGTTTCTTTACCCGTCCCATTACCATCTCGTTTTGCCTTGCACCTCCTCTTATTGTCTCTTAATGTCTCTTAATCTCTTCTGCCTTCCATCTAGAGTCATCTTTTGTTTCTTAACTTGTCGCATTACCATCTGCGTTTGCCTTGCACCATCTCTTAATGTCTCTTTATCTCCCTTGCCTTCCATCCTATCACAGACCTTCCCTTTTGTTCTTTCCTTCTCTCCCTGCTTTCCCTGCCCCTGCACTTGCTTAAACACCTGTTCGATCTCCAGCTTTTTCCAGTTCTGATGAAGGGTCATCAAACTGAAATGTTAACTCTGTTTCTCTCTCCATAGATACTGCCTGGCCTGCTAAGTGTTTCCAGCATTTTCTGCTTTTATTTCAGATTTCCAGCATTTTCAGTATTTTGCTTTTGTAGTAAAATCCGAAGCCGGTCCTACTTGGACTAGAGCTGTTCGAGGCTGTACTGCAAGGCCATCTGTAGCCTCCCCCACTGAAAGTCAGCAGCCCTCCACCAGCCATGCTGTAGCCACTGGGGTAGCACTACATTGGAGCTCTAGAATAGGTAAAGGCACACATAAGAAAATCACTGAGGGAATGCATAATGGTGATTAGTTGTCTTTTTGAAGTAATATTGGATGGATAAATGGTTAAAGTTTGATTGGAATGTTTGCTTTGTGGTGGATTTTATTTCAGCATTGTGGCCAAGAGGACGCCGTGATGGTCAGTAACAGGGAGAACATAAGGTGTGGGACTACTGTTGAATGGGGAATTGAAGTTGTGGTCACTCGTACTGCAGCAGGATGATTCGATCCCGGATATCACAGCCAGAAAGAGGCAGTATTGGTTGCCTCCTTCCTTCTTTCCGCTTCTGTAATGTATATATAGAATGTATATACATTTAAGGGGAGAACTACTTTTTACAGCTCATGTATACTGCAGTACCGGCAGTGACCATTGTAAGGATTACGGGGTTTCTTTTAAACTGGTTTAAGGTAATCTACCTGGCCAGCAGTCTTTTTGCTGCTGCACTCTAAACCAATTTACAAACAGCGGTTTCGAATCGCTACCCCTCCTTTAGTTCTGAGTGGAGGAACTTATAATTAATGATATTAAAATGGAACACGTGGTTTGGATGAGAGAAAATTATCAAGCTTTATTAACTAAAAGAAACTACAATCACAATATCAAACTATCCCACACGAACACAGTAAAATTGTAAAACTATATATATCAAGGGGGTACACACGGCAAAAACGAGGGGTACAATGGCTACAATGTTATTTAAACAATCTTAGCAATTCCCTTAAATCACCATCCCCCCTTAACTCCTGCTAGGTTGCCTTGTTGAGAGTCAGAAAATCTCTGCTCACATGGTCCAGCGAAGAGAGAGAGAGAGAGAGAGAGAGAGAGAGAGCTCACCTTATCGTCCCAGGAAGTCAAGAGAAAGAGCTGGCTTCAGCATCTATCTTTATACCTGGTGAGCCCCCCTGCCGTTCTGCCTTGCAAGGGCTGTGTGCAAAATTAACCCCAAAGCTGTGATAGGCTAACTCAAAGTGGTTAGATTGAGTTAATGTGATTTTCAGAGCTCCCTTTGCTGAAACAAAGGGGAGATACATCTGCTCCATTGTCCAGTACTGGGTGATTAGAAACCCATTTCAAATCTTGAACGATTCCCATTCAAGGTGCAAAAGTCTCTTCTGCAGTTTCAGGTGTATCTAAACAAATGCTAATAGCATTCAGTTGCTTTGTAAACAAAGCAATGTCCTATGTCTTCATTGAACCTTACTTCCAGACACAGAAAGCTACATTCCAAACCTCTTTTGTCATTCGGCCATGTGGTGTGACAGCCATTTTATCCCTGGAAATTTAAAAAGCACATTGCCCAGGGATACTTTAATCAAAAAAATGAATCTTCATAACTGTAAATTATTGCGAATCTTACAGTCCGCCCTTGGATACTTCCAGCTTGCTTGTAGTATCCTCTTGAAGAAATGAGCAATAATTTCTGACCCCCCACAAACAACCATCCCCTGTATTTACCTAATAGCTATCTGCCACTGATCCCCGTCCCGTCTATTCCCCTTAAATTCAAGAAAAAACCATGGTACGGTAGGCATCTTACAGATACTTCAGTTTTCACTAAGGGGTCTCATACCCCTACACGCTTGTAAAATTATACAGTGTAAACCAAATTTACAATCACCCTTTTTTTTTACATCATAAGTTATTACAAAATGTTGCAATCTTAGTTACACAATGTGCTCAAAAATTTATCGCAAGCACGGAGAGGGTCCTACGCCTCTGCTCAACTTGGAGTTGTCACAAACTGGTCCCAAGCGCGGAGAGGACCTCACGCCTCTGCTCAACTTGGGGCTGCAAAACAAAATACAAAAAAATCATTAAACAACATGCTTATGAACCCCGATCATCACGGGCCGATGATGGGTCGCGAAATTCGAGTGGGTATTGCTCCTCCCACTCGGGCAGTAAAAGTACCTTCCACCCCCCTATGATCGGCTTAAACTTTAAAACAGGCAGAATGGATTTAGCGACCAGCCTGCTCCGACAGCCCTGAGCCGTTCCCTTGTCCTTTTGTGGAGGCGGGGTACCCCTCACGTTTAAAATTACCTTCCACAGACCGAGACCGGGGAGTATGGGATCTCATGACTCCCAGTCCCTCCCCCTCCCGTCTACCCTCGACTGGCTGCAGAAAATGATGGGTGCCTGTGTGGCGGCACTCTCTGGCCCCACACTGATCCGGCCACCCACTCATCCTTCCCAGCCACACTTATCCTCTTGCCCGTGGGCCCCCGGGTGAGTTCCTCCCTCCCCCGACCGCACCCACGCGACTCTTGGGTCTCCCCCTCCTCTATACAATCATTCCCGGGCCATCACCACCCACCCCCGGGGAACGCGCCCCTATGACCAGGCGCCCGCGCTTCCCCATCGTGACTCCTCAACAGCGAGGTCTCCCGCACGTGAACTTCGGTCAGGATAGTGCTGGGTTGGGGGCCATGCCCCACCCAGCTGGGGCCATCTCCTCCCCGTAGGAGGAGTAGGCAAGTTCCTCCAGACTCTGTCCGGTTTTTCCCGAAGATCGCTGCGGGGCCTCCTGGATTCGTCCAGTGGCGAGGTGATCCCCAACATTCCGTATATTCATTCGATGTCCAGCTCGGGCTGGGCGAACATGGCTGCTTCATTTTCCCATCTCCTGCAAAAACTTAAAAGGGACATGCAGCCAGGTCTCACTGACCTGCTGCCTTAGGTGGAGACATGGTCGGGTCCCTCGACCTCGGACCAAAATACAAACATTTGGCGCACATGTAAATTTAAACTCTTTGCACTTTAACTTAAAACTAGTTAAATCAACAAAACTTAAAATTACCTTAAAAGCACGCTATATACACACACATAGCTATAATACAAATGCCGCCCGTCTCCGGACGGCCAGTCTAATCTCTGGCACTGTCGCAGATTGCTGCTGACTGCAGCGAAGCTGGACTGCCTCCTGTCTCTGGTCCCTCGCAGCTTATGGCTGTTGAGTGGGGGCCTCTGTTCTCTGGCTTTTCCCTGGCTCGGGAGACCACCCTACTCCACTGTAAAGTGGGTGACCATGCTTTCTTAGGCTGGGGCACCCGCTGAGACCTTCTGAGGGGTGTCTCTACGGGGGAAACTTTGGCTGGCGGACCCTGAGCTTGGGTCACAGCCCCAGCTGGCTGGGAACCTGCTCCCCTATGTCCAAATAGCCCGCACTGTATAATGTACCTGGCAGCCTGCCGGTGCAAATCTCTCTCTGGGTTTGTCTGCTCTTTCCTGCCCACACCTGTGCTGGGGCCAGGTATACTCTCACCACCCGCTGCTGGTGGCTGGAAATTTTCCTCCCCATGTTTAAAACCTGGTGTCAGCTCCCTCCCTATGTCTCCTGCAAGAGGGATTGCTATCCCTGCCCCCGCAGGGTCCCACATCATGGGGGGGACCCCTCTAGAAGCGGGCTGGGAAGCTGGCTCCTTTAAATAGGCCACAGTGCCTGTCTTTACAGGCGGTAAACTTGAACTTGCCTTGTACAATTTTTCTGAATTTCTCTGTGCCCCATCCCTGCCTGTAATCACTGCCACTGGCCCGGACCCATATGGGTCCCAGAAAGTGCCTGCACGTGCACTCTCTTTGACCAGCATACCGGCCAGTCATTGTGGGGAGGCAGAGGTGGGCGAGGGGGTTGCAGCACCATTGATGGCTGCTACCTTTCCCTGGTTGGTCAGGAGAGACCGCATTGCTTCCAGTAGCGACTCGACTGAGGCGGGGGAGATTCCTGTCTCTACTCTTTGGGCTGGGGCTGGGGGATTCTTTCCCTTGCTATTCTTCCAGGAATTCTTACAGTCTTTTCTCCAGTGACCGTCTTTCCCACACCCATAGCAATTTAACCGAGCCTGGGAGGGACTGTGCCCCTCCTGGTGCCACTCTTTCTTATACTGAGCCCCAGGTTCAACCTCGTGGACTTTACCCTTCTGCTGGGGGCTCTCACCATTCCTCCCATTCCTAAATGTCACCATGAGCTGCCGGATTACAGTCTCTTCGGTTACTAGGGGGTCTCGGGGGTCAAACCATGCGTTGGCCTTTGCTCTTATCTGGGGCAGGCAATTGTACACCAGGCAACGAAGCCATTGGGTCTGCTGCTGCTGGTTCAGCTGTGCCCTATCTTGTCCCCCTGTACATGCACGGTTGTAGACTGGCCACAGCCTGTCTGCAAATGCCTGTGGAGTCTCCCCTTCCTGCTGCAGGGTTCTCCCTACGCGATCGAACGGATTGCCCTCGTTCGCACCCATGGCTTCCAGTATTTCCTCCTTCAGGTCCTCAAAACCCTTCTCTCCTCTCTTGGCCTCAGCCGAAAGGGTCTGATAGAGCTTACTATCCACAGAGAAAAGCAACATTCTGGCTTTCTCTTCATCATCACAGCCGTTAACACCGGCTGCCTGGTCTACTTGTTGGAAGTGCAGTGAGGGGTCTCCCTTTTCAGAGAGCATGGGAATATGTTTCACCATACCCCTGAGCTGTGGGGTATCATAAGGGACCAGATAGGTATTCTGAACAGCCCCTGGGTCATTATTATTCACGGGCTGACCGTACCTCCATTGTCGGAGGGGGTACACTGGTCCTGGTCCCCGCCTGCCTAGCGGGACCTGCTGGTGTTCTCCTACCACCCCATTGTCCACCCCTCCTTGCTGCCAGAGCTCCTCAAAACCCGGAGCTGTGGGCTGCTGACTTGGGATCTCTAATTCCCTAGCCAGCCTTTCCCTGGGTGTTGCCTGTGGGGCGGTTTGATTTGGGCTGCCAGTAAAATCCAGCTGACCTGCCTTCGGGCTGATCATGCAAATCATTCCCCTTGCTGCCTTTAAAGCCACGTTAAGACTTTCTATCTCTGCCCTACAGGGGCCATGATCTGCTTCACCAAACCTGGCATTCTCTTCCCGCAGTCTCATCTCACTGTCTCTCGCCTCTGTGACTTCCTGCACAAGGCGCTCTATAAATGCCTGGCATTTCGTGACCTCTAGTGTGAGGCGTGCATTCTCTTCCCGCACCCTCATACCACTAGCTCTGGCCTCTTTAAACTCCTCCTGCTCTCCCATCACACCCTTGCTAACCCAGCCACCTATACCCCGATAGGTGAGCCTACATGCTGCTGCTAACATTCGCAGGGCTACCCACATACTGAAAACAAGAGAAACAAGAGCTGATGCTTTCACCAGATCCAGACCACTTATTAAATCAAAAACTGCCTCCACTCCTACCTGGCTCGCCATTGTAAGGATTACGGGATTTCTTTTAAACTGGTTTAAGGTAATCTACCTGGCCAGCAGTCTTTTTGCTGCTGCACTCTAAACCAATTTACAAACAGCGGTTTCGAATCGCTACCCCTCCTTTAGTTCTGAGTGGAGGAACTTATAATTAATGATATTAAAACGGAACACGTGGTTTGGATGAGAGAAAATTATCAAGCTTTATTAACTAAAAGAAACTACAATCACAATATCAAACTATCCCACACGAACACAGTAAAATTGTAAAACTATATATATCAAGGGGGTACACACGGCAAAAACGAGGGGTACAATGGCTACAATGTTATTTAAACAATCTTAGCAATTCCCTTAAATCACCATCCCCCCTTAACTCCTGCTAGGTTGCCTTGTTGAGAGTCAGAAAATCTCTGCTCACATGGTCCAGCGAAGAGAGAGAGAGAGAGAGAGAGAGAGAGAGAGAGCTCACCTTATCGTCCCAGGAAGTCAAGAGAAAGAGCTGGCTTCAGCATCTATCTTTATACCTGGTGAGCCCCCCTGCCGTTCTGCCTTGCAAGGGCTGTGTGCAAAATTAACCCCAAAGCTGTGATAGGCTAACTCAAAGTGGTTAGATTGAGTTAATGTGATTTTCAGAGCTCCCTTTGCTGAAACAAAGGGGAGATACTTCTGCTCCATTGTCCAGAACTGGGTGATTAGAAACCCATTTCAAATCTTGAACGATTCCCATTCAAGGTGCAAAAGTCTCTTCTGCAGTTTCAGGTGTATCTAAACAAATGCTAATAGCATTCAGTTGCTTTGTAAACAAAGCAATGTCCTATGTCTTCATTGAACCTTACTTCCAGACACAGAAAGCTGCATTCCAAACCTCTTTTGTCATTCGGCCATGTGGTGTGAAAGCCATTTTATCCCTGGAAATTTAAAAAGCACATTGCCCAGAGATACTTTAATCAATAAAATGAATCTTCATAACTGTAAATTATTGCGAATTCTTACAACCACACCTGTATATAGCACTGAGTAATCTGTACAGTTCAGTTCCAGAGTGAGCCATGTTGAGTAAACACCTGTTGTACCGTTCTCCTGCAGTCTTGTGTCTTATTACTGACGGACACAACATTGGCGACGAGAAAAATTCGATCCTACCTGCAACTCTGCATCACCTCCCAGGGATTCGTTCCTGGAGATCAGAAGATTGAAGGTCAAGGCCAGAGACACGGGCGTCGACCAAGGGCAACCGCCCAGTCATCCATCAGAGCAGCAGAGACTCGAGAATTGCGGGGGAGGCTGTTGAGAGCCAGGCTTGGCTTTCCAGTCGCGATGGTCCAGCGAAACGGGCTGGCAACAGGTAGTGCGCAGACCCTTCCCAGACAGCGGCGGGCTAGAGCCCGAACGAACGGCACAGCAAAGGGCCGAGCAGCGTCGACGGGGGAGAGAGAGAGAGGGCAGAGCGCACAGGACACAGCTGGTGTTCAGGGGCCGAGCAGCATCGAGGAGAGAGAGAAAGACACGCAGAAACCTCGAGGTGCCGCCATTGCCACGAGGACCGCCAAGAGCGCCGTTGGCAGCAGCGTATGAAGGCCCGCAGAAAACTCGTTGGCAGCAGCGGGGGAGGAAGGAATGTGCGGGAGACGCCATTTTAAGCCATTGTACACCACGCCCAAAATGCCAAAGAGTGGCAGTATCACCGCATTTGACAATGAAGTCAAAGATTGGACTACATATGTCGAACAAATAGAGGTATACTGCAAGGCAAATGAGGTGCCAGATGACAAGAAAGCGCTGGTATTGTTAAACTTAATGGGTGCAAAGACGTATGGCTTATTACGAAATCTAGTAACCCCAGCGAAGCCAGTGGAAAAGAGTTTTGGAGACATAGTGACGATACTACAGGAACATTTAAACCCCACACCGCTGCTGATAACAGAAAGATTCAAGTTTCACAAACGGAACCAGCATAAGGATGAAAGCAATGCTGAATATTTAACAGAACTGCGCAAACTATCGAAACACTGCCAGTTTGGAATGGGACTGGCAGACACCTTAAGGGACAAGTTTGTGTGTGGGCTTCAAAGTGAAGGAACCCAGAAACGGCTTTTATCTGAAAAGGACCTTATGCTGGACAAGGCTTTCAGCATTGCGGTATCATATGAAGCAGCAGCACGGGGCGCTGCAGAGATACAACAGAGACCGCAAGAATATGGCACAAACAAAATGTCATACAGAACAGAGAAGTACTGTTGCTGTGACAGAACAACACATGACCACAATGATTGCTGGTTCAAAGACAAAGTGTGCAGACAGTGTGGAAAAGTAGGACACATAGCACGAGTCTGCAGGTCGGGAAAGAAAACCAGCAATAAGAAATCTCCAAAAGTAAAGTACAAGAAGGTACATAAGGTGATGGAGAATAGTTCAGACGAACAAAACAGTGATACCGACTCCGAAAGCAGGGAGCTGAGTTGTCTGAAACTACATAATGTGATCAAAACGGAGGATCACCGAACCATTTGGGTCACTCTCAAGATAGCAGGAGTCCAGGTAAAAATGGAATTGGACACAGGATCAGCCCTAACAGTCATAAACCGACGGGACTACGAGCGGCTATTCTCACACATACACATGAGAGACACAAACATTATTTTGAAGACGTACACGGGGCAAAAAGTCTACCCCAAAAGAAAAATAAGGGTGACCGTTATATATAACGGTAAGGAAACACCAAAACTAAACCTGTATGTATTGCAAGATGGAGGACCACCATTACTGGGACGTGAATTGATCCGGAAAATACAGCTAGATTGGCATTCCATACAAGCACTGACTGTGGCTGCCAAAAAGGATGACGACGTCACACCTGGGAGACTGTCAAAGATCCTAACCAATGCCCAAGAAGTGTTCCAGCAAGGACTCGGAACACTAAAAGGCATGACAGCAACAATTAAAATGAAGAAAACGCAAGCCCAAAATTTTTTAAGGCCAGACCGGTACCTTATGCGATCCGCCCAGCCGTCGAAGCAGAGCTGGAGAGTTTGGAACGTTCAGGAGTACTGTCCAAGGTAGACTGGTGCGAGTGGGCTACGCCCATCATCCCTGTGATGAAAAAGTCGTTGAGCAGCACGCCTGGGGAACCAAGGAAGGTTCGCATCCGTGGGGACTTTAAGGTAACAGTGAACCCAGTCCTTCACACCGTACAATACCCACTTCCGCGGATTGAAGATATTTTCGCCTCGCTATCTGGAGGTAAATGCTTCACTAAGATTGATCTGGCCCAGGCGTATCTGTAAATGGAGGTAGAAGAAGCATCAAAAAAATACCTTACAATCAAAACCCATAAAGGTCTCTACCAATACAACCGGCTGGTATTCGGGGTAGCATCAGCTCCGGTTACTTGGCAAACGGCAATGGAACAAGTCCTGCAAGAGATCCCAGGGACCCAGTGTTATTTGGACGACATCCTGGTCACGGGCGAAAATGACAGTGATCACCTCGCCAACCTGGAGCAGGTGCTCACTAGACTGAAGGAATATGGGCTCCGAGCTAACCGCCACAAATGCGAGTTTTTTAAAAAACAGATCTCGTATTGTGGCCACGTTATCGATAAAGAGGGGTTACATAAGTCCCCAGAAAAGATTGAGGCAGTAGTCAAGGCTCCAGCACCGGAAAACGTGTCACAACTGAGGTCGTTCCTCGGGCTGGTAAACTACTACCATAAGTTCTTGCCAAATTTGTCTACAATACTACACCCACTGAACACCCTACTGCAAACTGGGGTACCATGGTAATGGAGTGACGAATGTAAACGAGCTTTCCAGAAGAGCAAAACACTAATCACATCGAAAGAGGTATTGGCCCATTTCAACCCAGCACTACCAATTCGGTTGGCGTGTGATGCGTCAACCTACGGCATTGGAGCGGTGCTGTCGCACAAATTCTCAGATGGCTCAGAGAGGCCAATAGCCTTTGCGTTACGATCACTAACCTTAGCCGAGCGTAACTACGCCCAGATTGACAGGGAGGCCCTCAGCCTAGTGTGGGGAGTGAAAAAGTTCAATCACTATCTGCACGGGCAGAAGTTCACCCTGCTGACTGACCACCAGCCCCTTGTCTCCATTTTTAATCCGAAGAAGGGCGTTCCGGTGATGACTGCGCAACGACTACAAAGATGGTCACTCTTTCTAGGGGCGCACCACTATGAGATTGAATATAAGGGCACGAAACAGCATGGAAATGCTGATGGGCTATCACGCCTGCCACTGCCTACTGCGGATGAAGCACCAGCAGTGGATCCTGTTGAAATATTTCATTCGACTATAGTTAAATACCTACCGCTAACTAACACTCGTATAGAAAAGGAGACCCGAAATGACCCGACACTGTCTCGGGTATATGATTTGACGGTGAAGGGATGGCTAGCACATGGCGACTCACTGTTGCCAGCATTCTCGTCAAGAAGAGAACAGTCAGTGTGCCGGGGGACCTTGATTTGTGGATCCTGAGTGGTAATTCCACCCAAGTTAAGGGATAGAGTGCTCAATGAGCTTCATGAGGGTCATCTGGGAGGGGTAAAAATGAAAAGCCTTGCCAGGGCTTATGTGTGGTGGCCGGGAATCGGTAAACAAATCGAGGACCTAACCAAGAGCTGCTCAGGATGCCAGAAAGTCCAAAATGCACCACCACATGCCCCTCTACACCCATGGGAGTGGCCCTCATCACCATGGCAACGGGTGCATATTGATTTTGCTGGTCCATTCATGGACTCAATGTTTTTAATAGCCGTGAATGCGCACTCGAAATGGCCTGAGTTCATCAAAATATCCTCCACCACCACGGAGAAAACTATTGCAGTCCTACGGACCATTTTTGCCAGGAATGGCTTGCCAGAACAGATTTGCTCCAATAACGGACCACCGTTTGTGTCCGAAGAGTTCCGGAGGTTTATGAAGAAGAATGGGGTAAGGCATTACACATCCGCCCCGTATCATCCAGCCACAAATGGATTGGCTGAGAGGTTCGTACAAACCTTTAAGAAGGCAATAAAGGCTATGTACAATGACAACATTCCGCTGCAGCATAAGGTGGACAATTTCCTGTTCGCCTACCAGAATGCAACACATGCAGTCACCAACCAGGCCCCGGCCATGATGTTCTTCAACCGAAGGTTAAGATCTCGCCTGGATTTGCTCAGACCAAACGTACGAAGAGATGTTGAGAGTAAGCTATTCCAGCATATCCATGAGAAGCCAACAAGGAGCTTCAATGTAGGGCAACCAGTCTTGGCCCGCGACTACCGAACAGAAAAATGGCAGCCAGGAACGATATGCACATGGCAGGGCCCACTAATGTACACAGTGGACGTTGGGGAGAATATCGTGAGACACCATGCTGACCAGATCCTAGAGTCACAGGAACAAGTCAACCCCATGTCTCGCCCATACATACCTGGTGAGGAACCCGACGTACAGGTCACATCTACCTCAGAAACTGTAGCATCGGAAGCTGATGACCCAACTGACGACAGGGTGCCAGAATCGCCTCCGCACCAAGAGCGAGACACTCGGGAAAGGCATTATCCAGAAAGGATCAGGAAGCCTCCCCAAAGACTGAATATATAAATGGACTATTTTTAGATAACGTTGTATGTTAAAAGTGTTAATTGTAATTAGTTTGATATTTAATTGTTAAATGAGTGTTATGGTACTGTTAATCTAAAAGGGGAGGAATTGTAATGTATATATAGAATGTATATACCTTTAAGGGGGGAACTACTTTTTACAGCTCATGTATACTGCAGTACCGGCAGTGACCACACCTGTATATAGCACTGAGTAGTAATCTGTACAGTTCAGTTCCAGAGTGAGCCACGTTGAGTAAACACCTGTTGTACCGTTCTCCTGCAGTCTTGTGTCTTATTACTGACGGACACAACAGCTTCCTCCTCCTCCTCCTCCTCTTGCTCATGAGCTTGTGGCCATAACACTGCTGGCAAAGGCTATGCTCTCATGATGGCCAGCTATTGGGAGCAGCAGCGGGAGCGGACCGACCTGTGAGGGAACAGGCGAAAGCGGAGCGAGTAAATAAAGCCCGAGGCTCAAGGCCCAGACCGAGCTATTGGGAGCAGCAGCGGGAGTGGACCGACCTGTGAGGGAACCCGCGATTCAAAGAACAACAAAAAACAAGGAGTGATGTCATAGGAAAGCAGGGAAGCGATTGGTTGGTCAGTATTTCTCTCTTTTTCTTGGGCAATCATTTAAATTAAGAGCCTGGATAAGAACATAAGAACATAAGAAATAGGAGCAGGAGTAGGCCATTCAGCCATTTGAGCCTGCTCCACCATTCAATGAGATCATGACTGATCTTCTGCCTCAACTCCACTCACCAGCCCTATTGCCATATCCCTTGATGCCTTTACTAGTCAGAAATCTATCGACTTCTGTTTTGAATATACCCAATGTCCGAGTCTCCACAGCCCTCTGGGGTAGAGAATTCCAAAGATTCACCACCCTCTGTGTGAAGAAATTTCTTCTCATCTCAGTCCTGAATGGCCTACCCTTTATCCTGAGGCTGTGGCCCCTAGTTCTAGACTCCCCAGCCAAGGGAACCATTCTCCCAGCATCCAACCTATCAAGTCCTGTAATAATTGTGTATGCTTCAATGAGATCCCCTCTCATTCTTCTGAATTCAAGAGAATACAGGCCTAGTTTACTCAATCTCTTCTCATACGACAGTCCCACCATCCCAGGAATCAATGTCGTGAACCTTGGTTGCACTCCCTCTATGGCATGTATATCCTTCCTTAGGTAAGGAGACCAAAATTGTACACAGTACTCCAGGTGTGGTCTCACCAAGTCCCTATGTAATTGGAGCAAGACTTCTTTACTCCTGTACTCAAATCCTCTTGTAATGAAGTCGAGCATACCATTTGCCGTCCTAATGACTTGCTGCACCTGCACATTCACTTTCAGTGACTCATGTACAAGGACACCCAGGTCGCTTTGAACATCTGCATTCCCCAATCTTTCACCATTTAGGAAATACTCTGCCTTTCTGTTTTTCCTACCAAAGTGGATAACTTAACATTTAATGCTAAATGTTCAAAACTTAAACAGTTAATTAATTAAATACATTAGAGATGGCAGGGCAGGTGATGTGTTACTGCTGCAACATGTGGGAGCTGGTGCACACCATTGAGGTCCATGGCGACCACATTTGCAGGAAGTGTTGGTTGCTTGAATAACTTCAGCTCCGTGTTGATGAGCTGGAGTCTGAGACACATCAGGGAGGGGGAGAATTACCCAGACACTGTGTTCCAGGAGGCAGTCACACCGCTTAAATTAATTAATTCAAATTTGGTCTGTGGTCAGGAACAGGTGGGTGTGTTTACAAGCAAGGCAGGTATGGGGACCCAAGAGATCGTGGTGGAGGAGTCTCAGCCTTAGTTCTTGTCCAACAGTTATGAGGTTCTTACACCCTGTGTGAGTGAGAGCAGGGACAGCAGTGAGGATGAGCAAACTGAGCACAGCACTGTGGTACAGGGAGCCATTCAAGTGGGGGGAGCAAAATGAAATGTGGTAGTGGTAGGGGACAGTATAGTTCGGGGGATCGACACTGTTCTCTGCAGAAAAATGAGAAGGCAAAAGTGCAGGGTAGCGATAGGGGTAATGATAACCAGAGTGTGACAGGAAGGGTCAGAGCGTATACACATAAGAGTGCATCAGAAAGAGGGGTCAGAGTAGGGAAAAATGGTAAAAAGACAAGCTCTATATCTGAACTCATGCAGCATTCATAATAAGATAGATGAGTTGACAGCACAAATAGAAATAAATGGGTATGATCTGATTGCCATTATAGAGACTTGGTTGCAAGGTGACCAAGGCTGGGAACTGAATATTCAGGGATATTTGCCATTTCGTATGGATAGGCAGAAAGGAAAAGTAGGTGGTGTAGCTCTGTTAATAAGGGATGGGATCAGTGCAGTAATGAGAAATGATATTAGCTTAGATCAAGATGTAGAATCAGTTTGGGTGGAGATAAGAAATAATAAGTGCAAGAAGTGACTGGTGGGAGTGGTCCACAGGCCCCCAAACAGTAGCCACACCATAGGACAGAGCATAAATCAAGAAATAATAGAGGCTTATAAGAAAGGTATGGCTATAATCATGAGAGATTTTAATCTTCATATTGATTGGACAAAGCAAATTGGCAAAGGTAGACTTGAGGAAGAGTTCTTAGAGTGTATAATGCATGGTTTCTTGGAACAATACATTGTGGAACCAACCAGGGAGAAGACTATTTTAGATCTGGTAATGTGTAACGAGGCTGGATTAATTAATGATTTCGAAGTGAAGGATCCTCTTGGGAAGAGTGATCATAACATAGTAGAAATTCAAATTCCGTTTGAGGGTGAGAAAGCTAGGTCTCAAACTAATGTCCTGAACTTAAATAAAGGTAATTACAAAGGTATGATGGCAGACTTGGTTAAAGTGGACTGGGAAAATATATTAGAGGGTAAGACTGTAGAAAAGCAGACATTTAAGGAGATATTTCATAACTCTCAGCAAAGATATATTCCAGTGAGAAAGAACGACTTTAAGAGAAGGATAATCCATGGCTAACTAAGAAAGTAAAGGATGGTATCAAATTGAAAACAAAAGCATACAATGTTGCGAAGAATAGTGGAAGGCCAGAGGTTGGGAAATGTTTAAAAAGCAGCAAAGGACGACTAAAAAAATGATAAAGAGAGAGAAGATAGCTTATGAGAGTAAGCTAGCAAGAAATATAAAAACAGACATTAAGAGCTTCTACAGGTATATAAAAAGGAAAAGAGTAGCTAAAGTAAATGTCGGTCCCCTAGAGGATGAGTCTGGGAAATTAATAATTGGAAACAGGGAAATGGCGGAGACTTTGAACAAATATTTTGTATCGGTCTTCATGGTAGAAGACACTAAAAGCATCCCAATAATGGATAATCAAGGGGCTATGGGGGGGGGGAACTTAAAACAATCACTATCACTAGAGACAAAGTACTAGGCAAGCTAATGGGACTAAAGGTGGACAAGTCCCCTGGACCTGATGGCCTGCATCTTAGAGTCTTAAAAGAGGTGGCTGCAGAGATAGTGGATGCTTTGATTGTAATCTACCAAAATTCCCTGGATTCTGGAGAGGTCCCAGGGGACTGGAAAACCACAAATGTAGCGCCTCTATTTACGATAGGAAAGAGACAGTAACCAAGTAACTATTGAACAGTTAGCCTAACATGTCATTGGGAAAATGCTGGAGTCCATCATTAATGAAGTGGTAGCAGGACTTTTAGAAAATCATAATATAGTCAAGCAGTGTCAGCATGGTATTATGAAAGGGAAATCATGTTTGAGAAATTTGTTGGAGTTCTTTGAGGATGTAACAAACAGGGTGGATAAAGGGAAACAGTACATGTCGTGTATTTGGATTTCCAGAAGGCATTCGATAAGGTGCGACATAAAAGGTTACTACACAAGATAAGAGCTCACGGGGTTGGGGTAATATATTAACACGGATAGAGTATTGGCAATGTTGTGTATGTACCTTTAAGGGAAGAACTGGTTTTAGACTGCAGTACCGGCAGTGACTACCCCTGTATAAAAGGCCCTAGCAGGCTTCTGTATTTCAGTCTGACGTTGCCCTCCTGTTCAGTAAAATACCTGTTAAACTGTTCTCCCGAAGTCCGTGTATTATTGAAGCGCGGACTTTACAGTGGCGACGAGTAAGTTCGATCTCACCTGCAGTGTGGCATCATCTCACGGGGATCTCGCCCTGAGAGGAGGTTTCTTGGAGGTCGTAGTCTGAGCAACGGGCGTCAACTGCGGGCAACCACCCAAAGAATTCATCGGTGTTCGGAGAATTGCGGGAGAGACTGTGGAGAGCTGTGCTTGGCTCCCCAGTTAAGGTGTTCCAGCAAATCGTGCTGGTAGCAGGTAGTGCGCTGACCCTTCCGGACTGCGGCGGGCTCAAGCTCGATCGAGCGGCTCTACAAAACGGGCCGCGCAGCGTCGCCGGGAAAAGAAAACAAGAGAGAGAGAGGGTGGAGCGCACAGGGCGCGGTCGGTGCTCAAGAACCGGGCAGCGGAGAGAAAATAAATGGGGGGGAAGGAAAGCGAGACGCGCCGAAGCCGCAGGTCGCTGCCATTACCCCGTAAAATGCTAGGAGCAGCGCGGCAGCAAGGGGAAGAAGGAAAAGCGCGGGAGGTGCCATTTTATCCCGTTGGGGAAGAAGGAAAAGCACGGGAGGCGCCATTTTATTCCATTGGGGAAGACAAAAAAGCGCGGGAGGCACCATTTTAAATCACCCAAGATGCCGAAAAGTGGCAGTATCACTGCTTTCGACAACGAGGTAGAAGACTGGACCACGTATGTGGAAAGAATTGAAGTGTACTGCAAGGCAAATGAGGTGGCCGATGGAAAGAGGGCGTCAGTATTATTGAATTTGATGGGCGCGAGTACGCACGGCCTACTGCGGAATTTAATTACCCCAGCTAAACCAATGGAGAAAAGTTTTGAGGAGATTGTTAATACCTTACAGGAACACCTAAACCCTACACTGCTGCTGATAGCAGAAAGATTCAAGTTCCATAAAAGAAACCAGCACAAAGATGAGAGCAATGCTGACTATCTTACAGGAATACGCAAGTTATCGAAGCACTGCCAGTTCGGAGCAGGACTGGCAGACACCTTGCGGGATAAGTTTGACTGCGGGCTCCAGAGTGAAGGAACCCAGAAACGACTACTTTCAAAAAAGGACATGACGCTAGAACAGGCTTTCAGTGTGGCAGTATCCTACGAAGCAGCAGCATGGGGAGATGCGGAAATACAACAGAAACCACAAGAATACAGCGCTAACAAAATGGCGTATGGAGCAGAAAAGTGCTATCGCTGTGGCAGAACAACCCATGAGCAGAAGGACTGCTGGTTTAAGGACAAAGTATGCAGGCAATGCGGAAAAATGGGACATATAGCAAGAGTCTGCAGGTCGGGAAAGAAAACCAACATGACAAGAACTACTAAGGAACAGTACAGGAAAGTAAAGAAACTGACAGACAGTAGTTCGGAAGATCAGGAGAGTGATAAGGACTCTGGGAGCAGGAGACTAAGTTGTCTAAAGTTACACAACGTGATCACAAAGGAAGATCACTGAACCATTTGGGTCACCCTCATGATAGCAGGGTCCCCAGTAAAGATGGAATTGGGCACAGGATCAGCCCTAACTGTCATGAATCAACAAGACTATGAGCGGCTATTCTCACACATACCCTTAAAGGACACGTCCATTGTATTGAAGACATACACGTGGCAAAAGGTCTACCCCAGAGGAAAAATAAGGGTGCCAGTTAAATATAACGGCAAGGAAACACAGAAACTATATATGTATATACTACGAGATGGAGGACCACCATTATTGGGACGTGAATGGATCCGAAAAATACAATTGGATTGGCATTCCATTCTGGCGCTAACTGTGACTGACAAAAAGGATGATGACGTCGCACCTGGACGTCTGTCACAAATTCTATCTGACGCGGAAGAGGTGTTCCAACAAGGACTTGGGACTCTAAAAGGAGTAAAGACAACCATAAAGATTGAGGATAACGCAAACCCAACATTTTTCAAGGCCAGACCGGTGCCATACGCGATCCGCCCAGCCGTTGAAGCTGAACTGGAGAGTCTGCAGCGTTCGGGTGTGCTGTCCAAGGTGGACTGGAGCGAGTGGGCCACACCCATCATTCGTGTAATGAAGAAAGCATTGAGCAGCACGCCTGGGGAGCCAAAGAAGGTTCGCATCTGTGGGGACTTCAAGGTGACTGTGAACCCAGTCCTGCACACAGTACAGTATCCACTTCCGCGGATAGAAGATATTTTCGCCTCACTATCTGGAGGGAAACGTTTTACAAAGATTGATCTGGCCCAAGCATATCTACAAATGGAGGTGGAAGAAGCATCTAGAAAATACCTCACGATAAACACTCACAAAGGCCTTTACCAGTACAATCGACTGGTATTCGGGGTAGCATCGGCCCCGGCTATTTGGCAGAGGGCAATGGAACAAGTCTTGCAAGGGATCCCGGGGACCCAGTGTTATTTGGACGACATCCTGGTTACGGGCGAAAATGACAATGAACACCTTGCCAACCTGGAGCAGGTGCTCACGAGATTACAGAAATATGGGCTACGAGCCAACCACCCCAAATGCGAGTTCTTCAGGAGACAAATCTCGTATTGTGGCCACATGATTGATGAGGAAGGGTTGCATAAGTTGCCGGACAAGATTGAGGCTGTAGTCAAGGCTCCAGCACCGGAAAATGTGTCGCAACTGAGGTCGTTCCTCGGGTTGGTGAACTACTACCATAAGTTCTTGCCGAATTTATCTACAATTCTGCACCCACTGAACGCCCTGCTGCAAACTGGAGTGACATGGAAATGGAGTGATGAGTGTAAGCGTGCCTTTCAGGAATGTAAATGCCTAATCACTTCAAAAGAAGTATTGGCCCACTACAACCCAACACTACCGATTCGGTTGGAAGGTGATGCGTCACCCTACGGCATTGGAGCGGTACTGTCACACAAATTCCGTGATGGTTCAGAGAGGCCAATAGCCTTTGCGTCGCACTCGCTAACCTCAGCCGAGCGTAACTACGCCCAGATTAACAGGGAAGCCCTCAGCCTGGTGTGGGGGGTGAAGAAGTTCAATCACTATCTGCACGGGCAGAAATTCACCCTATTGACTGATCATCAGCCCCTGGTCTCCATTTTTAACCCAAAGAAGGGCGTTCCGGTAATGATGGCGCAACGGCTGCAAAGATGGTCACTTTTTCTAGGGGCACATCAGTACGACATAGAGTACAAGGGTACGAAACAGCATGGAAACGCTGATGGGCTGTCGCGCCTACCGTTGCCTATGGTAGAAGAAACACTGGCAGTGGACCCTGTTGAGATATTCCATGCGACCATAGTCGAATGTTTGCCTGTTACAAACTCGAGTATAGAGAAGGAAACCCGAAATGACCCGACACTCTCTCGGGTCTACGATTTGACGGTGAAGAGATGGCCAGCATATGGCGACTCACTGTTGCCAGCATTCTCGCCAAGGAGAGAAAAGCTGTGTCAGTGTGCCGGGGAACCTTGATGTGTGGATCCCAAGTGGTAATTCCACCCAAGTTGAGAGATAGTGTGCTCAATGAGCTTCATGAGGGTCATCTGGGAGGGGTAAAAATGAAGAGCCTAGCCAGGGTGTTTGTGTGGTGGCCGGGAAACGATAAAGAAATTGAGGATATGACCAAGAGATGCACAGGATGCCAGAAGGTCCAAAACGCTCCACCACAGGCCCCACTACATCCATGGGAGTGGCCCTCATCTCCATGGCAATGGGTACACATTGATTTTGCTGGTCCATTTATGGACTCAATGTTTCTAATCGCTGTGGACGCCCATTCAAAATGGCCAGATGTCATTAAAATGTACTCCACCACCACGGAGAAAACTATTGCAGTCCTAAGGACCATCTTCGCCAGGAATGGGTTGCCAGAACAGATTTGCTCTGACAATGGGCCACAGTTTGTATCTGAGGATTTCCGGAGGTTCCTGAAGAATAATGGGGTGAAACATTACACATCTGCCCCATATCATCCAGCCACAAATGGATTGGCTGAGAGGTTTGTTCAGACCTTTAAAAAGGCCATAAAGGCAATGTATAATGACGACATACCACTACAACAAAAGGTGGATAGTTTCTTGTTTGCTTACCGGAATGCGACACATGCAGTAACCAACCAAGCTCCAGCCGTACTGTTCTTCAACCAAAGGCTAAGATGTCGCCTGGATTTGCTCAAACCAAACATAAGACGAGATGTTGAGGATAAGCAATTCCAGCACATAAATGAGAAGCCAACCCGGAGCTTCAAGGTAGGGCAACCAGTCTTGGCCCGCGACTACCGAACAGAAAAATGGCAGCCAGGAACGATATGCACACAGCAGGGACCACTAATGTACACAGTGGACGTTGGAGAGAGCATTGTGAGGCGCCATGCTGACCAGATTCTAGAGTCACAGGAACAAGGCAAACCCGTGCCACGAGAAGATGCACTGGTAATCAACCTGAAGTACAGATTGCGTCTACCTCAGAAGCAGTGGTATTGGAAGCTGACGAACCAACCAGTGACCATGAACCAGAATCAGCTTCGCCGCAAGAACAAGATACTCGAGAAAGGCGCTATCCAGTCAGGATCAGGAAGCCTCCTCAAAGACTGAACTTATAAATGATTATTTCAGTTGATGTATATAATATCCAGAAAGTTGTAATTAGTTATTATTTAGTTGTTAAATGAATGTTATATAATGTTTATCTAAAAGGGGAGGAATTGTTGTGTATGTACCTTTAAGGGAAGAACTGCTTTTAGACTGCAGTACCGGCAGTGACCACCCCTGTATAAAAGGCCCTAGCAGGCTTCTGTATTTCAGTCTGACGTTACCCTCCTATTCAGTAAAGTACCTGTTAAACTGTTCTCCCAAAGTCCGTGTATTATTGAGGCGCGGACTTTACAGGCTAACTAACAGAAAACAGAGAGTCGGAATAAATGAGTCATTTTCAGGTTGGCAAACTGTAACTAGTGGGGTGCCGCAGGGATCAGTGCTGGGTCCTCAACTATTTACAATCTATATTAATGACTTGGATGAAGGGACCGAGTATATTGTAGCCAAATTTGCTGATGATACAAAGATAGGTGGGAAAGCAAATTTGTGGATGATGCAAAGAATCTCCAAAGGGATATAGATAAGCTAAGTGAGTCAGCAGGAATCTGGCAGATGAAGTATAATGTGGGAAAATGCAAGGTTATCCACTTTGATAGGAAAAATAAAAAGCAAATTATTATTTAAATAGGGAGAGATTACAAAATGCTGAGGTACAAAGGGATCTGGTGTTCCTTGTACATGAATCACAAAAAGTTAGCATGCAGGTACTGCAAGTAATTAAGAAGGCAAATGGAGTGTTGGCCTTTATTGCAAAGGGAATGGAGTATAAAAGTGGGGAAGTCCTGTTACAACTGTACAGGGAGTTGGTGAGATCACACCTGGAGTACTGGGTACAGTTTTGGTCTCCTTATTTAGGGAAGAATATACTTGCATTGGAAGCAGTTCAGAGAAGGTTCACGAGGTTGAATCTGGAGATGAAAGGGTTGTCTTATGAAGAAAGGTTGAGCAGGTTGGGCCTATACTCATTGGAGTTTAGCTGAATGAGAGGGGATCTTATTGAAACATATAAGATTCTGAAGGGGCTTGACAGGGTAGATGCAGAGAGGACCTTTCCCCTCGTGGGGGAATGTAGAACGAGGGGCACAATTTCAGAATAAGGGGGCACCCATTAAAAACGGAAATGAGGAGTAAATTCTTCTCTCAGATGGTCGTGAATCTTTGGAATTCTCTTCCCCAGAGAGCTGTGGAGGCTGGGTCATTGAATATATTTAAGGTGGAGATAGATAGATTTTTGAATGGTAAGGGAGTCAAGGGTTATAGGGAGCGGGCAGGGAAGTGGAGTTGAGGCCAAGATCAGATCAGCCATGATCTTATTGAATGGTGGAGCAGGCTCGAGGGGCCAAATGACCTACTCCTGCTCCTACGTCTTATGTTCTTATATTCTTATGTTCTTGTGGAGGATACAGCAGACCACAACGAATTGGGACACACACTCCGGTGAGTAAAGTCGGGCTCCTCCAGAGCAGTCCAGGCAGCATAAGCATTAGTTAAGGTTGCCAATGGTCTGTTCTACGATGTTTTGTGTGGCAGCATGGTTCTCATTGTACATATGCTGGCCACGTGTGGTTGGGTTGCAGAGCGGAGTCAAGGGATAGTGCATATTGCCCAGTAGCCACCCTCTGGTTTGTCCCAATGGCTCAAAACTGAGAGAACAGCGGACTGGCGCAGAATAAAAGCGTCATGACTGCTGCCAGGATACTGGGCATTCACCATCATGATGTGCTGAGCATGGTCATACACCAACTGCATATTCAGTGAGTGGAAAGCTTTGCAGTTGCGGTACCTCTCAGCATTTAGATACGGTACCCCGAAAGCCACGTGCGTGCAATCGATGGCGCCCTGCAACATGAGGAGGTCCACTATCCCGATAAAGCCACATGCATGCTCCATCTGCTTCTCTCTGGTCATCGAGAAGGCAATGAAGTTCCCTCTCCTGGCATAAAGAGTCTCTGCCACCTTTCTTATGCAGCAGTAGACAGTGAACTTGGAGGTGTTACAAATGTCGCCTGCTCCAGCCTGGAAGAATCCCACCCAAAGAAGTTCAGGGCCATGGTCACATTCACAGCCACTGGCAGCATTGTCCTTGTCTTGGGTGTGAGGCTGCAGGTCTGGTTGCAAGAGGTGGCAGAGTTCTGTGAGCACCTCCTTGGTAAAGCGCAGACGCCTCACATACTTCTGCTTGTTGTGCCTGCACCTTTAAGAGAATAACTGGTCTCAGACTGCAGTACCGGCAGTGACCACCCCTGTATAAAAGGTGCTAGAGAGCCTCTGTTGTTTAGTTTCGTTATGGACTTCCACCAGTAAACATCTGTTTGTTTTCACTCCTGCTAGTCCGTGTCTAAATCATTCACGGACTTAACACTGGCGACGAGTAAAGAAACGAACTTACCTGCAACTCAGCAGCAGCTCCGACGACGCTGTTGAAGGTTGGAGCCAGAAGAAAGAAAAAAAAAATAGAGGCCATTGAAACTCAAGAAACGGGCGTCGACCGTCAATCATCGGGTTCAAGGCTTTGCAGGAGCGACTTTCCAGAGCTAGGCTGGGTTCCTCGGTCCGTGGTTTCCCAGCTAATCGGGCTGGTGGCAGGTAGTGCTCTGATCCTTCCTGGGCTGCGGCGGGCAGAAGCTCGATCGGGTGGCCTTTCAACGGGGCCGGGCAGCGAGTCGGGAAGCAAAGAGAGAGAGAGAGAGGGTGGAGCATACTGGGCGCGGCCAGTGCTTCGAAGCCGGCAGCGTTCGGACCTCAGAAGAGGGAGGGAAGTGTTCCAGAGGGTCCACTCCACGACGGGAAAATAATAAAAGAAAAAGAATACGCGCAAGAAACCGTGGAAAGCAGCGCTAACAACAGCGGGGAAGAAGGCAAAGCGCGGGAGGCGCCATTTTAGAATTGCAAGATGCCGAAGACTGGCTGTATCACTGCTTTTGATAATACATTAGAGGACTGGACCACGTATGTGGAAAGAGTAGAGGTATATTTCGAGGCAAACGATATAGCGGAGGGAAAAAAGGCATCGATATTGTTAAACTTAATGGGCGCTAGAACGTAAGGCCTATTGCGGGATCTGATTACTCCAGCCAAACCGAAGGCGAAGAGTTTTAACAAAATTGTTGCTGTTCTACAGGAGCACTTAAACCCTGCACCACTGTTGATAGCAGAAAGATTTAAATTCCACAGGAGAACTCAGCACAAAGATGAGAGCAATGCTGAGTATCTTACGGAACTACGCAAGCTATCAAAGCACTGCCAGTTTGGAGCAGGATTGGCAGATACCCTACGGGACAAATTTGTCTGTGGACTCCTGAGTGAAGGAACACAGAAGAAGTTACTCGCAGAAAAAGAGCTGATGCTAGATCAGGCTTTTAGCGTGGCAGTATCGTATGAAGCAGCAGCCAGGGGAGCTGCAGAAATTCAACAAAAACCACAGGAATACGGCACCCACGAAATGACACGGGGATTTGCAAAATGTTATCGCTGCGGCAGAACTAACCATGACCAGAAGGACTGCTGGTCCAAAGACAAAATATGCAGACAATGTGGGAAGATTGGACACATTGCACGAGTTTGTAGGTCTGGGAAGAAGACCAGCGACAACAAAAAGGCTACTAAGGAACCGTACAAGAAAGTACAAAAGATGACAGACAGTAGTTCCAAAGACCAGATGAGCGATAGTGAATCCAGAAACAGGAGACTAAGCTGTCTCAAACTTCACAATGTAATCGCAAAAGAGGATCACCGAACCATTTGGGTCACTCTCACGATAGCAGGGTCCCAAGTTAAAATGGAATTGGATACAGGATCAGTGCTAACCGTCATGAATCGACGAGACTACGAGCGGCTATTTTCACACATACCCTTGAGAGAGACGTCCATCGTCTTGACGACGTATACGGGGCAAAAAGTATACCCCAGAGGAAAAATAAGGGTGCCTGTCGAATACAATGGCAAGAAAATATGGAAATTGTATCTCTACATACTGCCAAATGGTGGACCACCGTTATTGGGATGGGAATGGATCAGGAAGATAAACTTGGATTGGCATTCCATTCATGCAATGACGGTGGACGGTAAGAAAGATGACGACGTCACTCCTGGACGATTGTCAACAATCTTAGCTAACGCCAAAGAGGTATTTCAACAAGAACTGGGCACGCTTAAAGGCATAACCGCCTCTTTAAAAATAGAAGAGAATGCAGTTCCCAAGTTTTTCAAAGCGAGACCGGTACCATATGCAATTCGCCCAGCCGTCGAGGCAGAGCTGGAGAATCTGGAGAAGGCGGGTGTGTTGTCTAAGGTCGACTGGAGCGAGTGGGCGACACCCATCGTTCCTGTCATGAAGAAAACGTTAAGCAATAAGTCCAGAGAGCCAAGGAAGATTCGCATCTGTGGGGATTTCAAGGTGACGGTGAACCCTGTCCTTCACACAGTACAATATCCTCTTCCAAGGATAGAAGACATCTTCGCCTCACTGTCTGGAGGGAAGCGTTTTACAAAAATTGACCTAGCACAAGCATATTTGCAGATGGAGGTTGAAGAGTCCTCTAGGAAGTATCTCACGATAAACACTCACAAAGTTCTTTACCAGTATCATCGATTGGTATTCGGAGTAGCATCGGTTCCGGCGATATGGCAAAGAGCGATGGAACAAGTCCTGCAAGGGATTCGGGGGACTCAGTGTTACTTGGACGACATCCTTGTAACAGGTGAAAATGACAATGAACACCTTAACAACCTAGAACAGGTGCTCACTAGACTACGGGAACATGGGTTGCGAGCCAACCGCCCCAAGTGCGAATTTTTTAAGAAACAGATATCGTATTGTGGCCACGTGATTGATGAAGAGGGGTTTCATAAGTCCCCTGACAAAATTGAAGCGGTTGTTAAGGCCCCAGCGCCTGAAAATGTGTCGCAACTGAGGTCATTCCTCGGGTTGGTGAATTACTATCATAAGTTTTTGCCGAATTTGTCGACAATTCTGCACCCACTGAACGCCCTGCTATGAACGGGGGTAGCATGGAAATGAAGCGATGATTGTAAACGTGCTTTTCAGAAGAGTAAGGACTTAATCACTTCGAAGGAAGTATTGGCTCACTACAACCCAGCACTGCCAATCAGGCTGGCGTGTGATGCGTCTCCCTATGGCATTGGGGCGGTACTGTCACATAAATTCCTTGATGGTTTGGAGAGGCCGATAGCTTTTGCGTCACGCTCGTTAACTTCTGCCGAGCGTAACTACGCCCAGATCGACAGAGAGGCCCTCAGCCTAGTGTGGGGGTGAAGAAGTTCAATCACCATCTGCACGGTCAAAAATTTACTCTACTAACTGATCATCAACCTCTTGTCTCCATTTTCAACCCTCAGAAGGGCGTACCGATAATGACAGCACAACGGCTGCAGAGATGGTCCCTTTTCCTAGGGGCACACCAATATGACATCGAGTACAAAGGAACTAAACAGCATGGAAATGCTGATGGATTGTCATGTCTACCGTTGCCGACGGTGGAAGAAGAAGACCTTGCAGTGGATCCAATGGAGTTATTCCACTCGACCATAGTCGAATATCTCCCTGTGACGAATGCAACCATAGAAAAGGAAACACGGAATGACCCGACACTATCACGGGTCTATGATTTAACAGTGAAGGGATGGCCAGCACATGGCGAACCACTGCTGCCAGCATTCTCGCTGAGAAGAGAACAGCTGTCAGTGTGCAGAGGAACCTTGATGTGTGGATCCAGAGTAGTAATTCCACCTAAGTTGACGGATAGAGTGCTCAATGAGCTTCATGAGGGTCATCTGGGTGGGGTAAAAATGAAGAGCTTAGCCAGAGCATTTGTGTGGTGGCCGGGAATCGATAGAGAAATCGAAGAGATGACCAAGAGCTGTGCAGGATGTCAGAAGGTCCAAAACGCCCTACCACAAGCTCCTCTGCATCCATGGGAGTGGCCCTCATCTCCATGGCAAAGGGTGCACATTGATTTTGCTGGTCCCTTCATGGACTCGATGTTTTTAATTGCGGTGGATGCACATTCAAAGTGGCCAGAGGTAATAAAAATGTCCTCAACCACCACGGAAAAAACTATCACAGTTTTACAAACCATATTCGCCAGGAATGGGCTGCCTGAACAGATTTGCTCTGACAATGGACCACAGTTTGTGTCTGAAGAGTTCCGGAGGTTCTTAAAGAACAATGTCGTTAAGCATTACACATCTGCCCCATATCATCCAGCCACTAATGGATTGGCCGAGAGGTTTGTCCAAACATTCAAGAAGGCTATCAAGGCAATGTGTAATGAAGATATACCCCTGCAACACAAGGTGGACAACTTCTTGTTTGCCTACCGGAATGCGACACATGCGGTTACCAACCAAACTCCAGCCATGATGTTCTTCAATAGAAGACTACGATGCCGCTTGGATTTGGTTAAGCCAAACGTCCGAAGAGATGTGGAGAACAGGCAGTTTCAGAATATGAATGAAAGGCCGACCAGGAGTTTTAAGATAGGTCAACCAGTTTTGGCCCGGGACTACCGCACTGAGAAATGGCAGCCAGGAACGATTTGTACATGACAAGGACCTCTCATGTATACCGTGGACGTTGGGGAGAGCATTGCAAGACGCCATGCTGACCAGATTCTAGAGTCACTGGAAAACGTCAACTCCACACAACGATCTGATACACCTGGTAATGAAATCGACGTTCCAATTGCAGCTACCGCAGAACCGGTATTATTGGAAGCAGATGAACCAAACAACGACATTGATTCCGACTCAACATTGCCAGAAGAACCTGTTACCCCAAAGAGGCGTTATCCAGACAGAATCAGGAAGCCTCCTCAAAGACTGAACTTATAATTGCTTAAACTTAACCACTGTATCTAGTAACCGTAATTGTGATTGTAATTCGTTATCATTTAGTTGTTAAATGAATGTTATGTACTGTTTATCTAAAAGGGGAGGAATTGTTGTGTATGTACCTTTAAGAGAATAACTGGTCTCAGACTGCAGTACCGGCAGTGACCACCCCTGTATAAAAGGTGCTAGAGAGCCTCTGTTGTTTAGTTTCATTATGGACTTCCACCAGTAAACATCTGTTTGTTTTCACTCCTGCTAGTCCGTGTCTAAATCATTCACGGACTTAACACTGCTGGCTCAGGCTGAGGTAAGAGAATTGCTCTCGGAAAACCATAGGTGGGTAAGGCCTCCTGCTGAGAAAACCTCTGCCCCGCCTCCTCCTCCTCCCTCTGCGAGCAGTTTGTCCTCTTCTTCGTTGCCTCTGCTCCATCACCCTTTCATGTTGCAGGCCAAGCAGGTAGAGCACCCATGACTGGGAGCAAGCGTTCTGACCAGAATCCTTGAAGTTAGAAGCAAGGCCTTCTCCACTTGCAGTGCCACTCCCTGTCAACTCACCAACTTCAGGGAGCTCTAGAAAGCTGCAAACAGTTTCCGAAACTTACACAGAGCCAGTAGAAATCAAAAAGCAAGTTAACTGAAAGTTGGTGATGGTCCCCTTAAATAGCGCTGCTGGGGGCTCCTCCCTGCTGCTGAATGTATGTTCAGCTGTGTGAGGTTAAAAGAGGGCATTATTGCCAGTGATGACGAGGAAAATGGCAGCCCTGGCATCGAATCGGCGTTGCACGCTGATTGACGTCACAATCTGCCTACTTACCATACCTCTAGCACACGGTCCTAATGGCCGCCCAGCACCTTCATCAAGGTGGCGCCTAGCGCCACGCACTGGAAGCATGTGCATGCTGCTCAGAAGCCATTTGGTCCCAACTCGGCCCCCATAGCGCCCAAACAACGGGTGGTACACAACCGAATTTCTAGGCCATAGTGTTTAATTCATATTAATATTACTGGTTATATTTTCCTAATCAGGTGAAGGTTTAAGCCAGCCTTGCTGAGTTACTGTTTGAAATCTAATCTGTTGTACACTTTACACAGACTGTCATTCAGATATTAGCCCTGATGTTGCTTTTATGTTTCATTTTTCTGAAACAGATGCTGATTAATTGAAATTGTGTTAGTTTCACTCATTTCATTTAGATGCAGCAACTGGGGGCTCATCAAGTCATTGAAAGGGATTGAAGGGTTTGGATAAATATTTTCCAGTGATATAAAGTGGAGGGAATTCAGTTTCTGCGAGTGCAGTCGTGAGTCTCTGGAATGAGAAGCATGATGAAAAATGAAAACAAATTAAGAGAGTTTTGAGAGAAAGAATGGGAGCTGGTGTGCTGCTTAGAATTAACTAAAAACTAAATCACATGTGCAGCTCAACAGTGCAGCTAGTCCCGGGCAGCAGTGAGGGCTCTAGAGCTGTCTCCGTGTCCATAGGCTGAGGAGGAAAACATCAGCCAAGGACCCTGTCACTGATTGCCAACTCCCGCTAAAAAGTATACTTGTGGGTTATGAACATTGGGTGAGGACAGGACTGGGCCCAGCTGGGATGTCCTTCCCGGTGAGGTGGTGCCAACCTGGCGCATCATGTGGCAGCCAGAGTGTACAGCGTCAAGTGGAGTAAATTTGGCTATGGAGAGGCTATCCCTGGACTCCTGGGCAGCAATGTGGTTGGATGCTGATGCCCTCTGTTCTGTGGAGCATCAATTGAATGCGGAGCAGGTTGATGATGTTGTTGGTGCTGCTGGTGTTGGGGTTGATCATGGTGGAATTCTGAGATAGTTTCAGTGGCACTGATGTTGATGTAATAGATGGCAGGTGGACTTGAGATGACAGAAGCGATCTGTCAATGGTGAGAGAGGTTGCTCCAATGAGGTGACACTGGATAGAGAGTTTACTCCATACACTTGTGACCTGCATAAAGCTCAATCTTCCACATGCAGTTAGTAACAGCTTCTGAGCTTAGAAAGTGAACAGCTATGAGATGGGTGCTTTTAAAGCACATTTGCAGCTGGTGTGCCTGGTGCTGCTGGTGTGCCTTGTGATTCTGGTGTGCCTGGTGCTGCTGGTGAGCTTGGTGCTGCTGGTGTGCCTGGTGATGCTGGTGTGCCTTGTGACTCTGGTGTGCCTGGTGATGCTGGTGTTGCGGCTGATCGTGGTGGGATTCTGTCGACCAAGGTTAGAGAGTTTCAAGGGCACCCATGCTGATGGAATAGATGGCAGGTGAAGTAGAGATGACAGAAGTGATCTGTCAATGCTGGGAGAGGTAATGAGGTCAGACTGGTTGGAGACTTGTGTAAAGACTTGCAGCATCTTGAATCTGTAGTGGAAATGCAGTTTATAGAAGACAGTGGTGAAGGGAACATTTCTCAATCAGCTAGGAGCTTTGACTTGACATTTGAAGCTGCCAACTCATCAGCTGAATCAATGGCCACTGACCTCCTGCCTCAGCTTCACAGATGAGTTCCAGACACAGAGGGAAACTGGTGGGCGACCTGTCAAATCCAAAAAGCTGGAAAAAAAAACATTGATAAGTGTAATGTATGTACCTTTAAGGGGAGAACTACTTTTTACAGCTCCTGTATACTGTAGTACCGGCAGTGACCACACCTGTATATAAACCCTGAGTAGGGATCTGTACACTTAGTTCTAGAGTAACCCTCATTCAGTAAACACCTGTTGAATTGTTCCCTGCAGTCTCTTGTCTAATTATTGAAGGACACAACATCAAGATACACGGATCTAACATTGGCGATGAGCAGATTCAAACCTACCTGCAACTCTGCATCACCTCCCAGGGATTCGCTCCTGGAGAACAGTGGAAGAAGGCCGAGTCCAGAAGCACGGGCGTCGACCACGGGAAACCCCCCAGTCATCCAGCGGAGATTTGAGCATCCAGTCACGGTGGTCCAGCGAAACGGGCTGGCAACAGGTACTGCGCAGATCCTTCCCGGACAGCGGTGGCTAGAGCCGACCGACGGCACAGAAAAAGGCCGAGCAGCGTCGACGGGGGAGAGAGGGTAGAGCGCACAGGGCGCAGCCGGTGTTCAGGACCGAGCGGCGTCAACGAGAGAGGGAGCAGAGCGCAGCCGGTGTTCAAGGGCCGAGCAGCGTCAATAGGGGAGAGAGGCACGCAGGAAAATGCGCAGAGCGCAGCCGGTGTTCAAGGGCCGAGCAGCGTCAATGGGGGAAGAGAGGCGCGCAGGAAAACGCACAGAGCGCAGCCAGTGTTCAAGGGCCGAGCAGCGTCAGCGGGGAAGAAAGGAAAGCGCGGGAGACGCCATTTTAAGCCGCAGCGGGGAAGAAAGGAAAGCGTGGGAGATGCCATTTTAAGCCAGTCTAACCACACCCAAAAATGCCGAAGAGTGGCAGTATCACAGCGTTCGACAATGAAGTCGAAGATTGGACGACATATGTCGAACGCATAGAAGTATACTGCAAGGCGAATGAAGTGCCAGATGAAAAGAAAGCGCTGGTATTGTTGAATTCAATGGGTGCAAAAACATATGGCTTACTACGAAACCTAGTAACCCCAGAGAAGCCAGTAGAAAAGGATTTTGAAAACATAGTGTCAATCCTACAGGACCACTTAAACCCCACACCGCTGCTGATAGCAGAAAGATTTAAGTTTCACAAAAGGAACCACCATAAAGATGAAAGTAATGCTGAGTTTTTAACGGAACTGCGCAAGCTATCAAAACACTGCCAGTTTGGAACGGGACTAGCAGATACTTTAAGGGACAAGTTTGTGTGTGGGCTTCAAAGTGAAGGAACCCAGAAATGGCTTCTATCAGGAAAGGATCTTACGCTGGACAAGGCTTTCAGCATTGCAGTATTACATGAAGCAGCAGCACGGGGTGCGGCAGAGATACAATGGAGACCGCAAGAATATGGCACAAATGAAATGTCATACGGAACAGTGAAGTGCTATCGCTGCGGCAGAACAACACACGACCATAAGGATTGCTGATTCAAGGACAAAGTGTGCAGACAGTGTGGAAAAGTAGGACACATAGCAAGAGTCTGCAGGTCGGGAAAGAAAACCAGCAGCAAGAAATCTCCACAGGTGAAGTACAAGAAGGTACAAAAGTTGACGGAGAGCAGTTCAGACGAACAGAAAAGTGATACAGACTCCGGAAGCAAGGAGCTGGGTTGTCTGAAACTACAAAATGTGATCAAAACGGAGGATCACCAAACTATCTGGGTCACGCTCAAGATAGCAGGAGTCCAAGTGAAAATGGAATTGGACACAGGATCAGCCCCAACAGTCATAAACCGAAGGGACTACAAGCGGCTATTCTCACACATACCCTTGAGAGATACAAAGATTGTCTTGAAGACGTACACGGGGCAAAAAGTCTACCCCAAAGGAAAAATAAGGGTGAACATTATATATAACAGCAAGGAAACACCAAAAATGGACCTATATGTATTGCCAGATGGAGGACTGTTAGATCCGTGTATATTGATGTTGTGTCCTTCAATAATTAGACAAGAGACTGCAGGGAACAATCAACAGGTGTTTACTGGATGAGGGTTACTCTAAAATCTAACTGTAAAGATCCCTACTCAGGGTTTATATACAGGTGTGGTCACTGCCGGTACTACAGTATACAGAAGCTGTAAAAAGTAGTTCTCCCCTTAAAGGTACTTACATTACAATTCCTCCCCTTTTAGATTCCATACAAGCACTGACTGTAGATGCCAAAAAGGATGATGACGTCACACCTGGACGACTGTCAAAAATGCTAACTGACGCACAAGAAGTGTTCCAGCAGGGATTCGGAACACTAAAAGGCATAACAGTGACGATCAAAATAGAGGAAAATGCAAGCCCAAAGTTTTTTAATGCCAGACCGGTACCTTATGCGATCCGCCCAGCCGCCGAAGCAGAGCTGGAAGGTTTGGAACGTTCAGGAGTACTGTCCAAAGTGGACTGGAGTGAGTGGGCTACACCCATCATTCCTGTAATGAAGAGGTCATTGAGTAATACGCCTGGGGAACCAAAGAATGTTCGCATCTGTGGGGACATTAAGGTGACAATGAACCCAATCCTTCACACTGTACAATATCCGCTTCCGCGGATTGAAGATATTTTCGCCTCGCTATCTGGAGGGAAACGCTTCACTAAGATTGACCTGGCCCAGGCGTACCTGCAAATGGAGGTAGAAGAAGCCTCGAAACAGTACCTCACGATCAACACTCATAAAGGTCTCCACCAATACAACCGGCTGGTGTTCGGGGTAGCATCAGCACCGGCTATTTGGCAAAGGGCAATGGATCAAGTCCTGCAAGGGATTCCAGGGACCCAGTGTTATTTGGATGACATCCTGGTCACGGGTGAAAGTGACAGTGATCACCTCGCCAACCTGGAGCAGGTGCTAACCAGATTGAAGGAATATGGGCTCCAAGCTAATCACCGCAAATGCGAGTTTTTCCAGAAGCAGATCTCCTATTGTGGCCACGTTATTGATAAAGAGGGGCTACATAAGTCCCCTGAAAAGATTGAGGCAGTAGTCAAGGCTTCAGCACCGGAAAATGTGTCACAACTGAGGTCGTTCCTCGGGCTGGTGAACTACTACCATAAGTTCTTGCCAAATTTGTCTACCGTACTACACCCACTGAACACCCTACTGCAAACGGGGGTACCATGGAAGTGGAATTACGAATGTAAACGAGCTTTCCAGAAGAGCAAAGAATTGATCACATCAAAAGAGGTGTTGGCTCATTTCAACCCAGCACTATCAATTCGGTTGGCGTGTGATGCTTCACCCTATGTCATTGGAGCGGTGCTCGCACAAATTCCCGGACGGCTCGGAGAGGCCAGTAGCCTTTGCGTCTTGGTCACTAACCTCAGCCGAGCATAACTATGCCCAGATTGACAGGGAGGCCCTCAGCCTACTGTGGGGAGTGAAAAAGTTCAACCACTATCTGCACGAGCAGAAGTTCACCTTGCTGACTGACCACCAACCACTTGTCTCCATCTTTAATCCAAAGAAGGGCGTTCTGGTAATGACTGCGCAATGGCTACAAAGATGGTCACTTTCTCTAGGGGCACACCAATATGAAATCGAGTATAAGGGCACGAAGCAGCATGGAAACGCTGATGGGCTATCACGCCTGCCACTGCCTACTGCGGAGGAAGCACCAGCAGTGGATCCTGTCGAAATATTTCATTCGACTATAATTGAATGCTTGCCAGTAACTAACGCTGGTATAGAGAAGGAGACCCGAAATGACCCGACAGCGTCTCGGGTATATGATTTGACGGTGAAGGGATGGCCAGCACATGGCGACTCACTGTTGCCAGCATTCTCATCCAGAAGACAACAGCTGTCAGTATGCCAGGGGACCTTGATGTGTGGATCCCGAGTGGTAATTCCACCCAAGTTAAGGGAGAGAGTGCTCAATGAGCTTCACGAAGGTCATCTGGGAGGGGTGAAAATGAAAAGCCTTGCTAGGGCTTATGTGTGGTGGCCGGGGATCGATCAGCAAATCGAGGACCTGACAAAGAGCTGCTCAGGATGCCAGAAGTTCCAAAATGCACCACCACATGCCCCTCTACACCCATGGAAGTGGCCCTCATCTCCATGGCAATGGGTGCATATTGATTTTGCTGGTCCATTCATGGACTCAATGTTTTTAATAGCCGTGGATGCGCACTCGAAATGGCCTGAGGTGATCATAATGTCCTCCACCACCACGGAGAAAACTATTGCAGTCCTACAGACCATTTTTGCCAGGAATGGCTTGCCAGAGCAGATTTGCTCTGATAACGGACCACAGTTTGTGTCCGAAGAGTTTCGAAGATTTATGAAAAGGAATGGGGTAAGGCATTACACATCCGCCCCGTATCATCCAGCCACAAATGGATTGGCTGAGAGGTTCGTACAAACCTTTAAAAAGCAGTAAAGGCCATGTGCGATGACGACATTCTACTGCAGCATAAGGTGGACAATTTCCTGTTAGCCTACAGAAATGCGGCACATGCAGTCAACAACCAGACCCCGGCCATGATGTTCTTTAACCGAAGGTTGAGATCTCGTCTGGATTTGCACAGACCAAATGTACGAAGAGATGTTGAGAATAAGCAATTCCAGCACATCAATGAGAAGCCGACAAGGAGCTTCAATGTAGGGCAACCAGTCTTGTCCCGCGACTACCGAACAGAGAAATGGCAACCAGGAACGATATGCACATGGCAGGGGCCACTAATGTACACAGTGGATGTTGGGGAGAACATTGTGAGACGCCATGTTGACCAGATCCTAGAATCACAGGAACAAGTCAACCCCATGTCTCGCCCATACGTACTTGGTGATGAACACGACGTACAGGTAGCATCTACCCCAGAAACAGTAGCTTCAGAAGCGGATGAACCAACTGACGACAGGGGGCCAGAATCGCCTCCGCACCAAGAGCAAGACACTCGGGAAAGGCGCTATCCAGAAAGGATCAGGAAGCCTCCCCAAAGACTGAATTTATAAATAGACTATTTTCAGTTAATGTTGCATGTTAAAAGTGTTAATTGTAATTAGTTTGATATTTAATTGTTAAATGAGTGTTATGGTACTGTTAATCTAAAAGGGGAGGAATTGTAATGTATGTACCTTTAAGGGGAGATCTACTTTTTACAGCTCCTGTATACTTTAGTACCGGCAGTGACCACACCTGCATATAAACCCTGAGTAGCGATCTGTACAATTAGTTCTAGAGTAACCCTCATTCAGTAAACACCTGTTGATTGTTCCCTGCAGTCTCTTGTCTAATTATTGAAGGACACAACATCAAGATACAAGGATCTAACAATAAGTGGCTGTAAACAAGCCACTGATTATTTGAATTGCCTCCCCCGCCGATGTCTTCCGGATCTGCTCAGCGCTGACAGGCCTGATATTTTGAAAAGGCGTGTGGTGGTGTGTTCACAGCGAGGTCCTGACCCACCGGGGAAAAAAAATACTTTCCCACCCGACTGGCCATCAATTGCGCCTGCTGACCCCCTGCAGAATCCAGCCCTAGGCTGCTACTCCAGGGCAGTAGTGAGGGGGGGAATGCACTGTCGGGGGTTCCAGTGCAGTAGTGAGGGGGGGAATGCACTGTCGGAGGTTCCAGTGCAGTAGTGAGGGGGGAAAGCACTGGCGGAGGTTCCAGTGCAGTAGTGAGGGAGGAATGCACTGTCAGAGGTTCCAGTGCAGTAGTGAGGGGGGAATGCACTGTCAGAGGTTCCAGTGCAGTAGTGAGGGGGGAATGCACTGTCAGAGGTTCCAGTGCAGTAGTGAGGGGGGAATGCACTGTCAGAGGTTCCAGTGCAGTAGTGAGGGGGGAATGCACTGTCAGAGGTTCCAGTGCAGTAGTGAGGGGGGAATGCACTGTCAGAGGTTCCAGTGCAGTAGTGAGGGGGGAATGCACTGTCAGAGATTCCAGTGCAGTAGTGAGAGGGAGAATGCACTGTCGGAGTTTCCAGTGCAGTAGTGAGGGGGGAATGCACTGTCAGAGGTTTCAGTGCAGTAGTGAGTGGGGAATGCACGGTCAGAGGTTCCAGTGCAGTAGTGAGGGGGGGAATGCACTGTCGGAGGTTCCAGTGCAGTAGTGAGGGGGGGAATGCACTGTCGGAGGTTCCAGTGCAGTAGTGAGGGGGGGAATGCACTGTCGGAGGTTCCAGTGCAGTAGTGAGGGGGGAATGCACTGTCGGAAGTTCCAGTGCAGTAGTGAGGGGGGAATGCACTGTCGGACTTTCCAGTGCAGTAGTGAGGGGGGAATGCACTGTCGGAGGTTCCAGTGCAGTAGTGAGGGGGGAATGCACTGTCGGAGGTTCCAGTGCAGTAGTGAGGGGGGAATGCACTGTCGGAGGTTCCAGTGCAGTAGTGAGAGGGGAATGCACTGTCGGAGGTTCCAGTGCAGTAGTGAGGGGGGAATGCACTGTCGGAGGTTCCAGTGCAGTAGTGAGGGGCGAATGCACTGTCGGAGGTTCCAGTGCAGTAGTGAGGGGGGAATGCACTGTCGGAGGTTCCAGTGCAGTAGTGAGGGGGGAATGCACTGTCGGAGGTTCCAGTGCAGTAGTGAGGGGGGAATGCACTGTCGGAGGTTCCAGTGCAGTAGTGAGAGGGGAATGCACTGTCGGAGGTGAGGTCTTTGCAATTAGACATTACATTAAATCCAAGTCTGCACTCTCAGGTGGATTATAAAGATCTCATGGCACTATATCGAAGAAGAGCAGGAGCGTCCTTCCGGTGTGCTGTCCAATACTTATCCCTCAACCAACATCACAAAAACGTTTATCTGTTCATTATCACATTGTTGTTCGTCGGACTTTGTTGTATGTAAATTGGCTTCCAGGTTTCCCACATTACAACAGTGACTACACTTCAAAAGTACAGTACTTCATTGTTTGTGAAGTGCTTTGGGATATCCTGAGGTTGTGAAAGGTGCTATATAAATGCAACTGTTTCTTTCCTTCCTTTAATACCAGCAGCAGTAATTCTAGCACAGAATTTCCATTTGATGAATCACTTTCTAACTCTAGCGACTGTTTATGATAATTCATGTACCATGATACTGGTTTGTGAAGTGAATCGATCTATTTCACTGCTGTGTTTAGTCTTGTGTTGTTGAAGATGTAGGTCATGGGGTGAGGTCACATTAGGCCAGTGTAGTGTCAAGGAGTTACTGTGAGATTCTAGAGATACATGATATCAGCTCACAACCAAATCTTATCAATAAAGATCCTGGGGGGTGAAATACACCTTCGGCTAGTCCGCTAGTTATACACCCCGCCCGATTTTCAATGACTTCAGTGATGTATGACAGGCAATGATCAACTGCAACACATTTTACACCCCTGCAACAGTTGGCCGCCCACACCCCAGACGAATTTTTAGTCATTCAGTTAATTGAGCTGCTGGAAACCCTTCTTGTACAAGAGCTGTTGGATAGTGAGGATTGGGAAATCTATCGATTCTTGTCTGCCTGCACTGAGATATCCTCTGACAGATTCTCTCACATCGATGTAGACTTTCCCTTTCAGATGGCTGACCGGCGAAAAGTGCCGTTTGCCCACCTGTGATGGGAGAGAAGAGACTGGAAACATTTCGATAGCTGGAACTCATGTAATAGAACCAGAGAGCTGCCGAGCTCAAACGGACATCTTGATGCAGCTCACTGTATTCAGGCCGGTGCAATATTGGGCAGCTCGGAGGCTGCAGCCCTGCTCCGCCTAGTCCCATAGGGTTTTTAACCTGATGATAAGTCTATTGAGCCCATTTTGAGGCCAAAACTGTCTCGTTAATGCCAGTTTGACCAAGTGAAAATTCATTTCATCCACGACACTCCCTGTGTCACTGATTTTCTTTGCTAGACATTGGTCGTGATTTTCCCAAACTCGGCAGATCCGTGGCGGGCGACAGCGGTGGTGGGTCCCAACCTCGCTGCTGGCCCAAGCACTCTGTCGAAAATGATTTTCCCCTGATTGGGCTTGTTAAGCCTGCCCAGTGTGTTTCCTGGCCAATTTAAGGAAGTGGGTCAGATATTGTCATTTGATGACGTGTCATCAGCCGATTTCCTTAAAGGGACCATGCGCAAATTTAGTTTAACAGTTGTGCTGTCAGTGTTCTGCAGCATTGAGGTGCTGCAAACACTGACAAGCATTGCACAAAGGTGCACGGCTGCACTCAGGCTCTCCCATGACTCCCTCCATATGCTTATGGAGAGAGTCACAGCATGCAGGGAGGTACTCTTCCCTTCCCATGGGCGGAAGAGACTCCCCAGGACATCAACACAGCCTGGTTGCACATTGCTCAGGAGGACACAAGCAGGGATATTATCAGGAGGACCAGACTGCAGTGGTGCAAACCTTTCAATGATCTCAGTAGATTACAAAACGTTACTGCAAAGCCACACTCAACCTCATCCTGCTGTGCCACTCATCGCATCGCCATCACTCTGCCTTCCCTTCCCTACTCCAGCACATCCTTACTTACACCAACTTACCTTGCAGCTCCACCCATCCCTCTCTATCTATATTATCACTTTCCCATCTCACTAGCCAACCCTCATACTTACCCTCATTCTAGTCCAATCATACCAACTAACAACACACAAAGGTAGGCACTTGGGTGTTTTAGCTAATGTTCATGTAGAGTTTCTGTTAATGTGGTGTCAAATATTAAAACCTTTATTTTCAACACTTTGCGTTCTTTGGTCATGGCTTAGTGAGTTGAAGTAAATGGTGAGACATAACGGTAACCCCCACAATGGCCATGAGTGTGAAAGGAATAGCTTGTGCATTGTAGCGATGCTTTATGGTCTTGGTGTGGGGTGGTGCCACCCTGGTGCATCATGTGGCAGCCAGGGTGTACAGCATCAAGTGAAGTAAACCAGGCCATGGGGAGGCCATCCCTGGCCTCCTGGGTTGCAATGTGGTTGGATGCTGATGCCCTCAGTCCTGTGGAGCATCAGTTGAATGCGGAGAAGGTTGGTGTTGTTGTTGGTGCTGCTGGTGTGCCTGGTGCTGGAGCAGATCATGGTGGGATTCTGAGGACCAATGTGTGATAGTTTCAATGCCACTGATGCTGATGTAATAGATGGCAGGGGAACTTGAGATGACAGAAGCGATCCATCAGTGGTGAGAGAGGTTGTTCCAATGAGGTGATACTGGATAGAGAGTTTACTCCAAACACTTGTGACCTGCATAAAGCTCAATCAGTTAGCAACAGCTTCTGCGCTTGGAAAGTGAACAGCTGTGAGATGGGAGCTTTTATAGCACATTTGCAGCTGTCAAGTAATGAGATGATTCCATGGTCATACAACTCCCAACCTGCTTAACTGAAGTGTTCCCCGAGCAGTGTAGACGCCATGGGCGACCTCATAAAATGTAAAGGTGAGCTCAAAATACTGGTTAATGGGCTGTTAATATGGTCATAATAATATGAATTGCCTCCCCCGCCACTGCATGTCGGGCCTGTTCAGCACTGACCGACCTGACATCTGGGAAAGGCGTATGGCGGCGTGTTGACAGTGGGGTCCCCACCCACTGTCAAACATCTTTTTTCCCACATGACCCCCCACCAAATGTACCACTGACCCCCTGAAAAAGTCCCCCCATTGTTGCTGCCCCTTCCCTGTAATTGTGGACAATATCAAATCTCACATCCAGCTCATTCAGAGTTGCTGATGACTCTTGAGGCACCTTGACACTTGGCAATTATAGCACAATTTGTGTTACTGAGAATCATTGTAATTGCATGGCAGAGGTTGGCCATTCAGCCCATCACAGCTGTGCCAGTGCTAGCTCTTTAGTTGGTTACCTAATCTAATCCCATTTCCCCATCCATTCCATGTGTCCTTTCACATTCTTCCTTTTCAAAAACTTACCCAATTTCTTTTTAAATGATCCTAAGTCTCTCTTTCAACCGCCACTGGTCGTAAGGCAATTCACTTTCTAATATGTGGAACCATTTAATCTAACCTCCCGCTTCGATCTATTAGTGATAATTTGCTGTCAATATCCCCATGTTAACAATTCAACAACCATTGGAAACAGTCTTTTCCTATTTGCCTGTTATAATTTTGAAAACTTCCATTAGCTCTCCTTAATCTTCACTGTTACAGTGAAAAAGCCCCAGTTTTTCAATCCTTTCTTCATAAGTATAATCTTTAATTCTTGGCATCATGCTGATGAATCTTCTCTATACCCTTTTCATTGGCAAGGTACTCCAGATGTGGTCTCACCAAAGCCCTGTACAACTGTAGCAAGACTTCCATACTCTTGTACTCCAACCCCCTTGTGATAAAGGCCAACATGCCATTTGCCTTCCTAATTGCTTGCTGTACCTGCATGCTAACTCTCTGTGTTTCCTGTATGAGGACACTGAAAATCTCTCTGAACACCAACATTTAATAGTTTCTCACAATTTAAAAAATAATTCTGTTTTCCTTTTCTTCCTACCAAAGTGAATAACCTCACATTTCCCCACATTATACTCCATCTGACACCTTATTGCCCACTCACTTAACCTGTCTATATCCCTTTGCAGACTCAGCGTCCTCCTCACATCTTTCTCATCTAGCTTTGTATCATCAGCAAACTTGGATACATTACACTTGGACCTTTCATCTAAGTCATTAATATGGAGTGAGGAACTTAAAGTAATTAATATCAGTAGAGAAAAGTACTTTTTCATTAGCACATTGATTCCCACTATTTTTGGTATGCTTTTTGTGTCTTCTGTGAAAACAGATAAAAAATATTTGTTTAAAGTCTCTGCCATTTCCTTGTTCCCCAATATAATTTCTCCTGTCTCAGTCTCCAAGGAACCAATGCTTACTTTTGCTACTCTCTTCCTTTTTACATACTTGCAGAAGCTCTCACAATCTGTATTTCTTGCAAATTTACTCTAATTCTACTTTCTCCCTTTCTTTCAATTTTTTGTTCATCCTTTGCGAGTTTCTAAATCTCTCCCAATTCTCAGGCTTACCTATTTTTCACATTATAAGCCTCTTCTTTTGATCTAATACTACCCTTAACTTCTTTAGTTAGGCATGGATGGATCACTGTTTGCCTGGATTTTTTATTTCTCAATGGAATATATATTCATTGAGAATTTTGGAATATTTCTTTAAGGCTTCGTTCACTGAGATTCATGAGGTGCTGGATGATGGATTGGGTGAAATCCACACCAGAGGGAGCAGTGGCTGCTGCTGCAGCAAAGACATTTAGTGAATGGCGGGAAGCATGGTGTTCATTCTGGCTTTGGTTAGATTGTGACTTTATTCTGCAAATGTAAGGAGTTTCAAATATCAAAAATGCCTATCTCACTGCTCGGGACAGCAAGCACAATAAAGGTGAGAGTACAGCCCCATCTCCTCTGGATGGATGTTGTCTATTCCATCCCAGCCCCCCATTCCAGGACTGAGAACATCTTCAGCTTCCTCTGTACAGAGGCCACCCATGGATGGACATGCAATGGCTTTAACTCTCCGAGAGAGAAGGCAGGCTTGGTCTCCCAGTCACTACCCTGGGGAAGTTCCCCAATGTGGGATCACTGCTTAGATTTTCATCTCCCTGAAAGCTCTTGCTGGGCATGGAGGCAACATTGTCCCTCCCATTCCCCTCCTCCACCTCCTTATTACAGCCCCAGAAAAGACCATCAGGCTAATGAAAACATCTCATTGACACTGGTGTCCTGGAGGAAAGGCTGCAATGCCCTGCACTGAGGGTACTCTTGAACTTTTGGCCTTCTCTCCACTATGGTACAGCAGCACCAACCTCTCAGAGGAGCTCACTGCAAATGGCTTCAAGGCACAGGATGGGAAAGGAAACACTGAAATTACAAATCTGCTCCACCAGTGTCAGATCATGAATTTCCTGTGTTCCTGGTGCAATCACAGCTTAAGCACAAGCAAGCCTTGTGGTGATATTCTGCTTATAATCTTGTAAAGGGCTGACAGCCTGATCATGTCTCTCCAATTTTTCAGAGAGTAGATTCATAGACATATGCTCATCTGCTCCTCTGCTCTGTTGGGCTTTGGACTCTGCAGTGGTGGTTTTCTGTGATTGTGTAAATTATTAATTAATTACTGATCTCATTTTACATTTTCTTTCATCAGAAACAATTATAACAACCCTGCTGGACTAGTTCCCTAACTTTCTGCGATCAAAACGCCTTTATCTGATGATTGGTGTTTGTTTATTTTATTTCTTTGGCCTAGTATGTGTGACACAGGTATGTTGCCCTCCAATAATTTGCTACGTTTCCACATGTAGTGTTGGTTATAACCCTATGAATACAGAAATTTCACAGGATGAAATAATAAAGAAGGACCTTGTGTTCTTTATTATTCATTCATGGGATGTGTGCATCGCTGGCTAGGCCAGCATTTATTGCCCATCCCTAATTGCCCTTGAGAAGGTGGTGGTGAGCTGCCTTCTTGAACCACTGCAGTCCGTGAGGTGAAGCTACTCCCACAGTGCTGTTAGGGAGGGAGTTCTAGGATTTTGACCCAGCGACGATGAAGGAATGGCAATATATTTCCAAGTCAGGATGGTGTATGACTTGGAGGGGATATTGGAGGTGGTGGTGTTCCCATGGGTCTGCTGCCCTTGTTCTTCGAGGTGGTAGAGGTCACGGGTTTGGGAGGTGCTGTCAAAGAAGCCTTGGCAAGTTGCTGCAGTGCATCTTGTAGGTGGTGCACACTGCAGACATGGTGGTGGAGGGAGTGAATGTTTAAGGTGGTGGAATGGGTGCCAATCAAGGGGCCTGCTTTGTCCTGGATGGTGTTGAGCTTCTTGAGTGTTGTTGGAGCTGCACTCATCCAGGCAAGTGGAGAGTATTCCATCACACTCCTGAGATGTGTCTTGTGGATGGTGGAAAGGCTTTGGGGAGTCAGGAAGTGAGACATTCACCACAGAATACCCTGCCTCTGACCTGCTCTTGTAGCCATAGCATTCATGTGGCTGAACCAGTTAAGTTTCTGGTCAATGGTGACCCCCAGGATGTTGCCAGTGGGGCATTCGTTGATGGTCATGCCGTTGAATGTCAAGGGGTGGTTAGACACTTGCTTGTTTGAGATAGTCATTGCCTGGCACTTGTGTGGCATGAATGTTATCTGCCACTTATCAGCACAAGCCTGAATGTCATCCGGGTCTTGCTGCATGTGGGCAGGGACTGCTTCATTATCTGAGGAGTTGTGAATGGAACTGAGCAATATCAGTGAACATCCCCACTTCTGACCTTATGATGGAGGGAAGGTCACAGATGAAGCAGCTGAAGATTGTTGGGCCTAGGACACTGCCCTGAGGAACTCCTGCAGCTATGTCCTGGGGCAACAACCACAACCATCTTCCTTTGTGCTAGGTATGGCTCCAGCCAGTGAAGAGTTTTCCCCCCTATTCCCATTGACTTCAATTTTACTAGGGCTCCTTCATGCCACCCTTGGTCAAATGCTGCCTTGATGTCAAGGGCTGTCACTCTCACCTCACCTGGAATTCAGTACCTTTGTTCGTGTTTGGACTAAGGCTGTAATGAGGTCAGGAGCTGAGTGGTCTTGGCGGAATCCAAACTGGGCATCAGTGTGCAGGTTATTGGTGAGTAAGTGCTGCTTGATAGCACTGTCGATGACACCTTCCATCACTTTGCTGATGATTGAGAGTAGACTGATAGGGCGGTAATTGGCTGGATTGGATTTGTCCTGCTTTTTGTGGACAGGACATACCTGGATAGTTTTCCACATTGTCGGATAAATGCCAGTTTTGTAGCTGTACTGGAACAGCTTGGCTAGAGGTGTGGCTAGTTCTGGAGCACATGTCTTCAGCACGATAGCCGAATGTTGTCAGGGCCCATAGCCTTTGCTGTATCCAATGTGCTGAGCTGTTTTTTGATATCACGTGGAGTGAATCGAATTGGCTGAAGACTGGCTTTTGTGATGGTGGGGACCTCAGGAGGAGTAATGAGTCACAGCTGTAGGTTAGTGGATTTTCAATGCTTTCTTGTTATTTTCACATAGTCCAACAGTCTCATTCCCTAATTTCAAGGTTATTTAGTATCAGGAGTGTTGTGGCAACTAAAAAGTAGCTACATTTGTTCTTAAAAAAATCAAAATGCTACCCTTGGTAACATTAATGGGGGCTGTACTGGCAGTCAACCTTGCCCTCCAGGATCTATAGCAGAGGGAGCAGAAGCAGCGAGAAAGACTGGAACATGTGCCCAGAGGGAGGTGGAGGGCCATCAGGGGTCTCAACAGGAGGCCTTACCCTCTAAGGGTATTCCGAGAGCACTTCTCCTACCTCCAATTAAGGGAGGAGCAGTGTATTAGAAGGCTCCACTTCACCAAGGAGGTGGTCACAGAACTCTGCTACCTCTGGCAACCAGTCCTCCAGCCTAAGATCAGGGCGGCTATGGCTCTCTCAGTGGCTGTCAAGGTCACCGCCGCCCTCAATTTCTTCACCAGTGGATCCTCCCAGTCTGCAACAGGAGATACAGCTAACATCTTGCAGTCCGCCATCCATCGCTGCATCCGGGAAGTCACAGCGGCTCTCTACACCAAGAGAAGGGATTACATTTCCTTCCCGATCACCAGACAGAAGCAGGAAGAGTGTGCATGTGGCTTTGCCAGGATAATGGGATCCCCCATGGCACAGGGTGCCATTGACTGCACCCACATGTCTTTGTGGGCACCATATAACATTCCTGAGATGTTCCGTAACCGCAAAGGCTATCACTCACTTAATGTGCAGTTGGTGTGCGACCACACACAGCAAATCCTCACCGTTAATGCCCGTTATCCTGGCAGCAGCCACAATGTCTTCATCCTGCGCCAGACTGGTGTGCCAGCACTCTTCCAGCCACCACGTCAAGCTCACAGCTGGCTGGTCGGAAACAAGGACTATCCGCTCTCCATCTGGATCATGACTCCCCTCCGCAACCCCAACACTCCTGCCCAGCAGTCATATAATGAGAGCCATGCTGCCACCAGGAACATCATCAAGCAGACCATCAGTCTGTTGAAGCAACGGTTCCGCTACCTTGACCATTCGGAAATAGCCTTCCAGTACTCAGATGAGCGAGTGCCCCATTTTGTGGTGGTCTGCTGCATGCTCCACAACTTGGCCATCATGAGGGATTGTGGGACCACCTCAGGAGGAGGAAGAGGGAGAGGAGAAGGACCAGGAGGAGAAGCAACAGGAGCGAGGGAGAAGGCAAACACTCAATCGGCCTTCTGGGAGGGTGGCCTGTGACCGCCTCATCAGACTGCGGTTCGAATGAATTAAACCCCAGATCCCTGTTGCTCACCACATCCCCTTCATTCCGTCCCTGTCACAGGCCATATCACAGCGCAAAGCTGAAATGCGACACGCCACAAAAGAATCCAAACTGAATTAATAAATTTATCAAAAATCATTGAACACATGTTTACAACAACAATATTATCTATTCACCCTTGTGCAATCCCTTAGTGCCTCTCATTACTGTGCCTTTGCCTACTCTAGTGCTCCTACGAAGTGTTGGCCCAATGGCTGCAGCACAGCTGGTGGAAGGCTGCTGAGTGTCCATGCGGGAGACTTCAGCTGACCTTGCAGGATGCTCTCGACCAGCTCTGGGCCTGGAAGGCCTGGCTGTAGACTACACTACCTCAGCATGGACGGCAGCAGTCTGGGCTGGTTGGATGACAGGCAGCGATAAGGGCAATGGCAGAGTGGCAGTGGTGGGAGCAGGAATGCTGTCATCCTGTGACCCACTGCCACTCCCCCCAGGGCAGCACCTCAGCATTCCTAGCAATCTGTTGGAGCACAAATTGTTGGCCTGCTGCGACATTGTGAAAGCCCCGGTCGACGGTGGTAGACCCAGCCATGATGGCAGCAGTCAGAGCTTGCGTGGCATCAAGCTGAGATTTCATGAGAGCAGTCTGAGATTGAATGCCACCAAGCATAGACTGCACTACAGCACTAAGCCGGTGCGTTGCTTCCGCCTATGCTGCAATGGAAGCTGCCAGATCGCCCATCACATGCGACATCAGGTCTGGGTCACCACGGTCTCTCTGGGAGTCTACCATCCTTTGCAGACTGGAAATGATGGACTCCATGGTGTGTGCAGAGCCTTGTGCAATGTTGGAGACAGACTCTTCCATTTTCCTTATCATTGCCGATTGACTCACAGGCACCCTTGCCATTGCACCTATCATCTCTGTGTGTATGCCCATCACCTTTCTTCTAAAGGCCTTTCCATCGAGGTTCTTATCTGAGTCCTATGCAGCAGAACTCACCCTCTGGGGAGCGGGCCCCCAAGTTACCCTTTCCCCCTGGCTTTGCTGCAGCCCACTCGCCCCTGGTGCCTAACCCAGTGCAGATCCCAGAACTATGCTAACATCTAAAGAACGAGTGGTGCCAGTATCTAAGCTGGTGTCTGCGGGTGAGACATGCAGTGACACGGTGTCTTCTTCCTTCTCCTCTTCTCCCGCCTCGCTCTCTACCATGCCCTCAGGGACAGTCTGCTCAGCTGCTTGCTGATTATCTGAAAGCATAAAGGCACAAGAGTCGAGTTAAGATGAGGGGAGGTGGGCAGGAAGGGAGAAACGCATGCATATAGCATGATTAGCTGGACAGTGTTAAATGCTTGTGGGGTGAGGGGGAAGTGGGATATGAGAAGAAGGAGTAGGAATGAACATACCGTTATTGTCCCCAAGGGGGTCAACATCGCCGGTGGTCACGGCGCCCATCACCTTGCGCCCAATAATCTGTAGCACTCGATTCTCCAGTGCATACAGTGGTTGGGTGTCGGCTTGTCCATGCCTGTGCACTCCTGCTCCCTCCTGTTGTGCACCACCTTGGCCTGCAAGAGAAAAGAAAGCATGTGAGTGAGTGTGGAGCAATGTGTCTGGGTGATGTGCCTGCTATAGTTGAATAGCTGTCATTGTGTGCGAGGTGTGAGATGTGGGTGTGAGTGTTGGTAGATAGAGATTGTTGGTGGGTGAGTGCTGGGGGTGTGGTGCTTTGGGCAGTGTGTGCAGACTGTGGTTCAGATGGTGGTATGTGTTGTGTCCGTGTATAATAAGACACAGACTGCAGGAGAAATGGTACAACAGGTGTTTACTAAACGTGGCTCACACTGGAACTGGCTCTACAGATTACTACTCAGTGCTATATACAGGTGTGGTCACTGCCGGTACTACAGTATACATGAGCTGTAAAAAGTAGTTCCCCCCTTAAAGGTATATACATTACAATTCCTCCCCTTTTAGATTAACAGTACCATAACACACATTTAACAATTAAATATCAAACTAATTACAATTAACACTTTTAACATACAACATTAGCTGAAAATAGTCCATTTATATATTCAGTCTTTGGGGAGGCTTCCTGATCCTTTCTGGATAGTGCCTTTCCCGAGTGTCTTGCTCTTGGTGCAGAGGCGATTCTGGCCCCCTGTCGTCGGTTGGTTCATCAGCTTCCGATGCTACTGTTTCTGGGGTAGATGCGACCTGTACGTCGGGTTCATCACCAGGTACGTATGGGCGAGGCATGGGGTTGACTTGTTCCTGTGACTCTAGGATCTGGTCAGCATGGCGTCTCACAATGCTCGCCCCAACGTCCACTGTGTATATTAGTGGGCCCTGCCATGTGCATATCGTTCCTGGCTGCCATTTTTCTGTTCGGTAGTCGCGGGCCAAGACTGGTTGCCCTACATTGAAGCTCCTTGTTGGCTTCTCATGGATGTGCTGGAATTGCTTATTCTCAACATCTCTTCGTACGTTTGGTCTGAGCAAATCCAGGCGAGATCTTAACCTTCGGTTAAAGAACACCATGGCTGGGGCCTGGTTGGTGACTGCATGTGTCGCATTCCGGTAGGCGAACAGGAAATTGTCCACCTTGTGCTGCAGTGGAATGTTGTCATTGTACATAGCCTTTATTGCCTTCTTAAAAGTTTGTACGAACGTCTCAGCCAATCCATTTGTGGCTGGATGTCACGGGACGGATGTGTAATGCCTTACCCCATTCTTTTTCAAGAACCTCCGGAACTCTTCGGACACAAACTGTGGTCCGTTGTCGCAGCAAATCTGTTCTGGCAAGCCATTCCTGGCAAAAATGGTCCGTAGGACTGCAATAGTTTTCTCCGTGGTGGTGGAGGACATTTTGATGACCTCAGGCCATTTCGAGTGCGCATGCACGGCTATTAAAAACATTGAGACCATGAATGGACCAGCAAAATCAATATGCACCCGTTGCCATGGAGATGAGAGTCACTCCCATGGGTGTAGAGGGGCCTGTGGTGGTGCATTTTGGACTTTCTGGCATCCTGAGCAGCTCTTGGTCAGGTCCTCGATTTGTTTATCGATTCCCGGCCACCACACATAAGCCCTGGCTAGGCTTTTCATTTTTACCCCTCCCAGATGACCCTCATGAAGCTCATTGAGCACTCTATCCCTTAACTTGGGTGGAATTACCACTCGGGATCCACACATCAAGGTCTCCCGGCACACTGACAGCTGTTCTCTCCTTGTCGAGAATGCTGGCAACAGTGAGTCGCCATGTGCTGGCCATCCTTTCACCGTCAAATCATATACCCGAGACAGTGTCGGGTCATTTCGGGTCTCCTTTTCGATACAAGCATTAGTTACCGGTAGGTATTCAACTGTAGTCGAATGGAATATTTCAACAGGATCCACTGCTGGTGCTTCCTCCGCAGTACGCAGTGGCAGGCATGATAGCCCATCAGCATTTCCATGCAGTTTCGTGCCCTTATATTCAATCTCATAATGGTGCGCCCCTAGAAAAAGTGACCATCTTTGTAGTCGTTGCGCAGTAATCACCGGAACGCCCTTCTTTGGATTAAAAATGGAGACAAGAGGCTGGTGATCAGTCACCAAGGTGAATTTCTGCCCGTGCGGATAGTGATTGAACTTTTTCACTCCCCACACTAGGCTGAGGGCCTCCCTGTCAATCTGGGCGTAGTTACGCTTGGCTGAGGTTAGTGATCGTGACGCAAAGGCTCTTGGCCTCTCTGAGCCGTCCGAGAATTTGTGCGACAGCACCGCTCCAATGCCGTAGGGTGACGCATCACATGCCAACCGAATTGGTAATGCTGGGTTGTAATGGGCCAATACCACTTTCGATGTGATTAGTGTTTTGCTCTTCTGGAAAACCCGTCTACATTCGTCACTCCACTTCCATGGCACCCCAGTTTGCAGTAGGGTGTTCAGTGGGTGTAGTATTGTAGACAAATTTGGCAAGAACTTATGGTAGTAGTTTATAAGCCCGAGGAACGACCTCAGTTGTGACACATTTTCCGGTGCTGGAGCCTTGACTACTGCCTCAATCTTCTCTGGGGACTTATGTAACCCCTCTTTATCAATAACGTGGCCACAATACGAGATCTGTTTTCTAAAAAATTCGCATTTGGGGCGGTTAGCTCGGAGCCCATATTCCTGCAATCTAGTGAGCACCTGCTCCAGGTTGGCAAGGTGATCACTGTCATTTTCGCCCGTGACCAGGATGTCGTCCAAATAACACTGGGTCCCAGGGATCCCTTGCAGGACTTGTTCCATTGCCCTCTGCCAAATTGCCAGAGCTGATGCTACCCCAAATACCAGCCGGTTGTATTGGTAGAGATCTTTATGGGTGTTGATTGAGAGGTATTTTTTGATGCTTCTTCTACCTCCATTTGCAGATACGCCTGGGCCAGATCAATCTTAGTGAAGCGTTTCCCTCCAGATAGCGAGGCGAAAATATCTTCAATCCGCGGAAGTGGATATTGAACGGTGTGAAGGACCGGGTTCACTGTTACCTTAAAGTCCCCACGGATGCGAACCTTCCTTGGTTCCCCAGGCGTGCTGTTCAACGACTTTTTCATCACAGGGACGATGGGTGTAGCCCACTCGCTCCAGTCTACCTTGGACAGTACACCTGAATGTTCCAGACTCTCCAGCTCTGCTTCGATGGCTGGGCGGAACGCATAAGGTACCGGTCTGGCCTTAAAAAATTTTGGGCTTGCGTTTTCTTCAATTTTAATCGTCGCTGTCATGCCTTTTAGTGTTCCGAGTCCTTGCTGGAACACTTCTTTCGCGTCAGTTAGGATCTTTGACAGTCACCCAGGTGTGACGTCGTCATCCTTTTTGGCAGCCACAGTCAGTGCCTGTATGGAATGCCAATCCAGTTGTATTTTCCGGATCCATTCACGTCCCAGTAATGGTTGTCCTCCATCTTGCAATACATACAGGTCTAGTTTTGGTGTTTCCTTACCGTTATATATAACGGTCACCCTTATTTTTCCTTTGGGGTAGGCTTTTTGCCCCGTGTACGTCTTCAAAATAATTTTTGTGTCTCTCAAGGGTATGTGTGAGAATAGCCGCTCGTAGTCCCGTCGGTTTATGACTGTTAGGGCTGATCCTGTGTCCAATTCCATCTTTGCCTGGACTCCTGCTATCTTGAGAGTGACCCAAATGGTTCGGTGATCCTCCGTTGTGATCACATTATGTAGTTTCAGACAATTTAATTCCCTGCTTTCGGTGTCGCTTTCACTCTTTTGTTCGTCTGAACTATTCTCCGTCATCTTATGTGCCTTCTTGTACTTTCCTTTGGTAGGTTTCTTATTGCTGGTTTTCTTTCCCGACCTGCAGACTCATGCTATGTGTCCTACTTTTCCACACTGTCTGCACACTTTGTCTTTGAACCTGCAATCATTCTGGTCGTGTGTTGTTCTGCCGCAGCGATAGCACTTCTCTGTTCCATTTGACATTTCGTTTGTGCCATATTCTTGCGGTCTCTGTTGTATCTCTGCAGCGCCCCGTGCTGCTGCTTCATATGATACTGCAATGCTGAAAGCCTTTTCCAGCGTAAGGTCCTTTTCAGATAAAAGCCGTTTCTGGGTTCCTTCACTTTGAAGCCCACATACAAACTTGTCCCTAAAGGTATCTGCCAGTCCCACTCCAAACTGGCAGTGTTTCGATAGTTTGCGCAGTTCTGTTAAATAATCAGCATTGCTTTCATCCTTATGCTGGTTCCGTTTGTGAAACTTGAATCTTTCTGCTATCAGCAGCGGTGTGGGGTTTAAATGTTCCTGTAGTATCATTACTATGTCTTCAAAACTCTTTTCCATTGGCTTCGTTGGGGTTACTAGATTTTGTAATAAACCATACGTCTTTGCACCCATTAAATTTAACAATACCGACGCTTTCTTGTCATCTCACACCTCATTTGCCTTGCAGTATACCTCTATTCGTTCGACATATGTAGTCCAATCTTCGACTTCATTGTCAAATGCGGTGATACTGCCACTCTTCGGTATTTTGGGTGTGGTTTAAAATGGCGTCTCCCAATGACTTAAAATGGCATCTTCCGCGCTTTCCTTCCTCCCCTGCTGCTGCCAACGTCGCTCCCGGCGGTTCTCGTGGCAATGGCGGTGCCCTGTATGTTTCACGTGCTTCTCCTGCGCTGCTGCCAACGCCGGTCTCGGCGGTCCTCATGGCAATGGCAGCACCTCGCGGATTTCTGTGCGTCTCTCTCTCCCTCTCTCCGACGCTGCTCGGCCCCTGAACACCGGCTGCGCCCTGTGCGCTCTGCCCTCTCTCTCTCTCTCTCCCCCGTCGACGCTGCTCAGCCCTTTGCTGTGCTGCTCGGTCGGGCTCTAGCCCACCGCTGTCCGGGAAGGGTCTTCGCACTACCTGTTGCCAGCCCGTTTCGCTGGACCACCTCGACTGGAAAGCCAAGCTTTGCTCTCGACAGCCTCCCCCGCAATTCTCGAGTCTCTGCTGAATGACTGGGCGGTTGCCCGTGGTCGACGCCCGAGTCTCTGGCCTTGACCTCCAATCCACTGATCTCCAGGAACGAATCCCCCACAGGTGATACAGAGTTGCAGGTAGGTTCGAACTTGCCTTGTCGCCAATGTTGTGTCTGTGTATAATAAGACACAGACTGCAGGAGAACGGTATAACAGGTGTTTACTCAACGTGGCTCACACGGGAACTGGTCTGTACAGATTACTACTCAGTGCTATATACAGGTGTGGTCACTGCCGGTACTGCAGTATACATGAGCTGTAAAAAGTAGTTCCCCCCTTAAAGGTATATACATTACAGTATGCAGCACTTGTTGAAGCATTGGCTCACCCTGACCACCCGAGTGAGGTTGTTAAATTTCTTCTTACACTGTGTGTGGGTCCTGGGGACCACAGTGCTGCCCGAGACGTGTTGCGCTACCTCCCTCCAAGTGGTGTGGAAGACTTGTGGTGAGGGCCTCCTGCCATTTGCTGGGTAGAGCATTGCCCTCCGTCTCTCCACAGCGAAAACCAATGCCTCCACTTCATCGGTGAATCTGCGGGCTCTCTCCCTGGGGCGTGGATATGCCATGACCACACATGGTTCAGTTCGCTGGCACGTTCTCCTTGTTCTGCTTTTGTTTTCTGAGACAGCTGCACAGCCAGCAATGCTGAGAATGAGGTTCTGCAGCAGCAATAAACCTCCCCTTTAAGAAGTGAAAAAAGCCTGTAGCAACAATCAGTTGCGATTAGACTGCACTTGATATTGGTCCACCCTTTGAGTGTAATGCCAATGAGCTTGTGTTTTACGACTTGATTTACGACTCCAATCATTTTTTTGAGTAGTGAGCAGAAATTCTTCGTGCAGTCTGAAATATTTGCACCTGGTGCTAATTCTCCAACATTTATACTGACACCGCCAATTCCTTGGCTGTAACAAATTTCTAGCCGTATGATTCTTATGTTGCAATCTAGTGTAGTCCAGTGCAGAAATGTAGTCTTGATGTCCAGAGAAGTCCAGGAATTGAGAAGCAGAGATGTAAGGAAGAGAAGCCCTCTTTTGACACAATTTTCAAGCTGGACATTCAACCAGCATGCTTTGGGAAGCTGGGAACAGTGCTGATTGGGCAAAAGCTTGTTTTAAAATTAAAACCTGCTGAGTGGTGGCAAAACAGTGAAAGCAGACAGTGCAATCAAGAAGGAACAAAGACATTGGGCTGGATTTTAATTCAGGGGCGGGCTGGGGTCGTGTAATCCACATTTCGTGTTATCCACCCGAATCTAAATCGATGTGGGAGATTGATGCGATTTTAACTTAATTGGCCAATTGTGTTCCAACGTGTGGAAACCCATGGCAAATGAGCTTTTTCAGTCTGAAAGTCACCTCCGATGACATCATTATTGCTGCTGAATTTAAGGTCTGCAACAAGACTTGCTTCTTCTGCAGACTGCCAACCTTTTGGCCTTTCATGCTAAAGGGACCTGGAGGAAGAATGGCCAGTGAAAGACCTAGGTCAACTCCAAGATTTGACGACGTTGCCCTGCAGGCTTTAGTTGAGGGAGCAAGAGCTCATAAAGAGGTGCTCTTCACTTCTTCTGGGAGGAAGAAGCCTCCCCAGCAGACCAAGGCTGTGTGGCTACAAGTGGCAGAGGAGGTCAACTCTTTATCAGTAACCTGCAGAACGTGGATTCAGTGCAAGAAGAGATTTCATGACCTTCTGCGCACTGGAAAAGTGAGTATGAATTTCTCATCACCCTCAATCTGATCCCCATTGCCTTTCCTCACCAGCACTCAGCTTTAGCAATCTCTTCCTCCACATCCCACTTGACACTGACATCCATGCGCCCTTACCCATTCCCTCTCTCTCTATGGTCACATTCACCTAACTATTCGACTATGCAGCCCTCACACTCCCTATCACTGTGATGCTATGAAAACAACTGACAACACATAGGGAAGGCCCTTGGTCTTGCCACCTCACTCCATCTTTGTCTCCTTCTAAGTATCTATGCTATGGAATCTCTACACTCACTCCCTCATTCTCACTCAATCTCCACTTGTCTGCCCCATTGCAGGAAAAGAGAGCTCACAATAAGTGAGAAAGAGCGAGGACAGGAGGAGGGCCACCCTCAGTATCCCACCTCACCCCCTGGGAGGAGGCAGTCCTGGAGATCGTAGGAGTGGAGGAAGATGCACAAGTGGGGAACGGACAGAGGGGTGTATCACAGCAAGCTGGTGACAGAATAGTTTTCCATCTCTCTCATTGACATTGCATGAGTCGCTGATAACGATTCTGAAACTCTAACAGATAGACTAATGATCATCTGCAATATGCAATGTGCATGTAACCTTGGCATCACATCTCCGACTCTTTCCTTTACTCCCCCACAGGGCCATTGCAAGCACCCGTTCCCCACTAGCCAGGAGGAACAGCATGAGCCTCAAGACTCCTCAGAGGAAGCTGCAACTTCTGAGGGCGCAGTGTCAGCAGAATTCAGCACACCCAGCACCAGCGCAAACACTCACACCTCGGTGGGACCTTCGGGACATAGAGTAGTGTTGTCACCTGGTGTATCACAGCTCACAAGTGAGCATCAGCAGATTGTGGAGACAGGGACAGCAGTGGAGAGTCCTAGTCGGAGGGCACAGGACTTGTCAGCTCGGCTCAGCTGCATGTCGACCCTCTGCCTCTGGGTCCATCCATAAGATCCGCGGTGCTGGAACTCCAGGAACAGATGCAGAGTCTCTGGCAGGGTTTGTCTCCAGGGTCGCTGTGAGTGTAGAGCGAATGGAGAAGTCAATAGTGAACATGAGCAGAGCCTTTGTGGAGACATTGGCGCATGAACACATCACCATGGAAAGGATGGCAACCTCCATGGAGGTGATAAGTTGCCAGAGCGCAGAAAACACGGTGAGTGCTCAGAATAGAATGACATCTCTGGGGGAGCGATGGTCATCTATTGAACAGAGAAACCAGGCCTTCATGGAAGTCCTTCTGAGTAGGACTGCCAGTGCAGATACGGGTCCCCATGGCCCCCCTGATGTGCAGCAAGGTGCTCTCAAGCCACTTGCAAGCACTGAGGGGGACCTAACCCATGAGAGGGGAGTTGGTGGCAGACATCAAGGAATTGGGTCTCCTCTCCAAGGCTCACACTTCCATGCCACTGCAGAGCCCCATCAGAGTCCACACCCAACTGAGATCGGCGTCTCACCCCCTACACAGCCGCGGGAGCAGCAGACTGTTGACTTGCCCTCACAGGTTCGCCACCCCAGAGGATGCCCGCCAAAGGTGTTGAGACAGGAGCAGCAGGAAAGCGAGCAAGGGGCCTCCAAATCTGCTGAAGCCACAGGGGAAGCACCACGGAGGAGCACGCGTAAGAGAAAGATACTGCACAAAAAGTCACAAAGGTAGGCACTTGGGTGAAATTTGATGTTTTCTTTGAAAAAGCCATCAAATGAATAATGTAAATAAAAAATCTGATGGTTACTGCTGTAGTTGTGGCGTGTGTCATTTCGCGAATGGGACTTTCACATTGAGGGTTTAGGATTACTTGCAATTGTCAGTATGGTGGTCAAATTGCTAGGAATCCACTGGTCCTTGGCCATTGTCGATGCTCAGGTAAGAAGCTGCAAGGCAAAAGTGCTTCATTGGCTAGGCTAAGCAAATCTGGCCAAGGTGACTGCCTTCTTTGCATCCCAGGCAGCAATGTGATCGTGCGCTGGTGCCTTCTGGCCTGTGCAGCTTCAGGTGGGTGAGCAGCAGCTTGGCGCTCCAGCTGTTACTGCTGCTGTTGGTGCTGCTGTTGTTCATGGTTCTGCTGCTGCCACGGCTGGTCTTCGTCCTCATCCGATGTCCAGGAGGAAAGGAAATAAATGGTTCCCATGCTTCTGGTATATGTCTCAGTTGAGGAAGCACTTAGTGAAGGTGGCAAGAGGGGTTTCCCAGGAGGTCACACTGGAGATGGGTGTCAGGCTCCAAACTTCCACAGCTGTGGTTAAGGCCCTTAACAAGCACTAAATGGCCTCTATAATGCCATTTTGAAAGGCCTTTGCGATTTTAACCCTTTTCTCACGTGAAACACGCCTGTTTTGAAACACGACAGTGTAACATGACGGAGACGGGACCATTAGACAGGAATGAATGAAAATTGCTTGGAGGCGGGATGGAGGCGGGGTTGGGCCCGCATGCCAGTTTTTGCAATTTTAACCCCCCACATGCCTCCAATCCCGCCCCCACGATCCAATGAAAATCCTGCCCATTGTGTAGCTAAAGGAGACATCTGTGAAAACAATGAGGGATTAGGACTTGATGAGATAACACAGAACTCAATGGGCCTCTTCAATAAACAATCCTTACCAGAAAGTTTGCCAGCTAGATGGTTGAGATTTGTGTGAGTTATCCAGCCAGTCAACTGTTACTATGTTCTTCACGTGATGGAAATTTACTAAAAAGGAGGTTTAAAATCATGTGGACTTTAACTTTAAGTTTTAAACAAAATCCGCGATGTATTATTGGTTATCATGATCTAAGGCTATCATCGATAGGCCAATTGAAGCCTTGGTGATGTAACATCCTGTCCACCATTGAAAGGGAAATATATAAAAGAAGCTGTTAAGGTAACTTTGTTACTGCAGTCAAGGTGTCGGAAGGAGAGCTGCAGTCAACATGAAAGGAACCTGACCGATCGTTGGAAGGAGAGAGCTGCAATCAACAGGAGCTGGCCACTTCGGGGTGATTGTATGACCATTTACTTAGAACATATTTCGGTGTTGTATCGCGAGAGCATCTTTATTACTAAGAGTAGAGTAAGAAGCGCATTGTATTGCCAGGTAGACTAGAAGGGCATTGTATGGCAAGGTGGATTAAGAAGGGCATTGTATGACCAGGTAGGCTAAGAAGGGCATTGTATGGCCAGGTAGACTAAAAAGGGCATTGTATGGCCAGGTAGACTAAGAAGGGCATTGTATGGCCAGGTAGACTAAGAAGGGAATTGTATGGCCAGGTAGATTAAGAAGGGCATCGTATGGCCAGGTAGACAAAGAAGGGCATTGTATGGCCAGGTAGACTAAGTGGGGCATTGTATGGCCAGGTACACTAAGAAGGGCATTGTATTGTCAGGTAGACTAAGAAGGGCATTGTATTGTCAGGTAGACGAAGAAAGGCATTGTATTGTCAGGTAGGCTAAGAAGGGCATTGTATTGCCAGGTAGACTAAGAAGGGCATTGTATTGCCAGGTAGACTTGAAGGGCATTGTATGGCCAGGTAGACTAAGAAGGGCATTGTATAGCCAGGTAGACGAAGAAGGGCATTGTATTGTCTGGTAGAATAAGAAGGGCATTTTATGGCCAGGTAGACTAAGAAGGGCATTGTATTGTCAGGTAGGCTAAGAAGGGCATTGTATTGTCAGGCAGACAAAGAAAGGCATTGTATGGCCAGGTACACTAAGAAGGGCATTGTATTGTCAGGTAGACTAAGAAGGGCATTATAATGTCAGGAAGACTAAGAAGGGCATTGTATGGCCAGGTAGACTAAGAAGGGCATTGTATGGCCAGGTACACTAAGAAGGGCATTTTATGGCCAGGTAGACTAAGAAGGGCATTGCAATGTCAGGTAGACTAAGAAGGGCATTGTATGGCCAAGTAGACTAAGAAGGGCATTATATGGCCAGGTACACCAAGAAGGGCATTGTGTGGCCAGGTAGACTAAGAAGGGCATTTTATTGCCAGGTAGACTAGAAGGGCATTGTATGGCCAGGTGGACTAAGAAGGGCATTGCATTGACAGGTAGACTAGAAGGGCATTGTATGGCCAGGTAGACTAAGAAGAGCATTGTATGGCCAGGTAGACTAAGAAGGGCATTGTATGGCCAGGTAGACTAAGAGGGGCATTGTATGGCCAGGTACACTAAGAAGGGCATTGTATTGTCAGGTAGACTAAGAAGGGCATTTTATTGTCAGGTAGACTAAGAAGGGCATTGTATGGCCAGGTAGACTAAGAAGAGCATTGTATGGCCAGGTAGACTAAGAAGGGCATTGTATGGCCAGGTAGACTAAGAGGGGCATTGTATGGCCAGGTACACTAAGAAGGGCATTGTATTGTCAGGTAGACTAAGAAGGGCATTATAATGTCAGGTAGACTAAGAAGGGCATTGTATGGCCAGGTAGACTAAGAAGGGCATTGTATGGCCAGGTAGACTAAGAAGGGCATTGTATGGCCAGGTAGACTAAGAGGGGCATTGTATGGCCAGGTACACTAAGAAGGGCATTGTATTGTCAGGTAGACTAAGAAGGGCATTTTATTGTCAGGTAGACTAAGAAAGGCATTGTATTGTCAGGTAGGCTAAGAAGGGCATTGTATTGCGAGGGAGACTAAGAAGGGCATTGTATGGCCAGGTAGACTAAGAAGGGCATTGTATTGCCAGGTAGACTGGAAGGGCATTGTATGGCCAGGTAGACTAAGAAGGGCATTGTATGGCCAGGTAGACTAAGAAGGGCATTGTATTGTCAGGTAGACTAAGAAGGGCATTATAATGTCAGGTAGACTAAGAAGGGCATTGTATGGCCAGGTAGACTAAGAAGGGCATTGTATGGCCAGGTAGACAAAGAAGGGCATTGTAATGTCATGTAGACTAAGAAGGGCATTTTATGGCCAGGTAGACTAAGAAGGGCATTGTATGGCCAGGTAGACTAAGAAGGGCATTGTATGGCCAGGTACACTAAGAAGGGCATCTTATGGCCAGGTAGACTAAGAAGGGCATTGTAATGTCAGGTAGACTAAGAAGGGCATTGTATGGCCAAGTAGACTAAGAAGGGCATTATATGGCCAGGTACACTAAGAAGGGCATTCTATGGCCAGGTAGACTAAGACGGGCATTTTATTGCCAGGTAGACTAGAAGGGCATTGTATGGCCAGGTGGACTAAGAAGGGCATTGTATTGACAGGTAGACTAGAAGGGCATTGTATGGCCAGGTAGACTAAGAAGGGCAGTGTATTGTCAGGTAGACTAAGAAAGGCATTGTATTGTCAGGTAGGCTAAGAAGGACATTGAATTGCCAGGTAGACTAAGAAGGGCATTGTATTGCCAGGTAGACTAGAAGGGCATTGTATGGCCACGTAGACTAAGAAGGGCATTGTATTGTCTGGTAGACTAAGAAGGGCATTTTATGGCCAGGTAGACTAAGAAGGGCATTGTATTGTCAGGTAGACTAAGAAGGGCATTATAATGTCAGGTAGACTAAGGAGGGCATTGTATTGCCAGGTAGACTAAGAAGGGCATTGTATGGCCAGGTACACTAAGAAGGGCATTGTATGGCCAGGTACACTAAGAAGGGCATTGTAATGTCAGGTAGACTAAGAAGGGCATTGTATGGCCAGGTAGACTAAGAAGGGCATTATATGGCCAGGTACATTAAGAAGGGCATTGTATGGCCAGGTACACTAAGAAGGGCATTGTATGGCCAGGTAGACTAAGAAGGGCATTGTATGGCCAGGTAGACTAAGAAGGGCATTGTATGGCCAGCTAGACTAAGAAAGGCATTGTATTGCCAGGTAGACCAAGAAGGGCATTGTATTGTCATGTAGACAAAGAAGGGCATTGTATGGCCAGGTAGACTAAGTGGGGCATTGTATGGCCAGGTACACTAAGAAGGGCATTGTATTGTCAGGTAGACTAAGAAGGGCATTGTATTGTCAGGTAGACGAAGAAAGGCATTGTATTGTCAGGTAGGCTAAGAAGGGCATTGTATTGCCAGGTAGACTAAGAAGGGCATTGTATTGCCAGGTAGACTTGAAGGGCATTGTATGGCCAGGTAGACTAAGAAGGGCATTGTATAGCCAGGTAGACGAAGAAGGGCATTGTATTGTCTGGTAGAATAAGAAGGGCATTTTATGGCCAGGTAGACTAAGAAGGGCATTGTATTGTCAGGTAGGCTAAGAAGGGCATTGTATTGTCAGGCAGACAAAGAAAGGCATTGTATGGCCAGGTACACTAAGAAGGGCATTGTATTGTCAGGTAGACTAAGAAGGGCATTATAATGTCAGGAAGACTAAGAAGGGCATTGTATGGCCAGGTAGACTAAGAAGGGCATTGTATGGCCAGGTACACTAAGAAGGGCATTTTATGGCCAGGTAGACTAAGAAGGGCATTGCAATGTCAGGTAGACTAAGAAGGGCATTGTATGGCCAAGTAGACTAAGAAGGGCATTATATGGCCAGGTACACCAAGAAGGGCATTGTGTGGCCAGGTAGACTAAGAAGGGCATTTTATTGCCAGGTAGACTAGAAGGGCATTGTATGGCCAGGTGGACTAAGAAGGGCATTGCATTGACAGGTAGACTAGAAGGGCATTGTATGGCCAGGTAGACTAAGAAGAGCATTGTATGGCCAGGTAGACTAAGAAGGGCATTGTATGGCCAGGTAGACTAAGAAGGGCATTGTATGGCCAGGTAGACTAAGAGGGGCATTGTATGGCCAGGTACACTAAGAAGGGCATTGTATTGTCAGGTAGACTAAGAAGGGCATTTTATTGTCAGGTAGACTAAGAACGGCATTGTATGGCCAGGTAGACTAAGAAGAGCATTGTATGGCCAGGTAGACTAAGAAGGGCATTGTATGGCCAGGTAGACTAAGAGGGGCATTGTATGGCCAGGTACACTAAGAAGGGCATTGTATTGTCAGGAAGACTAAGAAGGGCATTATAATGTCAGGTAGACTAAGAAGGGCATTGTATGGCCAGGTAGACTAAGAAGGGCATTGTATGGCCAGGTAGACTAAGAAGGGCATTGTATGGCCAGGTAGACTAAGAGGGGCATTGTATGGCCAGGTACACTAAGAAGGGCATTGTATTGTCAGGTAGACTAAGAAGGGCATTTTATTGTCAGGTAGACTAAGAAAGGCATTGTATTGTCAGGTAGGCTAAGAAGGGCATTGTATTGCGAGGGAGACTAAGAAGGGCATTGTATGGCCAGGTAGACTAAGAAGGGCATTGTATTGCCAGGTAGACTGGAAGGGCATTGTATGGCCAGGTAGACTAAGAAGGGCATTGTATGGCCAGGTAGACTAAGAAGGGCATTGTATTGTCAGGTAGACTAAGAAGGGCATTATAATGTCAGGTAGACTAAGAAGGGCATTGTATGGCCAGGTAGACTAAGAAGGGCATTGTATGGCCAGGTAGACAAAGAAGGGCATTGTAATGTCATGTAGACTAAGAAGGGCATTTTATGGCCAGGTAGACTAAGAAGGGCATTGTATGGCCAGGTAGACTAAGAAGGGCATTGTATGGCCAGGTACACTAAGAAGGGCATTTTATGGCCAGGTAGACTAAGAAGGGCATTGTAATGTCAGGTAGACTAAGAAGGGCATTGTATGGCCAAGTAGACTAAGAAGGGCATTATATGGCCAGGTACACTAAGAAGGGCATTCTATGGCCAGGTAGACTAAGACGGGCATTTTATTGCCAGGTAGACTAGAAGGGCATTGTATGGCCAGGTGGACTAAGAAGGGCATTGTATTGACAGGTAGACTAGAAGGGCATTGTATGGCCAGGTAGACTAAGAAGGGCAGTGTATTGTCAGGTAGACTAAGAAAGGCATTGTATTGTCAGGTAGGCTAAGAAGGACATTGAATTGCCAGGTAGACTAAGAAGGGCATTGTATTGCCAGGTAGACTAGAAGGGCATTGTATGGCCACGTAGACTAAGAAGGGCATTGTATTGTCTGGTAGACTAAGAAGGGCATTTTATGGCCAGGTAGACTAAGAAGGGCATTGTATTGTCAGGTAGACTAAGAAGGGCATTATAATGTCAGGTAGACTAAGGAGGGCATTGTATTGCCAGGTAGACTAAGAAGGGCATTGTATGGCCAGGTACACTAAGAAGGGCATTGTATGGCCAGGTACACTAAGAAGGGCATTGTAATGTCAGGTAGACTAAGAAGGGCATTGTATGGCCAGGTAGACTAAGAAGGGCATTATATGGCCAGGTACATTAAGAAGGGCATTGTATGGCCAGGTACACTAAGAAGGGCATTGTATGGCCAGGTAGACTAAGAAGGGCATTGTATGGCCAGGTAGACTAAGAAGGGCATTGTATGGCCAGCTAGACTAAGAAATGCATTGTATTGCCAGGTAGACCAAGAAGGGCATTGTATTGTCATGTAGACAAAGAAGGGCATTGTATGGCCAGGTAGACTAAGTGGGGCATTGTATGGCCAGGTACACTAAGAAGGGCATTGTATTGTCAGGTAGACTAAGAAGGGCATTGTATTGTCAGGTAGACGAAGAAAGGCATTGTATTGTCAGGTAGGCTAAGAAGGGCATTGTATTGCCAGGTAGACTAAGAAGGGCATTGTATTGCCAGGTAGACTTGAAGGGCATTGTATGGCCAGGTAGACTAAGAAGGGCATTGTATAGCCAGGTAGACGAAGAAGGGCATTGTATTGTCTGGTAGAATAAGAAGGGCATTTTATGGCCAGGTAGACTAAGAAGGGCATTGTATTGTCAGGTAGGCTAAGAAGGGCATTGTATTGTCAGGCAGACAAAGAAAGGCATTGTATGGCCAGGTACACTAAGAAGGGCATTGTATTGTCAGGTAGACTAAGAAGGGCATTATAATGTCAGGAAGACTAAGAAGGGCATTGTATGGCCAGGTAGACTAAGAAGGGCATTGTATGGCCAGGTACACTAAGAAGGGCATTTTATGGCCAGGTAGACTAAGAAGGGCATTGCAATGTCAGGTAGACTAAGAAGGGCATTGTATGGCCAAGTAGACTAAGAAGGGCATTATATGGCCAGGTACACCAAGAAGGGCATTGTGTGGCCAGGTAGACTAAGAAGGGCATTTTATTGCCAGGTAGACTAGAAGGGCATTGTATGGCCAGGTGGACTAAGAAGGGCATTGCATTGACAGGTAGACTAGAAGGGCATTGTATGGCCAGGTAGACTAAGAAGGGCATTGTATGGCCAGGTAGACTAAGAAGGGCATTGTATGGCCAGGTAGACTAAGAGGGGCATTGTATGGCCAGGTACACTAAGAAGGGCATTGTATTGTCAGGTAGACTAAGAAGGGCATTTTATTGTCAGGTAGACTAAGAACGGCATTGTATGGCCAGGTAGACTAAGAAGAGCATTGTATGGCCAGGTAGACTAAGAAGGGCATTGTATGGCCAGGTAGACTAAGAGGGGCATTGTATGGCCAGGTACACTAAGAAGGGCATTGTATTGTCAGGAAGACTAAGAAGGGCATTATAATGTCAGGTAGACTAAGAAGGGCATTGTATGGCCAGGTAGACTAAGAAGGGCATTGTATGGCCAGGTAGACTAAGAAGGGCATTGTATGGCCAGGTAGACTAAGAGGGGCATTGTATGGCCAGGTACACTAAGAAGGGCATTGTATTGTCAGGTAGACTAAGAAGGGCATTTTATTGTCAGGTAGACTAAGAAAGGCATTGTATTGTCAGGTAGGCTAAGAAGGGCATTGTATTGCGAGGGAGACTAAGAAGGGCATTGTATGGCCAGGTAGACTAAGAAGGGCATTGTATTGTCTGGTAGACTAAGAAGGGCATTTTATGGCCAGGTAGACTAAGAAGGGCATTGTATTGTCAGGTAGACTAAGAAGGGCATTATAATGTCAGGTAGACTAAGGAGGGCATTGTATTGCCAGGTAGACTAAGAAGGGCATTGTATGGCCAGGTACACTAAGAAGGGCATTGTATGGCCAGGTACACTAAGAAGGGCATTGTAATGTCAGGTAGACTAAGAAGGGCATTGTATGGCCAGGTAGACTAAGGAGGGCATTGTATGGCCAGGTAGACTAAGAAGGGCATTGTATGGCCAGGTAGACTAAGAAGGGCATTTTATTGCCAGGTACATTAAGAAGGGCATTGTATGGCTTGGTGGTCTAAGAAGGGCTTTGCATTGTTAGGTAGACTAGAATGGCATTGTATGGCCAGGCAGACTAAGACGGGCAATGTATTGTCAGGTAGACTAAGAAGGGCATTGTATTGTCAGGTAGACTAAGAAAGGCATTGTATGGCCAGGTAGACTAAGAAGGGCATTGTATGGCCATGTAGACTAAGAAGGGCATTGTATGGCCAGGTAGACTAAGGGCGGCATTTTAGTGCCAGGTACACTAGAAGGGCAATGTATGGCCAGGTGGACTAAGAAGGGCATTGTATGGCCAGGTAGAATAAGAAGGGCATTGTATTGTCAGGTAGGCTAAGAAGGTTTTTGTATTGCCAGTTAGACTAAGAAGGGCATTGTATTGCCAGGTAGACTGGAAGGGCATTATATGGCCAGGTAGACTAAGAAGGGCATTGTATTGTCTGGTAGACTAAGAAGGGCATTTCATGGCCAGGTGGACTAAGAAGGGCATTGTAATGTCAGGTAGGCTAAGAAGGGCATTGTATGGCCAGGTACACTAAGAAGGGCTTTGTATTGTCAGGTAGACTAAGAAGGGCATTAAAATGTCAGGTAGACTAAGAAGGGCATTGTATGGCCAGGCAGACTAAGAAGGGCATTGTATGGCCAGGTACACTAAGAAGGGCATTTTATGGCCAGGTAGACTAAGAAGGGCATTGTAATGTCAGGTAGACTAAGAAGGGCATTATAATGTCAGGTCGACTAAGGAGGGCATTGTATTGCCAGGTAGACTAAGAAGGGCATTGTATGGCCAGGTACACTAAGAAGGGCATTGTATGGCCAGGTACACTAAGAAGGGCATTGTAATGTCAGGTAGACTAAGAAGGGCATTGTATGGCCAGGTAGACTAAGAAGGGCATTATATGGCCAGGTACATTAAGAAGGGCATTGTATGGCCAGGTAGACTAAGAAGGGCATTGTATGGCCAGGTAGACTAAGAAGGGCATTGTATGGCCAGCTAGACACAGAAAGGCATTGTATTGCCAGGTAGACCAAGAAGGGCATTGTATTGTCAGGTAGACTAAGAAGGGCATTGTATGGCCAGGTAGACTAAGAAGGGCATTGTATGGCCAGGGAAACAAAGAAGGGCATTGTAATGTCATGTGGACTAAGAAGGGCATTGTATGGCCAGGTAGACTAAGAAGGGCATTGTAATGTCAGGTAGACTAAGAAGGGCATTGTATGGCCAGGTAGACTAAGGAGGGCATTGTATGGCCAGGTAGACTAAGAAGGGCATTGTATGGCCAGGTAGACTAAGAAGGGCAATTTAGTGCCAGGTACATTAAGAAGGGCATTGTATGGCTTGGTGGTCTAAGAAGGGCTTTGCATTGTTAGGTAGACTAGTATGGCATTGTATGGCCAGGTAGACTAAGACGGGCAATGTATTGTCAGGTAGACTAAGAAGGGCATTGTATTGTCAGGTAGACTAAGAAAGGCATTGTATGGCCAGGTAGACTAAGAAGGTCATTGTATTGACAGGTAGACTTGAAGGGCATTGTATGGCCAGGTTGATTAAGAAGGGCATTGTATTGTCAGGTAGGCTAAGAAGGGCATTGTATTGCCAGTTAGACTAAGAAGGGCATTGTATTGCCAGGTAGACTGGAAGGGCATTGTATGGCCAGGTAGACTAAGAAGGGCATTGTATTGTCTGGTAAACTAAGAAGGGCATTTCATGGCCAGGTGGACTAAGAAGGGCATTGTAATGTCAGGTAGGCTAAGAAGGGCATTGTATGGCCAGGTACACTAAGAAGGGCTTTGTATTGTCAGGTAGACTAAGAAGGGCATTAAAATGTCAGGTAGACTAAGAAGGGCATTGTATGGCCAGGTAGACTAAGAAGGGCATTGTATGGCCAGGTACACTAAGAAGGGCATTTTATGGCCAGGTAGACTAAGAAGGGCATTGTAATCTCAGGTAGACTAAGAAGGGCATTGTATGGCCAAGTAGACTAAGAAGGGCATTATATGGCCAGGTACACTAAGAAGGGCATTGTATGGCCAGGTACACTAAGAAGGGCATTGTATGGCCAGGTAGACTAAGAAGGGCATTCTGTGGCCAGGTAGACTAAGAAGGGCATTGTATTGTCAGGTAGACTAAGAAGGGCATTGTATGGCCAGGTAGACTAAGAAGGCAATTGTATGGCCAGGTAGACTAAGAAGGGCATTGTAATGTCATGTAGACTAAGAAGGGCATTGTATTGTCAGGTAGACTAAGAAGGGCATTGTATGGCCAGGTACACTAAGAAGGGCATTGTATGGCCAGGTAGACTAAGAAGGGCATTGTATTGTCATGTAGACTAAGAAGGGCATTGTATGGCCAGGTAGACTAAGAAGGGCATTGTAATGTCAGGTAGACTAAGAAAGGCATTGTATGGCCAGGTACACTAAGAAGGGCATTGTATGGCCAGGTAGACTAAGAAGGGCATTGTATGGCCAGGTACACTAAGAAGGGCATTGTATGGCCAGGTAGACTAAGAAGGGCAATGTATGGCCAGGTAGACTAAGAAGGGCATTGTATGGCCAGCTAGACTAAGAAGAGCATTGTATTGCCAGGTAGACTAAGAAGGGCATTGTATTGTCAGGTAGACTAAGAAGGGCATTGTATTGTCAGGTAGACTAAGAAGGGCATTGTATGGCCAGGTAGACTAAGAAGGGCATTGGATGGCCAGGTAGACAAAGAAGGGCATTGTAATGTCATGTAGACTAAGAAGGGCATTTTATGGCCAGGTAGACTAAGAAGGGCATTGTATGGCCAGGTAGACTAAGAAGGACATTGTATGGCCAGGTACACTAAGAAGGGCATTTTATGGCCAGGTAGACTAAGAAGGGCATTGTAATGTCAGGTAGACAAAGAAGGGCATTGTATGGCCAAGTAGACTAAGAAGGGCATTATATGGCCAGGTACACTAAGAAGGGCATTCTACGGCCAGGTAGACTAAGACGGGCATTTTATTGCCAGGTAGACTAGAAGGGCATTGTATGGCCAGGTGGACTAAGAAGGGCATTGTATTGACAGGTAGACTAGAAGGGCATTGTATGGCCAGGTAGACTAAGAAGGGCATTGTATTGTCAGGTAGACTAAGAAAGGCATTGTATTGTCAGGTAGGCTAAGAAGGACATTGAATTGCCAGGTAGACTAAGAAGGGCATTGTATTGCCAGGTAGACTAGAAGGGCATTGTATGGCCACATAGACTAAGAAGGGCATTGTATTGTCTGGTAGACTAAGAAGGGCATATTATGGCCAGGTAGACTAAGAAGGGCATTGTATTGTCAGGTAGACTAAGAAGGGCATTATAATGTCAGGTAGACTAAGGAGGGCATTGTATTGCCAGGTAGACTAAGAAGGGCATTGTATGGCCAGGTACACTAAGAAGGGCATTGTATGGCCAGGTACACTAAGAAGGGCATTGTAATGTCAGGTAGACTAAGAAGGGCATTGTATGGCCAGGTAGACTAAGAAGGGCATTATATGGCCAGGTACATTAAGAAGGGCATTGTATGGCCAGGTACACTAAGAAGGGCATTGTATGGCCAGGTAGACTAAGAAGGGCATTGTATGGCCAGGTAGACTAAGAAGGGCATTGTATGGCCAGCAAGACTAAGAAAGGCATTGTATTGCCAGGTAGACCAAGAAGGGCATTGTATTGTCATGTAGACTAAGAAGGGCATTGTATGGCCAGGTAGACTAAGAAGGTCATTGTATGGCCAGGTAGACAAAGAAGGGCATTGTAATGTCCTGTGGACTAAGAAGGGCATTGTATGGCCAGGTAGACTAAGAAGGTCATTGTAATGTCAGGTAGACTAAGAAGGGCATTGTATGGCCAGGTAGACTAAGGAGGGCATTGTATGGCCAGGTAGACTAAGAAGGGCATTGTATGGCCAGGTAGACTAAGAAGGGCATTTTATTGCCAGGTACATTAAGAAGGGCATTGTATGGCTTGGTGGTCTAAGAAGGGCTTTGCATTGTTAGGTAGACTAGAATGGCATTGTATGGCCAGGTAGACTAAGACGGGCAATGTATTGTCAGGTAGACTAAGAAGGGCATTGTATTGTCAGGTAGACTAAGAAAGGCATTGTATGGCCAGGTAGACTAAGAAGGGCATTGTATGGCCAGGTAGACTAAGAAGGGCATTGTATGGCCAGGTAGACTAAGAAGGGCATTTTAGTGCCAGGTGCACTAGAAGGGCAATGTATGGCCAGGTAGACTAAGAAGGGCATTGTATTGCCAGTTAGACTAAGAAGGGCATTGTATTGCCAGGTAGACTGGAAGGGCATTGTATGGCCAGGTAGACTAAGAAGGGCATTGTATGGCCAGGTAGACTAAGAAGGGCATTGTATGGCCAGGTAGATTAAGAAGGGCATCGTATGGCCAGATAGACTAAGAAGGGCATTGTATGGCCAGGTAGACTAAGTGGGGCATTGTATGGCCAGGTACACTAAGAAGGGCATTGTATTGTCAGGTAGACTAAGAAGGGCATTGTATTGTCAGGTAGACTAAGAAAGGCATTATAATGTCAGGAAGACTAAGAAGGGCATTGTATGGCCAGGTAGACTAAGAAGGGCATTGTATGGCCAGGTACACTAAGAAGGGCATTTTATGGCCAGGTAGACTAAGAAGGGCATTGCAATGTCAGGTAGACTAAGAAGGGCATTGTATGGCCAAGTAGACTAAGAAGGGCATTATATGGCCAGGTACACTAAGAAGGGCATTGTGTGGCCAGGTAGACTAAGAAGGGCATTTTATTGCCAGGTAGACGAGAAGGGCATTGTATGGCCAGGTGGACTAAGAAGGGCATTGCATTGACAGGTAGACTAGAAGGGCATTGTATGGCCAGATAGACTAAGAAGAGCATTGTATGGCCAGGTAGACTAAGAAGGGCATTGTATGGCCAGGTAGACTAAGAGGGGCATTGTATGGCCAGGTACACTAAGAAGGGCATTGTATTGTCAGCTGGACTAAGAAGGGCATTTTATTGTCAGGTAGACTAAGAAGGGCATTGTATGGCCAGGTAGACTAAGAAGAGCATTGTATGGCCAGGTAGACTAAGAAGGGCATTGTATGGCCAGGTAGACTAAGAGGGGCATTGTATGGCCAGGTACACTAAGAAGTGCATTGTATTGTCAGGTAGACTAAGAAGGGCATTATAATGTCAGGTAGACTAAGAAGGGCATTGTATGGCCAGGTAGACTAAGAAGGGCATTGTATGGCCAGGTAGACTAAGAAGGGCATTGTATGGCCTGGTAGACTAAGAGGGGCATTGTATGGCCAGGTACACTAAGAAGGGCATTGTATTGTCAGGTAGACTAAGAAGGGCATTTTATTGTCAGGTAGACTAAGAAAGGCATTGTATTGTCAGGTAGGCTAAGAAGGGCATTGTATTGCGAGGGAGACTAAGAAGGGCATTGTATGGCCAGGTAGACTAAGAAGGGCATTGTATTGCCAGGTAGACTGGAAGGGCATTGTATGGCCAGGTAGACTAAGAAGGGCATTGTATGGCCAGGTAGACTAAGAAGGGCATTGTATTGTCAGGTAGACTAAGAAGGGCATTATAATGTCAGGTAGACTAAGAAGGGCATTGTATGGCCAGGTAGACTAAGAAGGGCATTGCATGGCCAGGTAGACAAAGAAGGGCATTGTAATGTCATGTAGACTAAGAAGGGCATTTTATGGCCAGATAGACTAAGAAGGGCATTGTATGGCCAGGTAGACTAAGAAGGGCATTGTATGGCCAGGTACACTAAGAAGGGCATTTTATGGCCAGGTAGACTAAGAAGGGCATTGTAATGTCAGGTAGACTAAGAAGGGCATTGTACGGCCAAGTAGACTAAGAAGGGCATTATATGGCCAGGTACACTAAGAAGGGCATTCTATGGCCAGGTAGACTAAGACGGGCATTTTATTGCCAGGTAGACTAGAAGGGCATTGTATGGCCAGGTGGACTAAGAAGGGCATTGTATTGACAGGTAGACTAGAAGGGCATTGTATGGCCAGGTAGACGAAGAAGGGCATTGTATTGTCAGGTAGACTAAGAAAGGCATTGTATTGTCAGGTAGGCTAAGAAGGACATTGAATTGCCAGGTAGACTAAGAAGGGCATTGTATTGCCAGGTAGACTAGAAGGGCATTGTATGGCCACGTAGACTAAGAAGGGCATTGTATTGTCTGGTAGACTAAGAAGGGCATTTTATGGCCAGGTACACTAAGAAGGGCATTGTATGGCCAGGTACACTAAGAAGGGCATTATAATGTCAGGTAGACTAAGAAGGGCATTGTATGGCCAGGTAGACTAAGAAGGGCATTATATGGCCAGGTACATTAAGAAGGGCATTATATGGCCAGGTACACTAAGAAGGGCATTGTATGGCCAGGTAGACTAAGAAGGGCATTGTATGGCCAGGTAAACTAAGAAGGGCATTGTATTGTCAGGTAGACTAAGAAGGGCATTGTATGGCCAGGTAGACTAAGAAGGGCATTGTATGGCCAGGTAGACAAAGAAGGGCATTGTAATGTCATGTGGACTAAGAAGGGCATTGTATGGCCAGGTAGACTAAGAAGGGCATTGTAATGTCAGGTAGACTAAGAAGGGCATTGTATGGCCAGGTAGACTAAGGAGGGCATTGTATGGCCAGGTAGACTAAGAAGGGCATTGTATGGCCAGGTAGACTAAGAAGGGCATTTTATTGCCAGGTACATTAAGAAGGGCATTGTATGGCTTGGTGGTCTAAGAAGGGCTTTGCATTGTTAGGTAGACTAGAATGGCATTGTATGGCCAGGTAGACTAAGACGGGCAATGTATTGTCAGGTAGACTAAGAAGGGCATTGTATTGTCAGGTAGACTAAGAAAGGCATTGTATGGCCAGGTAGACTAAGAAGGGCATTGTATGGCCAGGTAGACTAAGAAGGGCATTGTATGGCCAGGTAGACTAAGAAGGGCATTTTAGTGCCAGGTACACTAGAAGGGCAATGTATGGCCAGGTGGACTAAGAAGGGCATTGTATTGACAGGTAGACTAGAAGGGCATTGTATGGCCAGTTAGACTAAGAAGGGCATTGTATTGTCAGGTAGGCTAAGAAGGGCATTGTATTGCCAGTTAGACTAAGAAGGGCATTGTATTGCCAGGTAGACTAAGAAGGGCATTGTATTGTCTGGTAGACTAAGAAGGGCATTTCATGGCCAGGTGGACTAAGAAGGGCATTGTAATGTCAGGTAGGCTAAGAAGGGCATTGTATGGCCAGGTACACTAAGAAGGGCTTTGTATTGTCAGGTAGACTAAGAAGGGCATTAAAATGTCAGGTAGACTAAGAAGGGCATTGTATGGCCAGGTAGACTAAGAAGGGCATTGTACGGCCAGGTACACTAAGAAGGGCATTTTATGGCCAGGTAGACTAAGAAGGGCATTGTAATGACAGGTAGACTAAGAAGGGCATTATAATGTCAGGTAGACTAAGGAGGGCATTGTATTGCCAGGTAGACTAAGAAGGGCATTGTATGGCCAGGTACACTAAGAAGGGCATTGTATGGCCAGGTACACTAAGAAGGGCATTGTAATGTCAGGTAGACTAAGAAGGGCATTGTATGGCCAGGTAGACTAAGAAGGGCATTATATGGCCAGGTACATTAAGAAGGGCATTGTATGGCCAGGTACACTAAGAAGGGCATTGTATGGCCAGGTAGACTAAGAAGGGCATTGTATGGCCAGGTAGACTAAGAAGGGCATTGTATGGCCAGCTAGACTAAGAAAGGCATTGTATTGCCAGGTAGACCAAGAAGGGCATTGTATTGTCATGTAGACTAAGAAGGGCATTGTATTGTCAGGTAGACTAAGAAGGGCATTGTATGGCCTGGTAGACTAAGAAGGGCATTGTATGGCCAGGTAGACAAAGAAGGGCATTGTAATGTCATGTGGACTAAGAAGGGCATTGTATGGCCAGGTAGACTAAGAAGGGCATTGTAATGTCAGGTAGACTAAGAAGGGCATTGTATGGCCAGGTAGACTAAGGAGGGCATTGTATGGCCAGGTAGACTAAGAAGGGCATTGTATGGCCAGGTAGACTAAGAAGGGCATTTTATTGCCAGGTACATTAAGAAGGGCATTGTATGGCTTGGTGGTCTAAGAAGGGCTTTGCATTGTTAGGTAGACTAGAATGGCATTGTATGGCCAGGTATACTAAGACGGGCAATGTATTGTCAGGTAGACTAAGAAGGGCATTGTATTGTCAGGTAGACTAAGAAAGGCATTGTATGGCCAGGTAGACTAAGAAGGGCATTGTATGGCCAGGTAGACTAAGAAGGGCATTGTATGGCCAGGTAGACTAAGAAGGGCATTTTAGTGCCAGGTACACTAGAAGGGCAATGTATGGCCAGGTGGACTAAGAAGGGCATTGTATTGACAGGTAGACTAGAAGGGCATTGTATGGCCAGGTAGACTAAGAAGGGCATTTTATTGTCAGGTAGGCTAAGAAGGGCATTGTATTGCCAGTTAGACTAAGAAGGGCATTGTATTGCCAGGTAGACTGGAAGGGCATTGTATGGCCAGGTAGACTAAGAAGGGCATTGTATTGTCTGGTAGACTAAGAAGGGCATTTCATGGCCAGGTGGACTAAGAAGGGCATTGTAATGTCAGGTAGGCTAAGAAGGGCATTGTATGGCCAGGTACACTAAGAAGGGCTTTGTATTGTCAGGTGGACTAAGAAGGGCATTAAAATGTCAGGTAGACTAAGAAGGGCATTGTATGGCCAGGTAGACTAAGAAGGGCATTGTATGGCCAGGTACACTAAGAAGGGCATTGTATGGCCAGGTAGACTAAGAAGGGCATTGTAATGTCATGTAGACTAAGAAGGGCATTGTATGGCCAGGTAGACTAAGAAGGGCATTGTAATGTCAGGTAGACTAAGAAAGGCATTGTATGGCCAGGTACACTAAGAAGGGCATTGTATGGCCAGGTAGACTAAGAAGGGCATTGTATGGCCAGGTACACTAAGAAGGGCATTGTATGGCCAGGTAGACTAAGAAGGGCAATGTATGGCCAGGTAGACTAAGAAGGGCATTGTATGGCCAGCTAGACTAAGAAGAGCATTGTATTGCCAGGTAGACTAAGAAGGGCATTGTATTGTCAGGTAGACTAAGAAGGGCATTGTATTGTCAGGTAGACTAAGAAGGGCATTGTATGGCCAGGTAGACTAAGAAGGGCATTGGATGGCCAGGTAGACAAAGAAGGGCATTGTAATGTCATGTAGACTAAGAAGGGCATTTTATGGCCAGGTAGACTAAGAAGGGCATTGTATGGCCAGGTAGACTAAGAAGGGCATTGTATGGCCAGGTACACTAAGAAGGGCATTTTATGGCCAGGTAGACTAAGACGGGCATTTTATTGCCAGGTAGAATAGAAGGGCATTGTATGGCCAGGTGGACTAAGAAGGGCATTGTATTGACAGGTAGACTAGAAGGGCATTGTATGGCCAGGTAGACTAAGAAGGGCATTGTATTGTCAGGTAGACTAAGAAAGGCATTGTATTGTCAGGTAGGCTAAGAAGGACATTGAATTGCCAGGTAGACTAAGAAGGGCATTGTATTGCCAGGTAGACTAGAAGGGCATTTTATGGCCACGTAGACTAAGAAGGGCATTGTATTGTCTGGTAGAGTAAGAAGGGCATTTTATGGCCAGGTAGACTAAGAAGGGCATTGTATTGTCAGGTAGACTAAGAAGGCCATTATAATGTCAGGTAGACTAAGGAGGGCATTGTATTGCCAGGTAGACTAAGAAGGGCATTGTATGGCCAGGTACACTAAGAAGGGCATTGTATGGCCAGGTACACTAAGAAGGGCATTGTAATGTCAGTTAGACGAAGAAGGGCATTGTATGGCCAGGTGGACTAAGAAGGGCATTATATGGCCAGGTACATTAAGAAGGGCATTGTATGGCCAGGTACACTAAGAAGGGCATTGTATGGCCAGGTAGACTAAGAAGGGCATTGTATGGCCAGGTAGACTAAGAAGAGCATTGTATGGCCAGCTAGACTAAGAAAGGCATTGTATTGCCAGGTAGACCAAGAAGGGCATTGTATTGTCATGTAGACTAAGAAGGGCATTGTATGGCCAGGTAGACTAAGAAGGTCATTGTATGGCCAGGTAGACAAAGAAGGGCATTGTAATGTCATGTGGACTAAGAAGGGCATTGTATGGCCAGGTAGACTAAGAAGGGCATTGTATTGCCAGGTAGACTGGAAGGGCATTGTATGGCCAGGTAGACTAAGAAGGGCATTTTAGTGCCAGGTACACTAGAAGGGCAATGTATGGCCAGTTGGACTAAGAAGGGCATTGTATTGACAGGTAGACTAGAAGGGCATTGTATGGCCAGGTGGACTAAGAAGGGCATTGTATTGTCAGGTAGGCTAAGAAGGGCATTGTATTGCCAGTTAGACTAAGAAGGGCATTGTATTGCCAGGTAGACTGGAAGGGCATTGTATGGCCAGGTAGACTAAGAAGGGCATTGTATTGTCTGGTAGACTAAGAAGGGCATTTCATGGCCAGGTGGACTAAGAAGGGCATTGTAATGTCAGGTAGGCTAAGAAGGGCATTGTATGGCCAGGTACACTAAGAAGGGCTTTGTATTGTCAGGTAGACTAAGAAGGGCATTAAAATGTCAGGTAGACTAAGAAGGGCATTGTATGGCCAGTTAGACTAAGAAGGGCATTGTATGGCCAGGTACACTAAGAAGGGCATTTTATGGCCAGGTAGACTAAGAAGGGCATTGTAATGTCAGGTAGACTAAGAAGGGCATTGTATGGCCAAGTAGACTAAGAAGGGCATTATATGGCCAGGTACACTAAGAAGGGCATTGTATGGCCAGGTACACTAAGAAGGGCATTGTATGGCCAGGTAGACTAAGAAGGGCATTGTATGGCCAGGTAGACTAAGAAGGGCATTGTAATGTCATGTCGACTAAGAAGGGCATTGTATTGTCAGGTAGACTAAGAAGGGCATTGTATGGCCAGGTAGACTAAGAAGGGCATTGTAATGTCATGTAGACTAAGAAGGGCATTGTATGGCCAGGTAGACTAAGAAGGGCATTGTAATGTCAGGTAGACTAAGAAAGGCATTGTATGGCCAGGTACACTAAGAAGGGCATTGTATGGCCAGGTACACTAAGAAGGGCATTGTAATGTCAGGTAGACTAAGAAGGGCATTGTATGGTCAGGTAGACTAAGAAGGGCATTATATGGCCAGGTACATTAAGAAGGGCATTGTATGGCCAGGTACACTAAGAAGGGCATTGTATGGCCAGGTAGACTAAGAAGGGCAATGTATGGCCAGGTAGACCAAGAAGGGCATTGTATGACCAGCTAGACTAGGAAGAGCATTGTATTGCCAGGTAGACTAAGAAGGGCATTGTATTGTCAGGTAGACTAAGAAGGGCATTGTATTGTCAGGTAGAGTAAGAAGGGCATTGTATGGCCAGGTAGACTAAGAAGGGCATTGGATGGCCAGGTAGACAAAGAAGGGCATTGGAATGTCATGTAGACTAAGAAGGGCATTTTATGGCCAGGTAGACTAAGAAGGGCATTGAATTGTCAGGTAGACTAAGAAGGGCATTGTATGGCCAGGTAGACTAAGAAGGGCATTGTATGGCCAGGTAGACTAAGAAGGGCATTGTATGGCCAGGTAGACTAAGAAGGGCAATGTATTGTCAGGTAGACTAAGAAGAGCATTGTATGGCCAGGTAGACTAAGCAGGGCATTGTAAGGCCAGGTAGACTAAGAAGGGCATTGATGGCCAGGTAGACTAAGAAGGGCAATGTAATGTCAGGTAGACTAAGAAGGGCATTGTATGGCCAGGTAGACTAAGAAGCGCATTGTAATGTCAGGTAGACTAAGAAGGGCATTGTATGGCCAGGTGGACTAAGAAGGGCATTGTATTGACAGGTAGACAAGAAGGGCATTGTATGGCCAGGTAGACTAAGAAGGGCATTGTATTGTCAGGTAGGCTAAGAAGGGCATTGTTTTGCCAGATAGACTAAGAAGGGCATTGTATTGCCAGGTAGACTGGAAGGGCATTGTATGGCCAGGTAGACTAAGAAGGGCATTGTATTGTCTGGTAGACTAAGAAGGGCATTTTATGGTCAGGTAGACTAAGAAGGGCATTGTATTGTCAGGTAGGCTAAGAAGGGCATTGTATGGCCAGGTACACTAAGAAGGGCTTTGTATTGTCAGGTAGACTAAGAAGGGCATTTAATTGTCAGGTAGACTAAGAAGGGCATTGTATGGCCAGGTAGACTAAGAAGGGCATTGTATGGCCAAGTAGACTAAGAAGGGCATTATATGGCCAGGGACACTAAGAAGGGCATTGTATGGCCAGGTACACTAAGAAGGGCATTGTATGGCCAGGTAGACTAAGAAGGGCATTGTGTGGCCAGGTAGACTAAAAAGGGCATTGTATTGTCAGGTAGACTAAGAAGGGCATTGTATGGCCAGGTAGACTAAGAAGGGCATTGTATGGCCAGGTAGACTAAGAAGGGCATTGTAATGTCATGTAGACTAAGAAGGGCATTGTATTGTCAGGTAGACTAAGAAGGGCATTGTATGGCCAGGTACACTAAGAAGGGCATTGTATGGCCAGGTAGACTAAGAAGGGCATTGTAATGTCATGTAGACTAAGAAGGGCATTGTATGGCCAGGTAGACTAAGAAGGGCATTGTATGGCCAGGTAGACTAAGAAGGGCATTGTATGGCCAGGTAGACTAAGAAGGGCATTGTAATGTCAGGTAGACTAAGAAAGGCATTGTATGGCCAGGTAGACTAAGAAGGGCATTGTATGGCCAGGTAGACTAAGAAGGGCATTTTATTGCCAGGTAGACTAAGAAGGGCATTGTATGGCCAGGTAGACTAAGAAGGGCACTGTATTGTCAGGTAGACTAAGAAGGGCATTGTATTGTCAGGTACACTAAGAAGGGCATTGTATTGCCAGTTAGACTAAGAAGGGCATTGTATTGCCAGGTAGACTGGAAGGGCATTGTATGGCCAGGTAGACTAAGAAGGGCATTGTAATGTCTGGTAGACTAAGAAGGGCATTTCATGGCCAGGTGGACTAAGAAGGGCATTGTATTGCCAGGTAGACTGGAAGGGCATTGTATGGCCAGGTAGACTATGAAGGGCATTGTATTGTCTGGTAGACTAAGAAGGGCATTTCATGGCCAGGTGGACTAAGAAGGGCATTGTAATGTCAGGTAGGCTAAGAAGGGCATTGTATGGCCAGGTACACTAAGAAGAGCTTTGTATTGTCAGGTAGACTAAGAAGGGCATTAAAATGTCAGGTAGACTAAGAAGGGCATTGTATGGCCAGGTAGACTAAGAAGGGCATTGTATGGCCAGGTACACTAAGAAGGGCATTTTATGGCCAGGTAGACTAAGAAGGGCATTGTAATGTCAGGTAGACTAAGAAGGGCATTGTATGGCCAAGTAGACTAAGAAGGGCATTATATGGCCAGGTACACTAAGAAGGGCATTGTATGGCCAGGTACACTAAGAAGGGCATTGTATGGCCAGGTAGACTAAGAAGGGCATTCTGTGGCCAGGTAGACTAAGAAGGGCATTGTATTGTCAGGTAGACTAAGAAGGGCATTGTATGGCCAGGTAGACTAAGAAGGGCATTGTATGGCCAGGTAGACGAAAAAGGGCATTGTAATGTCATGTAGACTAAGAAGGGCATTGTATTGTCAGGTAGACTAAGAAGGGCATTGTATGGCCAGGTACACTAAGAAGGGCATTGTATGGCCAGGTAGACTAAGAAGGGCATTGTAATGTCATGTAGACTAAGAAGGGCATTGTATGGCCAGGTAGACTAAGAAGGGCATTGTAATGTCAGGTAGACTAAGAAAGGCATTGTATGGCCAGGTACACTAAGAAGGGCATTGTATGGCCAGGTAGACTAAGAAGGGCATTGTATGGCCAGGTACACTAAGAAGGGCATTGTATGGCCAGGTAGACTAAGAAGGGCAATGTATGGCCAGGTAGACTAAGAAGGGCATTGTATGGCCAGCTAGACTAAGAAGAGCATTGTATTGCCAGGTAGACTAAGAAGGGCATTGTATTGTGAGGTAGACTAAGAAGGGCATTGTATTGTCAGGTAGACTAAGAAGGGCATTGTATGGCCAGGTAGACTAAGAAGGGCATTGGATGGCCAGGTAGACAAAGAAGGGCATTGTAATGTCATGTAGACTAAGAAGGGCATTTTATGGCCAGGTAGACTAAGAAGGGCATTGTATGGCCAGGTAGACTAAGAAGGGCATTGTATGGCCAGGTACACTAAGAAGGGCATTTTATGGCCAGGTAGACTAAGAAGGGCATTGTAATGTCAGGTAGACAAAGAAGGGCATTGTATGGCCAAGTAGACTAAGAAGGGCATTATATGGCCAGGTACACTAAGAAGGGCATTCTACGGCCAGGTAGACTAAGACGTGCATTTTATTGCCAGGTAGACTAGAAGGGCATTGTATGGCCAGGTGGACTAAGAAGGGCATTGTATTGACAGGTAGACTAGAAGTGCATTGTATGGCCAGGTAGGCTAAGAAGGGCATTGTATTGTCAGGTAGACTAAGAAAGGCATTGTATTGTCAGGTAGGCTAAGAAGGGCATTGTATGGCCAGGTACACTAAGAAGGGCATTATAATGTCAGGTAGACTAAGGAGGGCATTGTATTGCCAGGTAGACTAAGAAGGGCATTGTATGGCCAGGTACACTAAGAAGGGCATTGTATGGCCAGGTACACTAAGAAGGGCATTGTAATGTCAGGTAGACTAAGAAGGGCATTGTATGGCCAGGTAGAGTAAGAAGGGCATTATATGGCCAGGTACATTAAGAAGGGCATTGTATGGCCAGGTACACTAAGAAGGGCATTGTATGGCCAGGTAGACTAAGAAGGGCATTGTATGGCCAGGTAGACTAAGAAGAGCATTGTATGGCCAGCTAGACTAAGAAAGGCATTGTATTGCCAGGTAGACCAAGAAGGGCATTGTATTGTCATGTAGACAAAGAAGGGCATTGTAATGTCATGTGGACTAAGAACGGCATTGTATGGCCAGGTAGACTAAGAAGGGCATTGTATTGCCAGGTAGACTGGAAGGGCATTGTATGGCCAGGTAGACTAAGAAGGGCATTTTAGTGCCAGGTACACTAGAAGGGCAATGTATGGCCAGGTGGACTAAGAAGGGCATTGTATTGACAGGTAGACTAGAAGGGCATTGTATGGCCAGGTAGACTAAGAAGGGCATTGTATTGTCAGGGAGGCTAAGAAGGGCATTGTATTGCCAGTTAGACTAAGAAGGGCATTGTATTGTCTGGTAGACTAAGAAGGGCATTTCATGGCCAGGTGGACTAAGAAGGGCATTGTAATGTCAGGTAGGCTAAGAAGGGCATTGTATGGCCAGGTAGACAAAGAAGGGCATTGTAATGTCATGTGGACTAAGAAGGGCATTGTATGGCCAGGTAGACTAAGAAGGGCATTGTATTGCCAGGTAGACTGGAAGGGCATTGTATGGCCAGGTAGACTAAGAAGGGCATTTTAGTGCCAGGTACACTAGAAGGGCAATGTATGGCCAGGTGGACTAAGAAGGGCATTGTATTGACAGGTAGACTAGAAGGGCATTGTATGGCCAGGTAGACTAAGAAGGGCATTGTATTGTCAGGGAGGCTAAGAAGGGCATTGTATTGCCAGTTAGACTAAGAAGGGCATTGTATTGCCAGGTAGACTGGAAGGGCATTGTATGGCCAGGTAGACTAAGAAGGGCATTGTAATGTCAGGTAGGCTAAGAAGGGCATTGTATGGCCAGGTACACTAAGAAGGGCATTATATGGCCAGGTACACTAAGAAGTGCATTGTATTGTCAGGTAGACTAAGAAGGGCATTAAAATGTCAGGTAGACTAAGAAGGGCATTGTATGGCCAGTTAGACTAAGAAGGGCATTGTATGGCCAGGTACACTAAGAAGGGCATTTTATGGCCAGGTAGACTAAGAAGGGCATTGTAATGTCAGGTAGACTAAGAAGGGCATTGTATGGCCAAGTAGACTAAGAAGGGCATTATATGGCCAGGTACACTAAGAAGGGCATTGTATGGCCAGGTACACTAAGAAGGGCATTGTATGGCCAGGTAGACTAAGAAGGGCATTCTGTGGCCAGGTAGACTATGAAGGGCATTGTATTGTCAGGTAGACTAAGAAGGGCATTGTATGGCCAGGTAGACTAAGAAGGGCATTGTATGGCCAGGTAGACTAAGAAGGGCATTGTAATGTCATGTCGACTAAGAAGGGCATTGTATTGTCAGGTAGACTAAGAAGGGCATTGTATGGCCAGGTAGACTAAGAAGGGCATTGTAATGTCAGGTAGACTAAGAAAGGCATTGTATGGCCAGGTACACTAAGAAGGGCATTGTATGGCCAGGTACACTAAGAAGGGCATTGCAATGTCAGGTAGACTAAGAAGGGCATTGTATGGCCAGGTAGACTAAGAAGGGCATTATATGGCCAGGTACATTAAGAAGGGCATTGTATGGCCAGTTACACTAAGAAGGGCATTGTATGGCCAGGTAGACTAAGAAGGGCAATGTATGGCCAGGTAGACTAAGAAGGGCATTGTATGGCCAGCTAGACTAAGAAGAGCATTGTATTGCCAGGTAGACTAAGAAGGGCATTGTATTGTCAGGTAGACTAAGAAGGGCATTGTATTGTCAGGTAGAGTAAGAAGGGCATTGTATGGCCAGGTAGACTAAGAAGGGCATTGGATGGCCAGGTAGACAAAGAAGGGCATTGTAATGTCATGTAGACTAAGAAGGGCATTTTATGGCCAGGTAGACTAAGAAGGGCATTGTATGGCCAGGTAGACTAAGAAGGGCATTGTAATGTCAGGTAGACTAAGAAGGGCATTGTACGGCCAGGTAGATTAAGAAGGGCATTTTATTGCCAGGTACATTAAGAAGGGCATTGTATGGCTTGGTGGTCTAAGAAGGGCATTGTATTGTTAGGTAGACTAGAATGGCATTGTATGGCCAGGTAGACTAAGACGGGCAATGTATTGTCAGTTAGACTAAGAAGGGCATTTTATGGCCAGGTAGTCTAAGAAGGGCATTGTAATGTCAGGTAGACTAAGAAGGGCATTGTATTGTCAGGTAGACTAAGAAGGGCATTGTATTGTCAGGTAGACTAAGAAGGGCATTGTATGGCCAGGTAGACTAAGAAGGGCATTGTATGGCCAGGTAGACTAAGAAGGGCATTGTATGGCCAGGTAGACTAAGAAGGGCAATGTATTGTCAGGTAGACTAAGAAGAGCATTGCATGGCCAGGTAGACTAAGCAGGGCATTGTAAGGCCAGGTAGACTAAGAAGGGCATTGGATGGCCAGGTAGACTAAGAAGGGCAATGTAATGTCAGGTAGACTAAGAAGGGCATTGTATGGCCAGGTAGACTAAGAAGGGCATTGTCATGTCAGGTAGACCAAGAAGGGCATTGTATGGCCAGGTGGACTAAGAAGGGCATTGTATTGACAGGTAGACGAGAAGGGCATTGTATGGCCAGGTAGACTAAGAAGGGCATTGTATTGTCAGGTAGGCTAAGAAGGGCATTGTTTTGCCAGTTAGACTAAGAAGGGCATTGTATTGCCAGGTAGACTGGAAGGGCATTGTATGGCCAGGTAGACTAAGAAGGGCATTGTATTGTCTGGTAGAATAAGAACGGCATTTTATGGTCAGGTAGACTAAGAAGGGCATTGTATTGTCAGGTAGGCTAAGAAGGGCATTGTATGGCCAGGTACACTAAGAAGGGCTTTGTATTGTCAGGTAGACTAAGAAGGACATTGTATGGCCAGGTAGACTAAGAAGGGCATTGTATGGCCAAGTAGACTAAGAAGGGCATTATATGGCCAGGTACACTAAGAAGGGCATTGTATGGCCAGGTACACTAAGAAGGGCATTGTATGGCCAGGTAGACTAAGAAGGGCATTGTGTGGCCAGGTAGACTAAGAAGGGCATTGTGTGGCCAGGTAGACTAAGAAGGGCATTGTATTGTCAGGTAGACTAAGAAGGACATTGTATGGCCAGGTAGACTAAGAAGGGCATTGTATGGCCAGGTAGACTAAGAAGGGCATTGTAATGTCATGTAGACTAAGAAGGGCATTGTATTGTCAGGTAGACTAAGAAGGGCATTGTATGGCCAGGTACACTAAGAAGGGCATTGTATGGCCAGGTAGACTAAGAAGGGCATTGTAATGTCATGTAGACTAAGAAGGGCATTGTATGGCCAGGTAGACTAAGAAGGGCATTGTATGGCCAGGTAGACTAAGAAGGGCATTGTATGGCCAGGTAGACTAAGAAGGGCATTGTAATGTCAGGTAGACTAAGAAAGGCATTGTATGGCCAGGTAGACTAAGAAGGGCATTGTATGGCCAGGTAGACTAAGAAGGGCATTTTATTGCCAGGTAGACTAAGAAGGGCATTGTATGGCCAGGTAGACTAAGAAGGGCATTGTATTGTCAGGTAGACTAAGAAGGGCATTGTATTGTCAGGTACACTAAGAAGGGCATTGTATTGTAAGGTAGGCTAAGAAGGGCATTGTATGGCCAGGTAAACTAAGAAGGGCATTGTATTGTCAGGTAGACTAAGAAGGGCATTGTATTGTCAGGTTGACTATGAAGGGCATTGTATGGCCAGGTACACTAAGAAGGGCATTGTATTGTAAGGTGGGCTAAGAAGGGCATTGTATGGCCAAGTAGACTAAGAAGGGCATTGTATGGCCAGTTAGACTAAGAAGGGCATTCTATTGTCTGGTAGACTAAGAAGGGCATTGTATTGCCAGGTAGACTAAGAAGGGCATTGTATGGCCAGGTAGACAAAGAAGGGCATTGTATTGTCAGGTAGACTAAGAAGGGCATTGTATTGTCAGGTAGACTACAAAGGGCATTGTATTGTCAGGTAGACTAAGAATGGCATTGTATGGCCAGGTAGACTAAGAAGGGCATTGTATTGTCAGGTAGACTAAGAAGGGCATTGTATTGTCTGGTAGACTAAGAAGGGCATTGTATTGTTAGGTAGACTAAGAAGGGCATTGTATGGCCAGGTAGACTAAGAAGGGCACTGTATTGTCAGGTAGACTAAGAAGGGCATTGTATTGTCAGGTAGACTAAGAAGGGCATTGTATGGCCAGGTAGACTAAGAAGGGCATTGTATTGTCAGTTAGACTAAGAAGGGCATTGTATGGCCAGGTAGACTAAGAAGGGCATTGTATGGCCAGGTAGACTAAGAAGGGCATTGTATGGCCAGGTAGACTAAGACGGGCATTGTATTGTCAGGTAGACTAAGAAGGGCATTGTATGGCCAGGCAGACTAAGAAGGGCATTGTATGGCCAGGTAGATTAAGAAGGGCAATGTCTGAGTGCTGCAATGGAAGCCAAGACTGAATTCAAGAAGCTCAGACTGCTGCCATCATGGCTGGGTTTACCAATGTTGAAAGGCGCTTGCAGTATTTCACAGCAGTCCAGCGGTCTTTACTCCAGCAGATTATGAGGATTGCTGAGGCGCAGCTCCAGGGGAGTGGCAATGGATCTGTGGAGAATGAACTTTGTGTCCTTCCTCAAGATGACATCATTCGTATTCCAACCACTGCCACTCCGCCAGTGCCCTTGCTGTTGCCCGTCAGCCAGCCAGCCCAGACTGCTGCTGCCTATGCTGAGGTGGTGCAGTCCAAATCCGGGCCTACTAGGCCCAGAGCTCCTCGATGTTTTCCAGCAAGGCCAACTGCACTGTCCCTGACTGAAAGGTAGCAGCCTTCCATGAGTCATGCTCCAGCTTTGTTCAGGGGGTCAACACTGCAAGAGAGGACCTCTACCCACAGGGGCCAGGAGGCCTTCCAGAAAGAATAATGTGGGACTACATCACCGAGGATGTCACTGCCAATAGTCACGCCCACCACCTGGCTCCAGTGCCCAAATAGCTTCATGACCTCAGACCAATGGTCAAGGTCAGTGAATGCGTCTTCAGAAGCCATCTCCTACCAACAGCATCAGTAGCCTCTCACGCTGCTCAATGCATGACCTCCCGCCCAATCACTCACGTACCAACAATCTGTACAAATCACAAGGCATATCTCCCATTCCTAGCCTCACCTCACCCCCTTGGAGGAGACTCACAGAATCACAGAATCACAGAAACCCCACAGTGCAGATAGAGGCCATTTCAGCCCATCGAGCCTGCACCGACACATATCCCACCCTATCCCCGTAACCCCACGTATTTAATCCCCCTAACGCTAAGGGTCAATTTATCATAGCCAATCAACCTAACCCGCACATCTTTGGACTGTGGGAGGAAACCGGAGCACCCGAAGGAAACCCACGCAAACACGGGGAGAACGTGCAAACTCCACACAGACAGTCACCCGAGGCCGGATTCGAACCCGGGTCCCTGGCGCTGTGAGGCAACAGTGCTAACCACTATGCCACCGTGCTGCCACCGAGACTGTGCAGGCTATTCTTGGCAGGGACATGGCTGAGCCCTGGGCCAGCGGCGGGGCTGAAAGGATACAAGATGCTTGTATCCTCATATGTCATCCTCCTTCTGGCATGCACCTCTTGCTTTCCTGCTCTCCCCATGCCACAACTCCACCCTTGTACCTTCCTCATTTAACACACACAAGAAATGCAGCCTGCCCAGCCAGTGGTTGGCCAAGAAGAGGAAGGGGAGAGTGAAGAAGAAGAAACACCATCACTTGATTTGACACTCTCAGCCGCAGGGTAGGCAAAGGTAAATGCAAGACAGTCGCTAAAGGAATGCACAAGGGTGGTGAGTTGATTTCTTGATGTCATATTGGATGGGTAGATGTATAAAGTTGGATTGGAAAGTTTGCTTTGTAGTGGCTTTTATTTCAGCATCGTGGTCAAGAGGACGCTGTGATGGTCAGTAACAGAGGGAAGGGAAGGTAAGGTGTGGGACTAATGTTGAAAAGGGAATTGGGGTTGTGGTCACTGGGACCGCAGATGAATGATTCTATCCCGGATATCCCGGCCACAAAGGGGCCGTGTGTGATGCATCCTTCCTTCTGCTTCCTCCTCTTCTGCTTTGTCCTCTTCCCTCTGCGAGCGGATGCTGTATAACTGAAATTACATCATAAAATGCTGGAAATACACAGCAGGTCAGGCCACATCTTGACCAGAGATGTGAACTTTGTTTCTTTCTCCACGGATGCTGCCTGACCTGCTGAGTATTTGCAGCATTTTCTGTCTTCTCAGAGGCCTTCCTTTACCATCCGAGGCCTTGCAAGCATCACGCTCGACTCATTACAATACTTTCAGCGAGTGTCGGCAACGGCAGCGCTGCCGACCTGCCGAAAATGGTGGCCGCTATGGAATCCACCGGCAGCAGGCGAGAGTGCAGCAGCCACCATTTTTCTCCCTGACTCTGGCGGTAATGCGTGGTTCTAAACCCCCAAATTTTAGCCCATTGTTTCTAAACCTTCTGCACCACTGACATTAAACTGACTGGCCTGTAATTGCCAGGTTTAACCTTCCCACCTTTTTTGAACAAGGGTGCAACATTTGCACTCCTTCAGTCCTTTGGCTTCACCTCTGCATCTAAGGAGAATTGGAAGATTGTGGCCAGCACCTCCACAACCACCCTTACTTCCCTCAGCAACCTTGGATACATCCCATCCTGACTGGGTGACCTTTCTACTTTAGTACTGCTAGCCTGTCTAATACCTCCTCTATTTTTATCTTATCCAGTATTCCAACAACCTCCTTGTTTATCATAGCTTTGGCAAAGTTCTCTTCCTTGGTAAACACTGATGCAAAGTACTCATTTAGTAGCTCATCCATGTCTTCTGCCTCCACCAATAGATCTTCATTTTGGTCCATAATTGCCCCCACCGCTCTTCTCAACATTTTTACTGTTAATATGCCTTTGGAAGATCTTTGCACTCCCTTTTATGTTTGCCTCCAATCTATTCTCGCACTATCTCTTTGCTCCTCTTATTTCCTTTTTCACTTATTCTCTGTACATTTTATATTCAGCCTGATTTGCCCTTGTATTATCAAGCTGACATCTGTCACATGCCCCCCAATTTTATGCTTCAATCCTACTCTCTAACAATTTTGTAATCCAGGGAGCTTAGGCTTTGGCGACCCTCCCTTTGCCTCTTGCTCCTACCCTGGATAGTGAGGGAAATACATTATTTACTGACCATTGTCGGCTGTTGCCTTCCAACTCAGCAATAATTGCAATGAATTGGTCTGTACTATAAAAAATGGCACATACCATTTAAATAAATGTTTGTATTGCTTCTGGTCAGGTTTTTCTCATAGCATACTGTGATTGTCCAGTTATAGTTTAAATCAAGTCATCAACCATAAAAATTTTATTTTCATCAATCCTGCTTAATAGGCCCCATTAAGGTAAGTTCATTTTCAGCAGCGTGATGGAGCCAGCAGCGAGGTCGGGACCCGCCACGGATACCACCTGCACCGGACCCGCACAGGTAGGCAAAATTCCGGCCTGAATCTCACATCGTTATATAAAGTCTGATAGTTTTAAATTAGCCATTTCATGATCCTTAGCTGCTATCCTACAATTCCTAGCATCTTGGGCAAAAAATTGGGTATCACCCATTTTGGGGCTCTAATGTTGGTTGGGCGCAAAGTTTAGCACCCGGCACTAATTATCGCCTCCAACTGCAAAATTCACCTCTATCACCCCTGGAGGTGATTTGAGCGCTAAATCAAGTGCTACACACCTGTCTTAAGGCACAAACGTCGGGGAGCAAGGCGCTACCTCAGAGCACTGGCGAAGCTCAGGCGATGCCAGTTACCATGGAAGCCAGACAGACTGGCGCCGTCCAGTTCTTAAAGGGGAGGGTCCATCTTGCTGGCCAGCCACACCCTGTTGATTGCAGCCTTGAATCTTGGCCTGGAGAGACCTCTGAAGCAATTGTGTTGGAAGCACTAATGGATAGGCCCAGGGAAAGAGCTCGGCGCTTAGGAACCTCAAAAATGGTGCTGAGGGCCAAAACTCCTTCGGACAGCATTAAAACTTTCCAGACGTCTCTCTTCCTCTCAACATGCGTGTACCAAAAATTTTGCCGACAAGAAAAGGCAGGAAGCGCACGGCTTTAAATAGCGCTCCCCCAGCCCCTTCCCCACTTGAAAACATTCCCTGTTGTTCCTAGCGGCAGGCACTAAGGCAGGGGGTGCAACTCAATATCTGGTCCAAGGCATTGTACGCTCGACTGACGTCACGATCTGCGGGTGCAGGTGATTGTGGCGGTTGTGTTTAGCGCCACTGCAAAATGACTGGTCAATTTCGCAAGCGGCGCTAAAATCACTGCGCTCGGGTGCTAAGTTCCTAGTGCCCCGTTAGCGACCTGGGAGGCGCTAACGGGAGGCACTAACCAACCGGATTTCCCCCCCCTTATCTTTCTAAGCGTGTGCTGTTTATATATTAAGAGGCCTAAGCTAAACATGAGTGGTTTATATAGTTTTTATGTTACAAACCAAGGCTAACTGAGTGAATAGAATTCATGCTGGAAAATCATCGGTTATAGTTCTCAGCCAGTGTTAAACTTTGATTAATCAGATGTAGCCATTATTCCATTAATCAGATGCAGATATCATTCCTGATGGGACATTGCAGGTGGAGATGTTGCCCCCTGAAATTTTAAAGTCGTTGCATGTTGCTGTTAATAATGATACTTGTGAGAAGTCTGAAAGTGGACAAACTGAACAATCAGAATTAGCCAACAGATCTTTTCTTGTTGCATTCATATATTTCCTCACACAAAGGTTCAGCAGAGAGCAAGCAAAAGTTAGTGCAAATTAATACATTATCTCAACCCAACACAGTCCCTCAGCCCAAAACAGTCCCTCAACACAGCCCCTCAGCCCAACACAGCCCCTCAGCCCAACACAGCCCCTGAGCCCAACAGTCCCTCAAAACAGCCCCTGAGCCCAACACAGCCCCTGAGCCCAACAGTCCCTCAACACAGCCCCTGAGCCCAACAGTCCCTCAACACAGCCCCTCAGCCCAACACAGCCCCTGAGCGCAACAGTCCCTCAACACAGCCCCTGAGCCCAACAGTCCCTCAACACAGCCCCTCAGCCCAACACAGCCCCTGAGCCCAACAGTCCCTCAACACAGCCCCTCAGCCCAACACAGCCCCTGAGCGCAACAGTCCCTCAACACAGCCCCTGAGCCCAACAGTCCCTCAACACAGCCCCTGAGCCCAACACAGCCCCTGAGCCCAACAGTCCCTCAACACAGCCCCTCAGCCCCACACAGCCCCTCAGCCCCACACAGCCCCTCAGCCCAACACAGCCCCTGAGCCCAACAGTCCTTCAACACAGTCCCTCAGCCCCACACAGTCCCTCAGCCCCACACAGCCCCTCAGCCCCACACAGCCCCTCAGCCCCACACAGCCCCTCAGCCCCACACAGCCCCTCAGCCCAACAGTCCCTCAACACAGCCCCTCAGCCCCACACAGCCCCTCAGCCCAACACAGCCCCTCAGCCCAACACAGCCCCTGAGCCCAACAGTCCTTCAACACAGCCCCTCAGCCCCACACAGCCCCTCAGCCCCACACAGCCCCTCAGCCCCACACAGCCCCTCAGCCCCACACAGCCCCTCAGCCCAACAGTCCCTCAACACAGCCCCTCAGCCCCACACAGCCCCTCAGCCCAACACAGCCCCTCAGCCCAACACAGCCCCTGAGCCCAACAGTCCTTCAACACAGCCCCTCAGCCCCACACAGCCCCTCAGCCCCACACAGCCCCTCAGCCCCACACAGCCCCTCAGCCCCACACAGCCCCTCAGCCCAACAGTCCCTCAGCCCCACACAGTCCCTCAGCCCCACACAGCCCCTCAGCCCCACACAGCCCCTCAGCCCCACACAGCCCCTCAGCCCCACACAGCCCCTCAGCCCAATAAGATTTACAAGCATTATACCAGAACTGCGAGGTTATATAAATCAGGAATGGAAGAACAGGCTGGGTCTATTTTCTCTTGAAAAGAGAAGGCCGAGGGTTGACCTAATAGAGGTCTTAGGTTTTGATAGAGTAGAAACAGAGAGAGCGTTCCACTTGTGGGAAAGAGCAAAACTCAATATAAAATGGTCACCAAGAAATCAAACAGGGAATTCAGAAGAAACTACTTTACAGAGAGTGGTGAGAATGTGAAGCTCGCTACCACAGGGAGTGGTTGAGGAGAATAGTTTAGATGCAGTTTAGGGGAGACTGGATAAGCATATGAGGGAGAAGGGAATAGAGGGTTATGCTGATAGAGTTAGATAAGAAAAGACGGGAGAAGGCTGGAGTGAAGGATAAATGCTGAATGGCCTGATTCTGTGCTGTACATTTTGTGTAATTCGATGTAATTCTGTGTAAAGAGAGCTCGCAACCGCTAACTCGGAAAGAAGTGGAATTCATACAACAGCTGAGCCAGAAGGCTCTAGCTACACAGGAGGTTAGATCACAGTGCACACAAAAGAAATTGGAAGTATTACATGTAGGAACTTCCCGACAACAAGCAGGACAGTGAGGAACCCAAGTCAAACTTAGTAAGAGAGTGCAGTGCAAGACTAGAAGAATTAAGAGGCAAAAACAGACAGCTGGATCGATCCCATGCTGATTTAAACAGAAAACACCCAGAAATAGAGCACAGAGATTAAGAGAGATGCACTGTCCCGGCCGAGTTGCTGGCTCCCACTGAAGGACGGTGGGAGGACACCAGAATGGCGGTGGAGTGTCAGGGTCATTGTTTACAAATTAAACAGAAATTTTCCCTTAAAATTTCACATCTCAGGCTTAGCAAGAAGTTGGACACGGTTCGGGACTTCTGTAGAATCCGGCCTGTTTCTGTATCTTTCCCCTCTGTGTTGTTCCAAGTATGGACCCCAATCAGGAGCTGATGTGCAAGCGGCAGAAATTTTCTGTGAAAAGAAAAGTTAAATGTTTAATTATTTCTGTTTGATTTTTATGCACCATTAACATCCAACTAGAAAAATCCCTGATCCTAATCAGATTATCCTGCAGTTTGTTCCAACAAGGAAGTCAAGTTGTGGAGCAAGGTTCAGGTTGTCCCAATATTAAAGAACATAAGAACATAAGTGTAGTGATCAATAGCATGTCATTCTATAGTGGACACTAGGTGGAGCTGTGTAGAGCTGTATATAGCTGTATGTTTAAGACTACATTACCCATGAGGCACTAGGCTACCCAGAAGGCAACAGTCAAGATGGCAGCCTGCACACAGGAGCACACATGGAAGCCTCTACAGATACTGTACCTAGAGAATGTGTACTGAATAAATAACTAGCTAGAAGCTAGCTGTGTTCATAATAAGAATTTCTAGTTATTAATGAACATAACATGGTACCAGGGTGGTGAAGATCTGCTGAAAATTGTGAAAAGCGACATGGAGAATTTGAAGCCACCAGGAGGTTTGAATCTCGAGGGAAATGTCGACTACAATTGACGGATTTTTAAACAACAATTCAAACTCTACATTGCAGCCATCGGATTCGGTACGAAGCCAGATGCAAGGAAGATAGCGTTGCTGCTTACGGTTGCAGGCCCACAGGCGATAGAGGTATTTAATACATTTGTGTTTAATTCAGCGGAGAACAGAGAAAAATTAGAAGATGTGCTAAAAAAATTTGATGCACATTGCTCTCCCAAAAAGAATGAGACATATGAAAGATACATCTTCCGTTCTCAGACACAGCAACAAAATGAGACTTTTGTTAGCTTTATAACTGATCTGAAACTGAAAGCAGAGACATGTAATTTCTCTGAGCTCAAAGCATCCATGATTCGTGACCAGATTGTGTTTGGTATTCATGATAAAAAAGTCAGGGAACGTCTGTTGAGAGAAACCGAACTAACATTGGAAAATGCTGTGAAAATATGCAAAGCCAGCAAGCTAGCTCGAAATCACGCGAAGACTTTCAGTGAAATCAATAATGATGCGAATGTAATGAGTGATAATGCTGCTGTCGGTGCTGTGACCTACAAGGGGAAGAAACATGGGCAGAACAGAAATGAAAAGCAATCGGAGGATGAAATTTTTAATTGTAAACGCTGTGGTTACAAACACCAGTTAAGACAATGCCCAGCGTTTGGAAAAATGTGCACAAAGTGTAATGGAAAGAATCACTTTGCCAAACAATGCTTTTCAAAAGTACAAACTAAGAAAGGGCAACGAGTTAATGTGATTGAGGACACTGATGTAAGTGAGAGATTTTTTGTAGGAATGGTGTCATGTGACGATATCAAAAAAGATACAGAAAATGTGCAGCCCTCAGAAATAGACAATGCTGAACATAAAGTTAATGCAGTAAAAGAGGACAAATGGATGATCCCACTGCAGATAAATGGAGCATTAGTTACATTGAAACTGGACACATGGGCAAAAGTAAACTTAATCAGTGTGAGTGACATTAACAATATGAAAGAAAAGCCCAAAATAAAGAAAAAGTCAGTACTACTGAAGGACTATAATGGACAGAAAATAGATAGCTTAGGTGTATGCAGACTTAAAGTGACAGTCAAAGACAAAGTGCATCATCTCATGTTTTCTGTTGTGGCTGAAAGGCTTGATTCACTACTGGGTGACAAAGCTTGTGAGGACTTAGAACTGGTCAAAAGAATCTACCATATAAACTGTGCCATAAGCAGACCAGATGTCTCGGTGGATTCTGTAGTGAATAATTTCCAGGATGTGTTCAAAGGATTTGGAGTTCTACCATTCACTTACAAGATCCAGCTAAAGCAAGATGCTCAGCCAGTGGTACATGCTCCACAAAGAGTTCCAGCACCCCTGCGTGACCGGCTCAAGAATGAACTGGACAGAATGACCACACTAGGAGTCATCAGGAAAGTCGAAGAGCCAACATACTGGGTTAACTCCATGGTATGTGTAAAGAAAAAGAACAATGATCTAAGAATATGCATGGATCCAAAGGACGTAAATGCAAACATAAAACGTGAACACTACCAGATTCCCAAGCGAGAAGAAATCACCAGTGAAATGTCAGGTGCCAGATACTTTACAAAGCTCGCTGCCTCACAAGGATTTTGGCAACTAAAACTGGATGAAGAGAGCACCAAATACTGTACCTTTAACACACCATTTGGCAGGTATTGTTTCCTCAGAATGCCTTTCGGGATAATATCTGCATCTGAAATCTTTCATAGAGCAAGAGGCACTGTTCATTGGCCTGGCATAAATAAGGACATTGAGAACATGATAGGCAAATGTGAGACATGTCAGAAACACCAAAGCAAACAAGCAAAGGAACCAATGATAGTAGCTGACATAGCAACAGCAGCATGGCAAAAGGTTGGTATGGACCTTTTTCATTTAAATGGTAAAGACTATCTAATAGTGATTGACTACTATTCTAACTATCCTGAGATGGCGCTGCTCTCAAGCACCACAGCAAGCAGTGTCATATTGCATGTGAAATCCATCTTCACCAGACATGGAATTCCCAGGATTGCCGTTAGCGACAATGGTCCGTGCTTCAACTGTAAGGAGTGGCAACAGTTTGTAGCACATTATGACTTTCAGCACATCACATCCAGTCCTTTGTATGCTCAGTCAAATGGTAAGCCAGAGAAACGTGTTCAAGTTCTCAAGCAGCTACTGAAGAAGGCGACAGAAAGCAAGTCTGATCCTTATCTCGCCCTGCTGAGCTACCGAACCTCACCTTTAGACTGTGGTTATTCACCTGCTGAACTACTAATGGGTCGCAAGTTGCGCACCACGCTACCCTGCTGTGCAAAAGAACAGCAAAGTGAGGAACTGAGACAGAGAATTCAACTGTTAAAGCTGAAACAGAAATCATACTATGACAAGTCATCCAAAACTCTAAAACCATTGACAAAGGATGATGTTGTCAGGATTGAGGATCCAGATGCATGGAACAGGAAAGCTACAGTTCTTGAGGAAGTAGGACCAAGGTCATACACTGTTAGAACTGAGGAAGGACAGATTCTCAGGAGGAACCGCCGTTCCCTCCTAAAAACACAAGAGACTATTCAAGACCAGATTGATGACAATGCCGCAACTGCATCTTGTCATTCACCGTCAGAACAATCTCATGAAGACACATCAGACTTACCCGTGTTGAAAAGATCCACACGTGAAGTAAAAGAGCCTGATAGACTTAATCTTTGAGTACAATGTAAAGCTTTGAAAATGTGTTGACTGTTTTGAAAATGTTTATGTTTATAGAGCACTAACAAAAGTGTTACTGATATTATCTTTATTGTTTTCTTGAAAGTTGATTGATATTGATTTTGTTAAACCTCAAAGAAAGGGGAATGTGGTGATCAATAGCATGTCATTCTATAGTGGACACTAGGTGGAGCTGTATAGAGCTGTATATAGCTGTATGTTTAAGACTACATTACCCATGAGGCACTAGGCTACCCAGAAGGCAACAGTCAAGATGGCAGCCTGCACACAGGAGCACACATGGAAGCCTCTACAGATACTGTACCTAGAGAACGTGTACTGAATAAATAACTAGCTAGAAGCTAGCTGTGTTCATAATAAGAATGTCTAGTTATTAATGAACATAACAATAAGAACATAAGTAATAGGAGCAGGAGTAGGCCAATCGGCCCCTCGAGCCTGCGCCGCCATTCAATAAGATCATGGCTGATCTGATCCTAACCGCCAATCCACTATGACAGGACTATCTCCTGAATCTAACAGAATTAGACACATGAAACAGGAGCAGGATCAGGCTACATGGCCCCTGGGCCCGCTCCGCTACCCACAGGGCCGTGACCGATCCGAACCTGGACTCATGTCCAAATTCCTGCCCGCTCCCCGTAACCCTTAATTCCCTTTTCTTCTAGGAAACTGTCTATTTCTGTTTTAAATTTATGTAATGATGTAGCTTCGACAGCTTTTTGGGGCAGCATATTCCATGGACCTACCACCCTCTGAGTGAAGTAGTTCCTCCTCATCTCAGTTTTGAAAGAGCAGCCCCTTATTCTAAGACTATGCCCCCTAGTTCTAGTTTCACCCATCATCGGGAACATCCTCCCCGCATCCACCCGATCCAACCCCTTCACAATCTTAAATGTTTCAATAAGATCGCCTCTCATTCTTCTGAACTCCAATGAGTAGAGTCCCAATCTACTCAACCTCTCCTCATATGTCCATCCCCTCATCCCCGGGATTAACCGAGTGAACCTTCTTTGTACTGACTCGAGAGCAAGTATGTCTTTTCTTAAGTATGGACACCAAAACTGTATGCAGTATTCCAGGTGCGGTCTCACCAATACCTTGTACAACTGAAGCAATACCTCCCTATTTTTATATTCTATCTCCCTAGCAATGAAAGCCAACATTCCATTGGCCTTCTTAATCACTTGCTGCACCTGCATACTAACCTTTTGAGTTTCGTGCACCAGGATCCCCAGATCCCTTTGTACTTCAGTACTTTCCAGTTTCTTGCCATTAAGATAATAACTTGCTCTACGATTTTTCCTGTCAAAGTGCATAACCTCACACTTTCCAGTATTGTATTCCATCTGCCAAATCTCTGCCCACTTACTTAGCCTGTCTATGTCCCCTTGCAGGTTTTTTATGTCCTCCTCACTCACTACTTTCCCTCCCATCTTTGTATCATCTGCAAACTTTGATATGTTACACTCGGTCCCCTCCTCCAAGTCGTTAATATAGATTGTAAAGAGTTGGGGACCCAGCACTGACCCCTGCAGAACACCACTGGTTACTGATTGCCAGTCTGAGAATGAACCATTTATCCCAACTCTCTGCCTTCTGTTAGATAGCCAATCCTCTATCCATGCCAGAATATTACCCCCAATCCCATGATTTTTTATCTTAAGCAATAATCTTTCGTGTGGCACCTTGTCAAATGCCTTTTGGAAGTCTAAATACACTACGTCCACTGGTTCCCCTTTATCCACCCTATATGTTACTTCCTCAAAGAACTCCAGCAAATTTGTCAAACATGACTTCCCCTTCATGAAACCATGCTGACTTTGTCTTATTAAATTATGATTATCCAAATGTCCTGTTACTGTCTCCTTAATAATGGACTCCAAAATTTTACCTACCACAGATGTTAGGCTAACCGGTCTATAGTTTCCAGCCTTCTGTCTACTGCCCTTTTTAAATAAGGGTGTTACATTAGCAGTTTTCCAGTCTGCCGGGACCTTTGCTGAGTCCAGGGAGTTTTGGAAGATTATTACCAATGCAGCCACAATCCCTACCGCCACTTCCCTCAAGACCCTAGGATGTAAGCCATCAGGTCCAGGCGATTTATCTGCCTTGAGTCCCATTATTTTACCGAGTACCACTTCCTTAGTGATTTTGATCGTGTTTATCTCCTCCCCCCCTATAGCCCCCCTGCTTGTCCAGTGTTGGGATATTCTTGGTGTCCTCTACTGTAAAGATAAAGAAATCTCACCCGGGGAATTATAGACCATTATTTTAATGACAATTGCAAGGAATATACCAGAAGGTGTTAGAAGGGATGTGATTTATGATCACCTGGAGAGTCTGAACTTAATGGAGAATCCCAGAATTACTTTAGGAAATAGTTGGATGTTAGAAAGTATTTCTTTTCACAAAGAGTCGGCACCCTCTGGAACAGATCACTGACATGTGCAGAGAGTGTGGATTCCCTGCAGTTCGTCAGAAGTTCCTGAGAGAGGACATTTCCAGTTCAAGAGGGTATGTTGAGTGACAGCTGACAATAGTAGGATTGATGAGATATCATAGTTTCTGTAGCTTTGATAATTGTCGAATGGGGTCAGAGAGGAATTACACAGAATTTTCCAATTTGCCTCAAGTTTCCTTTTCGCTGTTTTTTGCTTCCCCAGGAGATTGTGTGACTCGGGGAGGGGAGGGGGCAGGAAATTGTGTGACTCAGGATGGGGAGGGGGGCAGGAGATTGTGTGACTCAGGCTGGGGAGCAGGGCAGGAGATTGTGTGATTCAGGTTGGGGAGGGGGCAGGAGATTGTGTGACTCAGGGTGGAGAGGGGGCTGTGCTGGGTCAATGGTCTATAGGGTTGCTGCTTGCCTGATGGGATGAGTTTGATGGACCAGATGGTCTTTCCCATCCTTTTCTCATTTAGAAGGTATGCATGGGGGAAAAGTTGGGTTGCTTTGCACCTCTGATTAACGCCCTGAGGACGCTAACGGGGCACAAAGCAACTAGTGCCTGGGCGCGGTGCCACCCACGGCTCCCACAAAATTCAGCGGGAGGTTAGTGGCGGTGCTAACCGGTAGCACACTGCGGCACTGCGCTGCCGGCGACATCATCGCTGTGCGCAATGCCCCACTCGTGCCCCGGCCGCGTTCTTCGGGAGCGCCCCCTGACTTACCGCCGGACACTATGTCTGACGGGGTCAGGGGGGCCTACCTGCAGCCAGGGAGGTGCTATTTAAAGGCCAGGTGCGGGGTGGCCATTTTTGTTGCTGGTCAACTGCCAGCACCTGCCTGCGCTCCCGTCCCCGGCCTCCTGAACGGCCCCCTCCACAGAGTGCCCTTCTCTTGAGTGCCGGACTCTTTTGCTGGCACTTCCGATCGCCGGGGCCCAACTGGGTCCCGGGTCGCGCTGCGCAAGTTCCCTCCACTTTAAGAAGGGGAGGAAGGCCTGCAATATCGCAGCACCCCAAGAGGGATGCGGGGTGCTTCCAGTTGTGCCCCACTTCCCTCTTGGGCGCAACCACTCAATTTCCGCTGCGGGGGCGCTAATTTTTCCGGGGCGCTAACAGTAGCCCTTGCGAAGTTAGCACCCCAAATGGGGCGCTACTCAATTTCTAGCCCCATATGAAACCTCATAGAAAGGTTCAATGGTGGACTCACTGAGCTCACTTTGTGAAGTGGAAATATTTCTGGCCAAATTGTATAATTAAAACAAGTGTTAATGTTTCGATTATTAGTGTTACAATATCAAACTCTTCAGCAATTAATATTTTATCACTTCACCCTTCGAGCAGTCGTTATTTGTTTGTGCGTGTCTCTAGTTGTGACACTCTACTTGTCTTCATCCTTTCATATGCAGAAATTAATGAAATTCTTTGCAATATTATGCCAATCCCATTCTAACCCACCCAGTAAACATCAGGGAATGTGTCTGACATCAGGCCCACACAACTCAGGAAAGCCAATACAGCTCAGTAACTTTACCTATTTCCTTTATGCAAGTGTCTCCTATGGTCTGAGTGCCCCTGTCCTTTCATCTCTGGGACCAATGGGATGAAATATCACTCCTTCTGATGGATGCAAGGTGTGTTGTGTGTGTGAGAGAGAGCGGGAAAGTATTGGGAAAAGCTCTTCCTAGATTGTACATAATGTTATTATTAGGATGGGTTCGATGGGGGCATCTGTCCGTGGCTGGGATATACCTGAACTGGCAGAGCTTGCTGCTGACACTGCAGACTAGTTTTCTGATTGGCATTATTTAAATAATGGCATGAATCAATTCAAAATAAATTAACACCGGCATTAAATGATTGGCAGAAAAACAGCATAAAGCCTAAAATGGTCATTTACACCATTTCTCCAATGTACTGATGATCTTCCACTGAATGTACGGTGAAACATAGAAACATAGAAGATAGCAGCAGGAGTAGGCCATTCGGCCCTTCGAGCCTGCTCCGCCATTCAATGAGATCATGGCTGATCATCCAAATTCAGTACCCTGTCCTTGCCTTCTCCCCATATCCCTTCATCCCTTTAACTTTAAGAAATATATCCAAATCTTTCTTGAATATATTTAATGACCTGGCCTCCACCGCCCTCTGTGGCAGAGAATTCCACAGGTTCACCACTCTCTGGGTGAAGAAATTCCTCCTCATTTCAGTCCTAAATGGCTTACCCCTTATCCTTAGACTATGACCCCTGGTTCTGGACTCCCCGGCCATCAGAAACATCCTTCCTGCATCTAGTCTGTCCAGGCCTGACAGAATTTTATAGGTTTTGATGAGATCCCCTCTCAATCTTCTAAACTCCAGTGAGTATAAGCCCAATCGACACAATCTCTCCTCATACGTCATTCCTGCCATCCCAGGTATCAGCCTGGTAAATCTTCGCTGCACTCCTTCCATGGCAAGAGCGTCCTTCCTCAGGTAAGGCGACCAAAACTGTACACAATACTCAAGGTGTGGTCTCACCAAGGCCCTGTACAACTGTAGCAAGACATCCTTGTTCCTGTACTCGAACCCTCTTGCTACGAAGGCCAACATACCATTTGTCTTCTTAACCGCCTGCTGCACCTGCATGCTTACCTTCAGCGACTGGTGCACAAGAATACCCAGGTCTCTTTGCACTTCCCCTTCTCCCAATCTATTGCCATTCAAATAATAATCTGCCTTCCTGTTTTTGTGACCAAAGTGGATAACCTCACATTTACCCACATTATAGTGCACCTGCCATGTTTCTGCCCAATCACCCAACCTGTCCAAATCGTACTGGAGTTTCACAACATCCTCCTCACAGCTCACCCTCCCACGCAGCTTTGTGTCATCTGCAAATTTGGAGATATTACATCCAATTCCCTTGTCCAGATCATTAATATATATTGTGAACATCTGGGGTCCCAGGACCGATCCTTGCGGTACCCCACTAGTCACTGCCTGCCACTCGGAAAACGACCCGTTTATTCCAACTCTCTGCTTTCTGTCCGCCAACCAGTTCTCTATCCAAGTCAATACCTTGCCCCCAATCCCATGTGCCTTAATTTTGCACACTAATCTCTTATATGGGATCTTATCGAAAGCCTTCTGAAAGTCCAAATACACCACATCCACTGGTTCTCCCTCATCTATTTTACAAGTTACATCCCCAAAAAATTCCAGTAGATTAGTCAAGCACGATTTACCTTTTGTAAATCCATGTTGACTTTGTCCGATCCTGTCACTGCTTTCCAAGTGCTCTGCTATTACATCTTTTATAATAGAATCTACCATTTTCCCCACTGTCAGGCTTACCGGTCTATAATTCCCCGCTTTTTCTCTACCACCTTTTTTGAATAGTGGGGTAACATTAGCTACCCTCCAATCCATGGGTAATGTTCAGAGTCTATCAAGTTCTGGAAGATGACCAGCAATGCATCTACTATTTCTAGGGCCACTTCCTTAGGTACCCTGGGATGTAGATTATCAGGCCCTGGGGATTTATCGGCCTTCAGTCCCATCAATTTTCCTAACACCATTTCCCTACGAATACTGATTTCTTTCAGTTCCACCCTTTCATCAGAACCTATGTTCCCCGACATCTCTGGGAGGTTATTTGTGTCCTCCTTTGTAAAGACAGAACCAAGGTATGTATTTAGTTGGTCTGCCATTTCTTTGTTTCCCATTTTAAATTCCCCTGATTCTGACTGCAAGGGACCTATGCTTGACTTCATCAATCTTTTTCTCTTCACATATCTATAAAAGCTTTTACAGTCAGTTTTTATGTTCCCTGATAGCTTACTCTCATATTCTATTTTCCCTTTCTTAATTAATCCCTTTGTCCTCCTTTGTTGAATCCTAAACTGCTGCCAATCCTCAGGATTATTGCTTTTTCTGGCCAATTTATATGTCCTCTCCTTGGATCTTATGCTGTCCCTAATTTCCCTTGTTAGCCACAGTTGAGTCACCTTTTTTGTTTTACTTTTATGCCAAACTGGGATGAACAAATTCTGTAGCTCATTCATTTGGTCTTTGAATGTTTGCCATTGCCTATGCACCGTCATCCTTTGAGTGACATTCCCCAATCAATCCTACCCAACTCGCTCCTCAGACCATCGTTGTTTCCTTTATTTAAATTGAGGACCCTAGTCTCTGAGTCAACTACTTCATTCTCCATCTTAATGAAGAATTCGATCATATTATGATCGCTCCGACCCAAGGGGCCTCGTACAACAAGATTGCTAATTAATCCTTTCTCGTTACATAATACCCAGTCTAAGATGGCCTGATCTCTAGTTGGTTCCTCGACATATTGGTCCAGGAAACCATCCTGTAAACACTCCAGGAATTCCTCCTCCACAGTATTGTTACTAATTTGGTTGGCCCAATCTATATGTAGATTAAAGTCACCCATGATGACTGCCGTGCCCTTATTGCACGCTTCTTTAATTTCCCTTTTAATGCCATCCCCAACCTCCGCCTTACTCTTTGGAGGTCTATATACCACTCCCACTAATGTTTTTTTCCCCTTAGTATTTCTCAATTCTACCCATACAGATTCCACCTCATCAGAGCTAATATCCTTCATTACAATTGTATTAATCCCTTCTTTAACCAGCAATGCTACCCCACCTCCCTTTCCTTTTTGCCTATCTTTCCTGAATATCGAATACCCCTGGATGTTGAGTTCCCAGTCTTGGCCCTCCTTGAGCCACGTTTCCGTAATCCCAACCAATTCATATTCGTTTACCTCTATTTGCGCAGCCAATTCATCCACCTTATTACAAATGCTCCTCGCATTAAGACACAAAGCCTTCAGGCTTGTTTTTTTAACGCTCTTAGACCTATTAGAATTATTATTTACTGTGGCCACATTTGATTTAAACCATTGATTTCTCTGACTGCCACTTTTGTTTTTCTCCTTCCTACCTTTTGCTTTTATCCCTGTTTCCCTTTCCTCTGTCTCCCTGCTCAGGTTCCCAACCCCCTGCCATTTTAGTTTAATCCCCCCCCGAACAGTGCTAGCAAACCTCCATGCAAGGATATTTGTCCCGTTCTGGTTCAGGTGCAACCCGTCCGACTTGTACAAGTCCCACCTTCCCCAGAAGCAGGCCCAGTGATCCAGGAAACTAAAGCCCTCCCTCCTGCACCAACTCTTTAGCCACGCATTCATCTGCTCATCTGTGAGAATTGGAAGACCTTCAGAAATTCTTTTCCTTAATATTTGAAAGATATCAAGGTGTTGCCTTACCTGGCACAAGGTGGAGCCCTCAGCTTGGACAACTCTCACAATAGCAACAATGGGGATCCACATCATACAGAAGATTATCATACACCAGCCAAGTGCTGTTGCCCAGACAGGGTACTGAACAGCTCCATATGTTGGTGGGGCAAATGATGCTAAGGACCAGAAAAACACTGCCTGTTTAAAATGAGTGCACAGAACAAGATCAGAAACAGAATGAGATCGACTATCTCTAGCTTGATTATTTTCAGTTTAAATCACTAAAAAATTACACAGAATTACATAGAATGTATAGCATTGAAATAGGCCAGTCGGCCCAACAGATCTATGATGGTGTTTAAGCTCCACATGAGCCTCCTCCCACTGCTCTTCATCTAACCCATTAACGAAACAGCATAACCTTCTATTCCTTTCTCACTCATGTACTTATCTAGCTTCCCCTTAAATGCATCTATGCTATTAGCCTCAACTGCTCCTTGTGGCAGCAATTTCCACATTATAATCGCTCTCTGGGCAAAGAGGTTTCACCTGAATTCCTATTGGATTTATTAGAAAGGAAAATAAATACTTGCATTTATATAGCACCTTTCATGACCTCAGGATGTCCCAAAATGCTTTACAGCCAATAAATTACTTTTGAAGTGTAGTCACTGTTGTAAAGTAGGAAACATTAGTGACTGTCTTATATTTATGGCCCCTAGTTTTGGTTTCCCTCACAAGTAGAAACACTGTGCTGGATATTCCGATCCCTACGGGTGTGTATGCGCTGTGTACACACCCGTATGGACATCGGAAATGCACAGCGCATGCGCTGAAAACCGGCATTTTCGATCTGTCAAGAATGCTCTTGACAGATCGGACGCCTGCCCTGGAGAAGTGCCTCTGCGGGCAGATAGTTCCGCTTTCTGCAGAACCTCCACCCACAGAAAACCCTTAGAATTCTTATGCCTGTTAAAAGCAGATGCAAGGCCTGTTTTTACAAGGATAAGAGTTGGAAAAAATGTTTTTAAAAAAATTCACTCATTTATCATTTAAAAATACTTTAAAAAAGGTACAGGAAACTTTCGATTTACCGGCACCTAAATAACCGGAAATCTCGGTTAACTGGCAAAATTCAGGAGTAGGTTCAGGTAACTTTTATTACTTGCCTTCCTCCATTTGTTGCTGTGCAAGGGTGTGGCTGCAGCTGTTGCTAAGCTACAGAGATGCTTGCAACTTGTGGCCATTATTCTGAAGCTAAGCAACAGGGTTTGTTGCTTTATACAGAGCTCTCAGCTCCGTATCTTTTACTATAGCTTTCGGTTTTCCGGAATTTTTGATGAACCGGCACCACGTCGGTCCCGTCCGTGCCGGATAAAAAAAAGTTTTCTGTATGTTTATATTTAGCCCCGTAAAAAACTTTAATTATTTTTTTCAAAAAATTACATTTTTGTTTAAAATATTAAATTTATTGTAATTTCAAATAATTTTAAAAATGTGATTTAAAAAATTAATGTTTTACTGTGTTTTGGAGTGATTTCCATTCATATATTTGACAGGTCTATCTTTCAAGTGTATGACGGGAGATTCCCTTCTTTGATTGGCTCCCCATGGCCCACGTGATCCCAGGTACGCTTGCGAACTGCCTGCACCTCTGGGATATGTGGGCCCTGCGCACTTTGGCTTGGAAAGGCCCAGCATCGGAACTATACGCACCTTGAGAGCCCTCAGGTAAGGGCGTAGATTTTTTCCAGATCAGAGGCCTCCACATGCGGGAATCCTCCGATCGTAAAATACGGCCCATCATCTCTACATCTACCCTATCAAACCATTTCATAATCTTCAAGACCTCTACCAGGTCACCCCTCAGCTTTCTCTTTTCTAGAGAAAAGAGCCCAGCCTGTTCAATCTTTCCTGATGGTTATAACCTCTCAGTTTTGGTATCATTCTAATAAATCTTTTTTGCACCTTCTCCTGTGCCTCTATATCCTTTTTATAATATGGAGACCAGAACTGTTTGAAATATTTCCATGGCTGTTCTCTCTCTTTCCCTGTCATCTTTTTCCCCTGTTTTCCTTCCCTAGTTCCATTCTCATCCCCATAAAATTACCTTTATCCAATTTATTCCTTTGGTCTTTGTCTTACTTTGGTCTTTCTCAAACTTTATCTCAAACCTTGTCATGTTGTGATTGCTATTGCCTAGATGATCCCCTATGCTTAATTCTCTTATCTGCTCTGGTTCTTGTCTTATGACTAGATCCAGCAGTGATTCCTGTCTTGTTGGGCTTCTTATGTACTGGGTACGAAAGGAGTCCTGAACACACTGTAAAAACTTCATTCTCTTTTACCCTTTCCCTAGCACGTCTTGCCAGTTTATTTGGGGATCGGTGAAGTCTCCCATGATTATTGTTCTATGTATTTTACTCATTTCATAGATTGGCATAAATATTTCTTCCTCCACTTCCCTTCCACTATTAGGTGGTCTGGTGAATACCCCTATTAGCATGTTCAATCTCCTACCCTTTATCTTAATCCACATGGATTCTATTTCTATCTGAATGTTAGTTATGTCCCTTTATCTACTGCCATTACATTATCTCTAATTAGTACAGCTACCATCCCCCCACACCTCCGCGCTCTTCCTTTATCCTTTCGAAATACGTTATATCCTTCAATATTTAACTGCCAGTCCTGTTCTTTATGTAGCCATGTTTTAGGTCTTTTGACTACATCTGGCTCCTCGCCGCAAATGATTCTCTTCAGTTCCCCCATTTTGTTTTGGATATTGTGCATATCACTGTACAGTCAATTTAACTAATTTTTATTAACATTTCACTCAGTTTAGTTTTAACAGTCATTTTATACTTATGTTCTATAACTGTATCTGTTCCCTGACCTTTCATGTTACCCTTAATCCTCACCTTGGTCTGATCTTTACTCTCATCTGTTATTTCTCGTATCTTCAGGCTTATGCTTTTTTCACCATATCCCACCCCCATATTACCAGTTTATGGTATTGTCCACAGCTCTATTTTCTTTTCGCTGGGACTCTGGCCCCATATCGGTTTAGGTGGGGCCTGCCGCAGCCATACAGCTCCCTCCTGTCCCAGTATTGGTGCCAGTGTGCCATAAAATGGATCCCCTCCTTCCCACACAGTGACCTTCCTGATTTCTCTGTCTCTATGCCAGCTAACACGTGGCTTGGGTAGTTATCCCAAGTTTGCCCCTGTGAGGTCCTGTTTTTAAAAAAAAAAATATTTCCTAGCTTCTGATATTCGCTTGGCAGGACCTCTTTTTTCTTCCCTATGTCATTGGTCCCAGCATGGACCATGACAACTGGGTCCTCCCCCCTCCCTTTCCAAGTTCCTCTCCAGTTTCTATAATATATCCTTCACCCTTGAACCAGGTATGCAACACACCCTCCTTGACTCTCTGCAACTGCAGCAAATGCTATCTATCACCCTCATTATCAAATGCCCTATGACTATAATCTTTCTATTTCTATTTTTCTACCCTACTTGGACTGCTAGCTGCTCCACGGTGCCATGTTTAGCATTCTGGCCATTCTCCTTGCAGCCTTCATCCTATCATCACAGATGGAAACTGCATTGTACCTGTTGGTTAGGATCACTGTCTGTCGGACCTCCTTCCCTGCCTCCCCTCGGTTCTCCCAACCCTGCTGACTGACAGTCACATTCTCCACTTCCTGCCCTTGCGCTTTCCTCTGTGACTGTATTCTGGAGAAAACTATCTAGATATCCCTCCCTCTCCCTTATGTGTAAGAGAGCCTCTGACTCACACTGCAGCTCAACAACTCTGAGCTGGAGAGTCTCAAAGTAGAGACATGTCCAGCAGATGTGGTGATTCGGGACAGCATCACTATCCACAAACTCCCACATACTCCAGTGCTAAAACTGAACTGTGCTGACATTTCTAATATTTATTTTTGTTTAATTTATTAGTTAGCAATAATTTATTTAGCATTAATGTAAAATCTCCTTACTGCCAACAAGCACGGTGTGATAAAAAACCAACACACTCTCCACCACAGCCAAAAGATCCAATTCTTTTCCCCAATCATCATCTCAATGTCCTTGATGAATCTCTTTATCCCTGTGAACAACAAGAAAGCAGGGATACACAATCACTTGGTTTGTCCCATCTTGAGGGCAACTTGATTGCTGTAGAAGTCTGTCTCATACTGAGTGTCAGTAATGCACAGGTTAAATCAGAGTAGGGATCACACAGCATTTCAAACAGGATGAGTAAATTGTATCATCATCCCAATTCCCCAGGAAGGTAAAATGTTTGTACAAAATCCCGAGGAACAGGTGCTCACTTTCAGAAAGGCTCATGTGTCAGATCTGTGCTGAGATGGACAGGTCCCCTGTTATCAGAATGGGGGAGGATGGGCTATCAAAGTGAGGCCTCTCTCCTGAGCTGAAGAAAAGCAACTGGATTCCAGGAGGTCAGAAGAAACATCATGAAGACACTGAAGCAGAACCTGCCTTGTTGTTCCATCTGCCTTGATAGTTGGGAGAAACTGGTAACTGACTGAGTCAATGGCAAACAGCTGTTCAACTCAGGGGGAAGATGTTTGGACAACAAATCAGCAATTAGCAGGAAAATAACTGCAGCAAAATTTACCCCAACAACAACCAGCTGTAACCCAGCAAGAACAAGGGGGTCACGGGTGAAGGACGCAGAAGGCACTCCTGTCTCATACTGGCCTTTGGAACCACTTGGGGGAAGATCTTTGACAACTAAAGAGAGCACTTGAATTCCCACCATCTTCAGATATGGAGGACTATCTATCATATTGTCGCGGTTTGTGTAGATCGCCACCAAATAAGAGAGTTTGACTTCGACAAACTATTGACAAGTTGTTTATTTACAGGAACAGACTAATTACATCAGGTAAGATGGCAGGTAAGATGGCTGAGGTAGGAGAACCGTGGTATAGGTCTTGTCCCAGCGGGGACTCCACGAGGACTGAGTTCGCAGTTCTGTGGGGAGCGTGATGACGTCATGGCGTTTGTGTTGTGACGTCATCACGTTGTTCGCGTTTCCCGCACTTAGGGCGTCACGTGATGCGCGTCGTTGCGTCGCTGGCTGTTGAAGCCGAAGTCGGGAGGCCGGGCTGTGCCGGTGCTTGCCACGGGAGCGGAAGATCGCGTCGCTCCCGCCGGCTGGCCGTTGAGGCCGAAGACGCTAGGCCAGGCTGTGCCGGTGCTTGCCGCAGGAGCGGAAGATCGCATCGCTCCCGTCGGCTGGCCGTTGAGGCCGAAGACGCCAGGCCGGGCTGTGCCGGCGCACGCACATCACGTCGTACGTGCCGTGATGTCAGCACGCTAGGGCACGTCTTAAAGGGGCAATGGCCCCAACAGGTAAGTTAAAAGGGCAATGGCCCCAAAAGGTAAGTTAAAGGGAATTATGTGTCTTTATGTAAGGTACAACCGGTGGTACCGCCACAATATCACACTATTCATCTGTCTTCTTTGTTCAGAAGAGACCTGAAGACCCACACATGTACTTTAGTTGAATTATTTCATTTTGTTTCACTGATTTCCATGTTGTACTTGGGACTAATTATCGGTAATTGTTACAGGCCCCCAGGTCAGAAACCTGAACATGATAAGGTAGATGAAACAGATTACAACCTCTTTGCTGTTTAATTTCGGTGCCATCACGAATAAAAAAGGAAGCATCTCCTTCTTAAAGGGGCGCAACCAATAAAACGAACTTAAAACAAAATTAAAGGAAATTGAACAAATTCAAACAAAATTCTATTTTGGGGGGTGATGAAGCACTCCAGCCCTCTGGTGCCTACTGGTCGCGGAGGGCCTCATGTGTGCTGGTGGATACTGCATGCTCCATCTCCAGGGACACCCAGGAGTGAACGTAGCCGTGGCAGAGAAGCAGAGTGTCGGGCTGAACGACCCCCTCGACTGAGCACTGCTCAGTTAATGGTCACCTTGGCCAGGCCCAGGAGCAGTCCTATGAGGCGGTCCTCTGACTTGCCCACTATCCTCCCCCGCACCCCCTGCCCCTCACCCCGCACCGGGTGATCAATGATCAGGAGCGTGGGACTGAAGTGCAACCAAGAATTGAGGAGAAGCCCCTTCAAAAATTGGAAGAGGGGCTGCAACCTCTCACACTCACTGTATACATGGAACATGGACTCTTCCAGGCCACAGAAAATGCAGGTGGCCTGGGAGTGAATGAAACTACTTAAAACCTTATTGCACGGGACTGCCCCGTGCAACACCCTCCAGGCCAAGTCCCTAATAGATAAAGGGAGGACTCTAGCATAGAGAGTCCTCCACTGGGGACCCCGCCTCCTCTGGATGTTAAGATGGTGTGCCAAGGCGTGTCCAGATGGCAGACGAGGATGACAAAGTGGAGAGTGTAAAAGAGCAGCCTGTACAGGAAACCCTTCCGTGCAGAACAGAAAGGCACGGAAGGGATTTCCGAGAGACGGCTCAAGTTATGAGGCACCGGCTCCCGAGGGAGGATTCGGGGCTTGGCGCCAATGAGAAATTTCACCCGAACGGGGGTCAGCTCGGACAGGATCACCCCACACGCTTGAGCCTCCTTGACACTCCTAGTGGAGTCAGGGCCGAGTGTAGTGTATGTGCCTTTAAGACAGAACTACTTTTACAGCTCCTGTATACTGTAGTACCGGCAGTGACCACACCTGTATATAAGCTTTACGCATGCCTCTGTACCCCCAGTCTTGAGGCTACCCTCCTCCCGTAAATACCTGTTTATTGTTAAGTTACAGCATCCGTGTGGTTATTGAAAAACAGCATACCCTCAGAATCACGGATCTAACAGTGGCGACGAGTGTCGATTCGAATCTACCTGCAACTAAAAAAAAAGTCGAGGCCAGGAACACGGGCGTCGAACACGAGCAACCGCCCAGTCGTCAGCAGAGAGTGAACATCGCAGGGGAGGCTGTGGAGAGCCGGGCTTGGTTTCCCAGCCACGACGATCAGCAAGAGACTGACAACAGGTCCAGCGCAGACCCTTCCCGGGCAGCGACGGCTGGAGCCGACCGATGGCGGAGAGAAAGCCGAGCAGCGTCGATGGGGTAAGACAGAGGGTGAAGCGCACAGGGCGCAGCTGGGGGTTGAAAACCAAGTGGCGTCGAGAAAAAAAAATATATAAACAAACCGGAGAGAGAGAGGGTAAAGCAACAGCCGGGTTCAAGACCGAGCGGCGTCGAGAATAAAAAAATAAAAAGAAGAGCGCGGGAGACGCCATTTTTAGAATCCGCAGCGGAGAAGAAGGGCGAGCGCGGGAAGGAAGGAAAGCACGGGAGATGCCATTTTGTGCCAGCGGAGAAGAAGGGGAAACGCGAGAGACGCCATTTTTGACAGTTAAATCACAACCAGGGATGCCGAAGAGTGGCAGTATCTCTACGTTCGACAATGATGTCGAAGATTGGGTGACATATGTGGAACGTATTGAGGTGTACTGCAGGGCGAATGAAGTGCCAGATGCTAGTAAAGCACTGGTTTTGTTAAATTCCATGGGTGCAAAAACTTTTGGATTACTGCGAAATCTAATAACCCCAGAGAAGCCGGTGAACAAGAATTTTGAAAGCATAGTAGAAATCTTACAGGACCACTTAAACCCCACACCGCTGCTGATAGCAGAATGATTTAAATTCCATAAAAGGAACCAACACAAAGATGAAAGCAATGCTGAGTACCTAACGGAACTGCGCAAGCTATCGAAACACTGATAGTTTGGAGTGGGACTAGCAGATATGTTAAGGGACAAGTTTGTGTGCGGGCTACAAAGTGAAGGAACCCAGAAACGGCTTCTATCAGAAAAGGATCTTACGCTGGACAAGGCTTTCAGTATGGCAGTATCACATGAAGCAGCCGCAAGGGGCGCTGCAGAGATACAACGGAGACCGCAAGAATATGGCACCAATGAAATGTCCTATGGAACAGGGAAGTGCTATCGCTGCGGCAGAACAACACATGACCAGAAGGATTGTTGGTTCAAGGACCAAGTGTGCAGACAGTGTGGAAAAGCAGGACACATAGCAAGAGTCTGCAGGTCTGGGAAGAAAACCAACAGTAAGAAATCTCCACAGGAGAAGTACAAAAAGGTACACCAGGTGATGGACAGTGGTTCAGACGAACAGAAAAGTGACACAGAATCCGAAAGCAAGGAGCTGGGTTGTCTGAAACTACATAAGGTAACCAAAATGGAGGATCACCAGACTATCTGGGTTACACTCAAGATAGACGGAGTCCAAGTGAAAATGGAATTGGACACAGGATCAGCCCTAACACTCATAAACCAAAGGGACTACAAGCGGCTATATTCACATATACCCTTGAAAGCTACAGAGATTGTCTTGAAGACATATACGGGGCAAAAAGTCTACCCCAATGGAAAAATAAGGGTGAAAGTGATATATAAAGGCCAGGAAATACCTAAAATGGATCTATATGTATTGCCAGATGGAGGACCACCACTGCTAGGATGTGAATGGATCCAGAAGATACAATTAGATTGGCATTCCATACAGGCACTGAAGGTTGAGGCCAAAAAGGATGACGACGTCACACCTGGACGACTGTCAAAAATGCTAACTGACGCAAAAGAAGTGTTCCAGGAGGGACTCGGAACACTAAAAGGCATAACAGCAATGATTAAAATAGAGGAAAATGCAAGCCCAAAGTTTCTTAAGGCCAGACCAGTGCCTTATGCGATCAGACCAGCTGTTGAAGCAGAGCTGGAAGGGTTGGAACGTTCAGGAGTACTGTCAAAAGTGGACTGGAGTGAGTGGGCTACACCCATCGTTCCTGTAATGAAGAGGTCGTTGAGTAATACGCCTGGGGAACCAAAGAAGGTCCGCATCTGTGGGGATTTTAAGGTGACAGTGAACCCAGTCCTTCACACGGTACAATATCCGCTTCCACGAATTGAGGATATTTTCGCCTCGCTATCTGGAGGTAAACGCTTCACCAAAATTGAATTAGCCCAGGCGTACTTGCAAATGGAGGTAGAAGTAGCTTTGAAACAATACCTTACGATTAACAATCATAAAGGTCTCTATCAATACAACCGGCTGGTGTTCGGAGTAGCCTCGGTTCCGGCTATCTGGCAAAGGGCAATGGATCAGGTCCTGCAAGGGATTCCAGGGACCCAGTGTTATTTGGATGACATCTTGGTCACGGGCGAAAATGACAGTGATCACCTCGCCAACTTGGAGAAGGTGCTCACCAGATTAAAGGAGTATGGGCTACGAGCTAATCGCCACAAGTGCGAGTTTTTCCAGAAACAGATCTCGTATTGTGGCCACGTCATCGATGAAGAGGGGTTACATAAGTCCCCTGAAAAGATTGAGGCAGTAGTCAAGGCTCCAGCACCGGAAAATGTGTCACAACTGAGGTCGTTCCTCGGGCTGGTAAACTACTACCACAAGTTCTTACCAAATTTGTCCACGGTATTATACCCACTGAACACCCTCCTGCAAACAAGGGTACCATGGAAGTGGAATGACGAACGTAGACAAGCTTTCCTGAAGTGTAAAGAATTGATCACATCAAAAGAGGTGTTGGCCCATTTCAACCCAGCACTACCAATTCGTTTGGCATGTGATGCATCACCCTATGGTATTGGAGCGGTGCTGTCGCACAAATTCCCAGACGGGTTGGAGAGGCCAGTAGCCTTTTGCGTCTCGGTCACTAACCTCAGCCGAGCGCAACTACGCCCAGATTGACAGGGAGGCCCTCAGCCGAGTATGGGGAGTAAAAAAATTCAACCACTATCTGCATGGGCAGAAGCTCACCTTGCTGACTGACCACCAACCACTTGTCTCCATCTTTAATCCTAAGAAGGGCGTTCCAGTGATGACTGCACAACGGTTACAAAGATGGTCCCTGTTTCTATGGGCGAATCAATATGAAATAGAATATAAAGGCACGAAACAGCATGGGAACGCTGATGGGCTATCGCGCCTGCCACTGCCTACTGTGGAGGAAGCACCAGCAGTGGACCCTATCGAGATATTTTATTCGTCAATAATTGAACGATTGCCAGTAATGAACGCGGATATAGAGAAGGAGACCCGCAATGATCCGACGCTGTCTCGGGTATATGATTTGACGGTGAGGGGATGGCCAACACATGGCGACTCACTGTTGCCAGCATTCTCATCCAGAAGAGAACAGCTGTCAGTATGCCAGGGGACAGTGATGTGTGGATCCAGAGTGGTGATTCCACCCAAGTTAAGGGAGAGAGTGCTAAATGAGCTACATGAAGGTCATCTGGGGGGAGTGAAAATGAAAAGCCTTGCTAGGGCTTATGTGTGGTGGCCGAGAATCGATCAACAAATCGAAGACCTAACTAAGAGCTGCTTAGGATGCCAGAAGGTCCAAAGTGCACCACCACATGCCCCTCTACACCCAAGGGAGTGGCCCTCCTCTCCTTGGCAATGGGTGCATATTGATTTTGCTGGTCCATTCATGGACTCAATGTTCTTAATAGCAGTGGATGCTCATTCAAAGTGGCCTGAGGTGATAAAAATGTCTTCAACCACTACAGAGAAAACGATTGCAGTCCTACGGATCATATTTGCCAGAAACGGTTTGCCAGAGCAGATTTGCTCTGATAATGGACTACAGTTTGTGTCCGAAGAGTTTAAAAAATTTATGAAAAGGAATGGGGTAAGGCATTACACATCTGCCCTGTATCATCCAGCCACAAATGGATTGGCTGAGAGGTTCGTACAAACCTTTAAGAAGGTGATAAAGGCCACGTGCGACGATGAAATTCCACTACAGCATAAGATGGACAATTTCTTATTAGCCTACCGAAATGCGACACATGCAGTCACCAACCAGACCCCGGCCATGATGTTCTTCAACCGAAGGTTGAGATCTCGTCTGGACTTGCTCAGACCAAATGTGCGAAGAAATGTTGAGGACAAACAATTCCAGCACATCAATGAGAAGCCGACAAGGAGCTTCAATGCAGGACAACCAGTCTTGGCCCATGACTATCGAACAGAGAAATGGCAACCCGGAACGATATGCACAAGGCAGGGGCCATTAATGTACACATTGGATGTCGGGGAGAACATTGTGAGATGCGACGTCGATCAGATCTTAGCGTCACAGGAACGCGCCAACCCCGTGTCTCGAGTACCTGGGGATGAACCCGACATACCGGTAGCATCTACCTCAGAACAAGTAGCAGTGGAACCCGATTAACTACCCGATGAAAAGGGGTCAGAATCGCCTCTGCACCAAGAACAAGAACCTCAGGAAAGGCGCTATCCCGAAAGGGTCAGGAAGCCGCCCCAAAGACTGAATCTATAACTGGACTATTGTTGTTTAATGTGCATGTTAAAGTGTTAATTGTTATTTGAATATTAGGGGTACTACTAATCTAAAAGGGGAGGAATTGTAGTGTATGTGCCTTTAAGACAGAACTACTTTTACAGCTCCTGTATACTGTAGTACCGGCAGTGACCACACCTGTATATAAGCTTTGCGCATGCCTCTGTACCCCCAGTCTTGAGACTACCCTCCTCCAGTAAATACCTGTTTATTGTTAAGTTACAGCATCCGTGTGGTTATTGAAAAACAGCTTACCCTCAGAATCACGGATCTAACAGCCACTTTTAGCGACTCTGGCCTTGACCACGAGCCGGATGCCTTGCCAGGAGATATGCTGCGCCAGCTCCTCTGGCGACATGCAGCAAGTCCCTGCAGGGTCTGAAATGAAACAGATTGTAACCGACTTTAATATAAAATGCTACCTTTGTTTGATGGATGAACTTAATTTTCCTGGAATTCAGCAGCTCGATGGTTTATCCTCTGTTGTGGTGGGAAGTGCAGCTGAAAAATTTGTCGAAGATACGACTCAACATGTTAATGAAGTGACTCAGGATAATCATATATTGGATCGAGTGTTTAGGAGTGAGCCCGACCTCGTATCGGGCCTCCATGTGGGAAAACATCTGGCCAACAGTGACCACAACATTATACGGTTCCATTTGGCTGGGAGAACTAAAGGTACTGAGAATCTGCAACTCGTAACAGATTTCAGAAAGCAAACTTCACCGAAGTGGCAGATGATTTGGAACGGGTAAATTGGCTAACCCTCCTGAGTGGTAATGAGAGCGATATAGAATATATTGTTTTGGTACCTTTTTACCTAGACACAATTAGAACTCAGAACTCAGAGATTCAAACATGAAGTGCTTTATTCGAAGGGAAAGGGAAGTTCTGGAGATTTCCGAACAAAGAGAGCTAAACTTAACCAAGAGAACACCCAACCATTTATCTCCTATGACAGCGCCACCACAGGTGGGAGGAGAACACACAATACATAACAGAATACAAATGGAAAGTTTTTAAGAACAAGATAAAAAATGTGGAAAACAAATATGTACCCAAAATCAAAAGAGGGAAGTGTGGTATGAAAAAGCCAAGGTGGCTGACTGGTTCTGCACAAAGACAAATAAGATGTAAACAGAAATGTTTCTATAAATTAAAGACATTTAGTGCTCAACTAAACAGAGCTGAGTACAAGGAACAACTAAAGAAAATGAAGGCTGCTATTAGATCAGCGAAAAGGCTAATGGACAATTGTGGAAGTAATGGGAAAAGCTTTTTCAGTTATGTGAAGAGTCAGAGAGCTGTCAAAGACTGTATTGGGCAATTGAAGGGTGTTCAAGGATAGGTTACAAAGGACTCACTGGGTATGGTGGAACTATTAAATAAGTATTTTGCATCGGTCTTCACTCTGGGAGATGATGCTCGACTATTAGAATTTAATAATGTTACTAACTAAACTAGTAATATTAACATAGATGAACATATTGGGCTGGATTTTGATGCTGGGCTGGGCTGGGGCCGTGTAATCCGCATTTCGTGTTATCCACCTGATTCTAAATCGATGTGGGAGAATTATGCGATTTTAACTTAATTGGCCAATTGAGTTCCAACATGTGGGAACCCATGGCCAATGAGTTTTTCCAGTCTGAAAGTCGCCTCCGATTACGTCATCATTGCTGCTGCATTTATGGACTGCAACAAGCCTTGCTTCTTCTGCTGACTGCCAACCGTTTGGCCTTTGCAGTGAGAGGCACCTGCAGGAAGAATGGCCAGCCAGAGACCTAGGGCTGCACCCTGCTTTGATGACGTTGCCCTGCAGGCTTTAGTAGAGGGAGCAAGAGCACAAAGAGGTGCTCTTCCCGTCTTCAGGGTGGAAGAAGCATCCCCAGCAAACCAAGGCTGTGCGGATCCAGGTGGCAGAGGAGGTCAACTCCTTGTCAGTAACCCACAGAACCTGGCTTCAGTGCAGGAAGAGATTTCATGACCTTCTGCGGACTGGAAAAGTGAGTATGAATTTCCCATCACCCTCAATCTGATCCCCATTGCCTCGCCTCAACAGCACTCAGCTTTAGCAATCTCTTCCTCCTCATCCCACTTGTCACTGAGATCCATGCACCCTTACCCATTCCCTCTCTCTCTATGGTCACATTCACCTAACTATTCGACTATGCAGCCCTCAAACACCCCATCACTGTGATGCTATGAAAACAACTGACAACACACAGGGAGGGCCCTTGGTCTTGCCACCTCACTCCATCTTTGTCTCCTTCAAAGCATCTATGCTATGGATTCTCTACACTCACTCCTTCATTCTCACTCAACCTCCACTTGTCTCCCTCATTGCAGGAAAAGAGAGCTCACAATAAGAGAGAAAGAGCGAGGACAGGAGGAGGGCCACCCTCAGTATCCCAGCTCACCACCTGGGAGGAGGCGGTCCTGGAGATCGTGGGAGTGGAGGAAGATTCCCAAGTGGGGGACGGACGGACGGGCGCATCACAGCAAGCTGGTGACAGAATAGTTTTCCATCTCTCTCAATGACATTGCACGAGTCACTGATAATGATTCTGAAGCTCTAACAGATGGACTTATGATCATCTGCAATATGCAATGTGCATGTAGCCTTGGCATCAGATCTCTGACTCTTTCCTTTACTCCCCCACAGGACCATCGCAAGCACCCATCCCCACTAGCCAGGAGGAAGAACCTGTGCATCCAGACTCCTCAGAGGAAGCTGCAAACTCTGAGGGCGCAGCGTCAGCAGAATTCAGCGCACCCAGCACCAGTGCAGACACTCACACCTCGGTGGGACCTTCGTGAGATAGAGTAGTGTTGTCACCTGGTGTATCACAGCTCATAAGTGAGCATCAGCAGATTGTGGAGACAGGGACAGCAGTGGAGAGTCCTAGTCGGAGGGCGCAGGACTCACCCAGCTCGGCTCAGCTGCATGTTGAGCCTCTGCCTCTGGGTCCATCCATAAGATCAGTGGTGCTGGAACTCCAGGAACAGATGCAGGAGTCTCTGGCAGGTTTTGTCTCCAGGGTCGCTGCTGGTGTGGAGCAAATGGAGGAGTCCATTGTGAACATGAGCAGAGCCTTTGTGGAGTCATTGACACATGAACACATCACCATGGAAAGGATGGCAACCTCCATGGAGGTGATAAGTCACCAGAGTGCAGAAAACATGGTGAGTGTTCTGAATAGAATGACATCTCTGGAGGAGCGATATTGAACAGAGAACCCAGACCTTCATGGAAGTCCTTCTGAGTAGGCCTGCCAGTGCAGATATGGGTCCCCATGGCCCCCCTGATGTGCAGCAAGGTGCTCTCAAGCCACTTGCAAGCATTGAGGGGGACCTGACCCATGAGAGGGAAGTTGGTGGCAGACATCAAGAAAATGGGTGCTCCTCTCCAAGCGCTCACACTTCCATGCCACTGCAGGACCCTCGGTAAGAGCCCCACCAGAGTCCACACCCAACTGAGATCGGCATCTCAACCCCTGTACAGCCGTAGGAGCAGCAGACTGTTGCTGAGCCCTCACAGGTTTGCAACCCCAGAGGATGCCCACCAAAGGTGTCGAGACAGGAGCAGCAAGAATGTGAGCAAGGGGCCTCCACATCTGCTGAAGCCACAGGGGAAGCACCACGTAGGAGCATGCGCAAGAGAAAGATAGTGCACAAATAGTCACAAGGGTAGTCACCTGGGTGAAATTTGATGTTTTATGTTAAAAAACCATCAGATGATTACTGTAAATAAAAAATCTGATGGCTACTGCTGTAGTTGTGACGTGTGTCATTTCGCTAATGGCACTTCCACATTGAGGGCTTAGGATTACTTGGTATATGCCTCAGTTGAGGAAGCGCTCAGTGAAGGTGGTGAGAGGGTTTTCGCAGGAGGTAACACTGGAGATGGGCGTCAGGCTCCAAACTTCCACAGCTGTGGTTATGCTTTCTAAAAGTTCCCCCAGACCTGAGACAACAAAGTCCTGCCACCTGCAAATCATGGCTGATCAAATATCCTCTTTAATGGTGGAGCTGAAGCTGATAGTCAGCAATCCAATTGTGCTCCCGCCAGGTTTCACCGTCGTGTTTCAGAACAGGCGTGCGTCACGTCGGAAAAGGGTTAAAATCACAAAGGCCTGTCAAAATGGCATTATAGAGGCAATTTAGCGCTTGTTAAGGGCCTTAACAGCCTATCCCGCCTCTTGGAGGCGGGACGGAGACGGGACCAGTAGATACGATTTTTTGAAAATTGCTTGGAGGAGGGGTTGGGCCCGCCCCCGCCCACCGGTCTTTGCAATTTTAACCCCCACATGCCTCCCATCCTGCCTCAATGGCCCGATGAAAATGCAGCCCATTGTTTTAGAAAGAATTAAGAACTTGAAAGTGGATAGAACAGCCGGGCCAGATGATATCCACCCGAAGGTCCTCAGGGAGATGGGGCATGTGCTGTGTAAGCCCCAAGCCTGTACTTTAATAGCTCCATGCACTCTGGAATGGTTCCTATAGACTCGAAGGAGGCTAATGTAGTCTCCATCTATAAAATAGAGTGACAAGACAGACCCGGTAATGATAGGCCCATTAGTTTAACATCAGTAATAGGTAAGATGCTGAGGGAATCATTAGGGATGCAATATATTAATGCCTGGATAGAAAAGGATATATTAGGGACATTCAACATGGCCTCCTAAAAAGGAGGTCATGTCTTACAAATCTTTTTTTGAAGAAGTTACAAAATTGGTGCATTGAGGGAAGTTCAGAAGATATTGTCAACCAGTTTTGGTCTCCTCACATGGTGGGCGATATTGAGGCTTTGGAAAGGGTGCAGAGGATGGTCATTAGACTAATTCCCAGTTTAAACACCTTAGTTATCAAGATAGACAAAAACTTTAGAAAAGTGTAGACTTAGAGGTGATCTGATTGAGGTTTATAAGATAATGAAGGGAATAGATTGTGTTCCAGTTGACAGTTTGTTCCAATTAAATAGGTTAGGGAGGACCAAGGGTCACAAGTTTAAGTTGTATAAGGCCAGATCTAGGTTAGATGTCAGGAGGTGTTTCTTTTCCTGGAGAATAGTGGACCTCTGGAATCGGCTTCCATCTCTTGTGGTGGACGCTGATTCGCTGAATTCCTTCAAGCGAGAGCTGGATTTGTTTCTGGCTGGGGCAGAGATCACCTCTTACAGAAGGTAGGTACTTCAGGGAATTCAGGGCCAGAGTGATCTCCTGGACTAGTTTCGATCACCTTGATGGGACAGGGAGGAATTTCACAGATTTTTTTCACCAAATTGCCTGGGTTTTTTACCTTTTTTTTGGCTCTCCCAGGAGATCACATGGTTTCAGGTGGGATGGAGTGTGTATATTGTGATACACAGCATATAGTAATAGTGTGGAACAGGCTCGATGGGCCAGAGGGTCTTTACCTGTCTGTCATTGTTCATATGGTTGTACTTACCATAGATCCAGCTGAGACCAATGAGTTCCAGCAGAGCTGCTATAATCAGGCCCCATCCAGTACAGAAATGATCAATTAAATTCATCCAGTAAATCCCAGCCTAAAATTAAAATGAAAAATTGTAAGTGTGGTGCTTTAGAAAACCATAACACTCTAATGTTCAAAGTAAGGGATTGCTGGGATATGAAAAAATTGTGCTTTTGTTCAAGTGCAATCCTAACTTGACTATGTTGTCAGACTCTGTATTTAATAACAGCAGATGGGGAAGGTTCAGTCAGTCCCACATCATCACTGCACAATATTAAACAAATGGAAAAACAACAGGACCAACACACAAGGTCCTCCTTTATTACTTATTCCTATGAAATGTATCACTTCATAGGGTTATAACCAGCATGTGCAATTGTAACAAACTATTAAAGGACAACATACCTGTGTTACACATACAAGGCCAAGGAAATAATATACCAAGCAAACACCAGTTGTCAGATAAAGGTGCTTTGATCGCAGAAACTTAGGGAACTGGTCCAGCAGGGTAGTTATAGTTTTTTCTGATGAAATAAAAATTGTTAAATGAGATCAGTAATTAATTAATAATTTATGCAGCCTCAGAGAAACCCACCACTGGAGAGTCCAAAGCCCTGCAGACCAGAGGAGCAGATGAGAACAGCTTCCTCTATCCATGAGTCCATTGGCTGTCAATCCTTTACAAGATTATAAGTAGAACATCACCACAAGACTTGCTTGTGCTTAAGCCATGTTTGCACCAGGAACACAGGAATCTGATGATCTAGAAACTGTTATTGGGGAGAGTGACTGAGACTTGGACAAATATGAGCTGAGCAGAGAGAGCCAACATGGATTTGTAATGGCTAAGACATGTCTAACAACCTAGTTGAATTTTTTGAGCAAGTCACTAACGTGGCAGATAAGGGAGTATCTATGGATGTAATTAATATGGGCTTCCAGAAGGCATTCGATAAGTTTCCACACAAGAGACTTCGGAAAAATAGAAGCACATGGAATTGGAGGCAACCTTTTAACATCGGTAGGGAATTGTTTAGGAGGTAGGAGGCAGGGAGTGGGGATAATGGGGATGTACTCCAATTGGCAGGATGTGACTAGCGGTGTCTCGCAGGAATCTTTACTGGGGCCTCAGCTTTTCACTATATTTATCAATGACTTAGATGAAGGAATAGAGAGCCGCATATCCAAGTTTGCTGACGACACTAAGTTAGGAGCCACAGTAAGTAGTGTAAATGGGAGCAGAAAGTTGCAAAAAGACTTTGATGGATTAAATGAGTGGGCAAAACTGGCAGATTGAGTTCAATGTGAGAAAGTGTGAAATCATCCACTTTGGACCTAAGAATGATAGATCAGAGTAATTTCTAAATGGTAAGAAACGAGGAACTGTGGCAGAGCAGAGAGATTTAGGGGTCCAAGTATAGAAATTACTAAAATTAGTGGACGGGTCCAAAAAATAATCAAAAGGCTAATGGAATGTTAGCCTACATCTCAGGAGGGCTGGAAGACAAAGGGGTGGAAGTAAGGAAGTTCGAAGAAAGTTTTCCATACATAGAATTTACAGCACAGAAACAGGCCATTCGGCCCAACTGGTCTGTGCCGTTGTTCATGCTCCACACGAGCCTCCTCCCATCCCTCTTCATCGAACCACATCCTTCTATTCTATTCTACTCTATTCTCCCTCCTGTGCTTATATAGCTTCACCTTAAATACATCAATGATATTCGCATCAACTACTCCCTGTGGTAGCGAGTTCCTCATTCTTACCACTCTCTAGGTAAAGACGTTTCTCCTGAATTCCCTAGAGGATTTATTGTGACAACCTTATTGTTCTGGCCCCTAGTTTTTGTCTCCCCACAAGTGGAAACATCTTCTCTATGTTCTCTACCTTAGATTGTGAATTGCCTTATCACAAGTGGCTGTTGAGGCAGAGACTTTAAGGGAATTGGGTAAATATCTGAAAAGGAAGAATATGAAAAGATACATAGGACGGGTAAGGAAATGTGATTAGAGCAGATAACAGCAGTTAAAGAGCTAGCAGTGGAACAGCTGTGATGGGCTGAACGGCCTCCTTCTGTCCTGCAATTTGTAAGTGTGGTAAACCACTGTTGTTGTTGTTGTTGTTACACACTGTTGTACCTATGCATGCCTCAACATGTCTCGGCTGACTCCACCCACACAGGCCCAGGTAGTTACTCTCTTAACTCTCAGTCTTTTATGAGTAATTTATAGCACATCAATTTTATTAGCAAAAACAAAATGTCGACATTTGCTGAACAGCAGGCTGCTGCACCAAACGCTGAACAGCAGACTGCTGCATCAAACGCTGAGCAACAGGAGCTGCTGTGAGCCCTCAGACCAACATGCCTGGACCTAGACACCCAAGAGGCGGGTTCTGCTACCAAATTCGCGCATTGGCTGCGTTGCTTCGAGGCCTACCTGCAAGCCTCAACTGTGAACCTGGACGAAAACAAGTTGGAAATCCTGGCCTCAAAGGTGAGCCACCAAGTTTATACAATAATCCAGGACGCGACGACCTACGCGGCGGCTATCGGTCTGCTAAAAGGGCAATACGCACGCCCGGTAAATACGGTCTATGCCCGGCACCTCTTAAGATCCCGCAGACAGCAGCCCGGGGAATCGGTGGAGGCCTTCCTACGGGCACTACGGCTACTCGGCCGAGACTGCGACTGCAAAGAAGCATCAGCCGCAGCACACACGGAGGGACTGATCCGAGATGCTTTCGTTGCGGGTCTAAGGTCCGACTACTCCCGGCAGAGACTGTTGCAAAAGGGAGAAATGGACCTGAGAAAGGCAGTGTCCCTCGCGCTCTCGCTCGACGCGGCCCACAGGAATATGGACGCCTTCTCCCCTAACCGCTCCACAACGTGGACGCCACAACCTTGGGTCATGGGACCGCCACCTTCAACTGCTGCTGCGATGTCCAAGGCACAGAAATGTTATTTTTGTGGCCAGGCAAAACACCCCAGAGCACGCTGCCCGGCGAGAAACGCTACCTGCTCCGGCTGCGGGAAGAAAGGACACTATGTCAGCGCCTGCAAAGGTAAAACCGCTAACGCCAGCAGCGCCGCGTGCGAACCGTGGGGGCAGCCATCTTGTCCGCCATCTTGGGCTCCCCCAGCCGCGTGGGGATCGGGACCATGGGCGCCGCCATTTTGTCCGCCATCTCGGACGTCTCCAACTTCAACCACGGGGGACCCGGACTCAACCACCGCCTCATCTGACGACCACATCGACTCGCTCGAACATACGCTGGCCTCCGTGACGCTGGACCAATCTCTCCCTCATCAACTGTCCAGGTCCATGATGGACATTAAGGTAAACGGCCGCGCCACTACCTGCCTTTTTGACAGCGGGAGCATGGAAAGCTTTATCCACCCCGACGCGACATCGGATCTCTTTGGCTTCCAAAGCCCAGTCAGCGGACGTCGGTGGCTACTGTGTAGTGACCCTTTCAGTAAGGGGCACAGAATACAAAAATTTTAAACTCCTGGTCCTGCCCCATCTTTGCGCTGCCGTTCTACTGGGGTTGGATTTTCAGTGCAACCTTAAGAGTGTCACATTAGCATACGACGGACCCCTCCCCCCACTCACAGTCTGCAGCCAGCAGCTTTTAAATCGCCCGCCGCGCACCATTTGCAGCCTCTCCACCCTTAAAGTCCCCCCCCCTTCCTTGTTCGCTAACCTCACCCGCGACTGTAAGCCCATCGCTACCAAAAGCAGGCGTTACAGTGCCGGGGATAGGAGCTTCATTAAATCCGAGGTAGCAAGACTCCTGAAGGAAGGGATTATTGAAAGTAGCACCAGCCCATGGCGAGCACAAGTGGTGGTAGTGAAGACTGGCGAAAAACAGCGCCTAGTTATTGACTACAGCCAGACGATCAATCGCTACACCCAGCTAGATGCATACCCACTCCCCCGCATATCTGACATGGTCAATCAGATAGCACAATACCGGGTGTTCTCGACGATTGATCTGAAGTCGGCATACCACCAGCTCCCCATCAGGGCTGAGGACCGCCAGTACACAGCTTTTGAAGCTGACGGTCGTCTCTACCACTTCCTCAGGGTTCCCTTCGGCGTCACCAATGGGGTTTCAGTCTTCCAACGGGAGATGGACCGGATGGTCGACCAGAACGCGCTCCAGGCCACTTTCCCCTATCTAGACAACGTCAACATCTGCGGCCGCGACCAGCAGGACCATGATGTTAATCTAGAGAAATTCCTCCGTACGGCCCAGCGGCTGAACCTAACATACAACAAGGACAAATGTATGTTTCGTACCAAGCGCCTTGCCATTCTTGGCTGTGCAGTGGAGAACGGAGTCATCAGCCCCGACCCCGACAGGATGCGCCCCCTTATGGAGCTCCCCCTCCCCCACTGCCAAAAAGCACTGAAGAGATGCCTAGGGTTTTTCTCGTACTATGCTCAGTGGGTGCCGAACTATGCGGACAAAGCCAGACCCCTCATCAAGTCCACCTCCTTCCCCCTGACAGCAGAGGCCTGTGCAGCCTTCACTCTCATAAAAGGAGATATTGCGAAGGCCACAATGCACGCAGTGGATGAGTCCATCCCTTTCCAAGTGGAGAGCGACGCTTCCGACTTTGCCCTAGCTGCAACCCTTAACCAGGCGGGGAGACCCGTGGCCTTTTTCTCAAGGACCCTCCAGGGCCCCGAGATTCAACACTCCTCTGTCGAAAAGGAGGCCCAGGCCATTGTGGAAGCTGTGCGAAATTGGAGGCATTACCTGGCCGGAAAACGATTTACCCTGCTCACTGACCAGCGTTCAGTAGCTTTTATGTTTAATAATAAGCAGAGGGGCAAAATCAAGAACGACAAGATCTTGAGGTGGAGAATCGAACTCTCCACCTACAATTACGATATCTTGTACCGGCCCGGGAAACTCAATGAGCCCCCAGATGCCCTATCATGTGGTACATGCGCCAACGCGCAGGTCGATAGACTGAAGACCCTCCACAATGACCTCTGCCACCCGGGGGTCACCAGGTTTTTTCACTTCATCAAATCCCGTAACCTGCCCTACTCCATCGAGGAGGTCAGGACCATGACCAGGAACTGCCAAATCTGTGCCGAGTGCAAACCGCATTTTTATAGGCCAGACAGAGCAAGCCTGATCAAAGCCACGCGCCCCTTTGAACGGCTGAGCGTCGATTTTAAAGGGCCCCTCCCCTCCTCCGACCGCAATGTGTACTTCCTCAACATAATTGATGAGTACTCCCGTTTCTCGTTTGCCATCCCTTGCTCAGACATGACCAGTACCACAATCATTAAATATCTGAATGACCTCTTCGCCTTGTTCGGTTTCCCTAGCTATATTCATAGCGACAGGGGCGCATCCTTTATGAGCAACGAACTCCGGCAGTACCTGCTCTCGAGAGGTATCGCTACAAGCAGGACCACCAGCTACAACCCCCGGGGGAATGGCCAGGTGGAAAGGGAGAATGCGACGGTCTGGAAGGCAGTCCTTTTAAACTTGAAATCTAAGGGCCTCCCGACCTCTCGCTGGCAGGATGTCCTCCCTGCGGCGCTCCATTCCATTCGGTCACTGCTCTGTACAGCCACCAATGCTACCCCTCACGAGAGAATGTTCTCCTTCCCCAGGAAGTCCACATCGGGGACCTCGTTACCGACATGGCTGACTTCTCCAGGACCCGTCCTACTGCGGAAGCACATGAGGTCCCATAAGACGGACCCCCTGGTCGAGAGGGTGAGCCTCCTCCATGCCAACCCTCAGTATGCTTACGTGGTGTACCCGGACGGGCGGGAGGACACAGTCTCCATATGAGACCTCGCACCTTCGGGTGCTCCCGAAACACCCCCCTCGCCATCCACCACTACCCATGCCTACTCCCAGTACGCTTACGTAGCGTACCCGGACGGGCGGGAGGACACAGCCCCCACATGAGATCTCGCACCTTTGGGTGCCCCTGAAACACTACCATTGCCATCCACCACTACCCACAACCCAACCCCGCTAGACGGCATGCCGCAGCCCCAGGACCCGTCATTGACCACCCAACCACTCAATGAGACGCCAGACTCAACGTTGGATGCTGCACCATCACCGCCGCCACCACGACGATCAGGACGGCATACAAGGCCACCTGATAGACTTACTTACACAAACCGTTAGTACACTTCACCCCGTCGGACTCAATTTTAAACAAGGGGTGAATGTGGTAAACCACTGTTGTTGTTGTTGTTGTTGTTGCACACTGTTGTACCTATGCATGCCTCAACATGTCTCGGCTGGCTCCACCCACACAGGCCCAGGTATAATGGTGATTGACCTGCAGCCCCCTGCCTTCTTGGAACCCAGTCAACCACGAGAGGCATGCTCTGTTCTTTGCTAATAAAAGCCTTTAGTTACTCTCTTAACTCTCAGTCTTTTATGAGTAATTGACAGCGCATCAGTAAGTTCTTTTGTTTAGCAAAATTAATTTAAAATTAGAACAATGCAATTCATTCCTGCTGTAAATTTTCAATTAAAACAACAAACAGAATTGTACTATGATCTCTTCCATATATTGGGGTGACTTCCTCTGAATGTTACTTTACTACAGGTGTTAACCCATTTAAAACAAATAGGTTGATGCTCCATTAGACAGCGAGCAGAGAATTGATACACAAACCCATTGAGCATTCCTCCACTAACATCACCAACAGTAATTTCTCACCTTATATTGTAAACCGAATACTTTATATAACTTCCTTTTATAAAAGTGGAAAGAGGTAGGTTAAATTAAATAATGACGCTCTTACCTATATTTGCAAACTGAGTATCGAGTCCCAGAGTGACCAGCATGAAGAAAAATAAAATGGACCAAAGAGGTGCCCACGGCAACTGTGCAAGAGCCTCTGGGTAGGCAATGAAAGCCAAACTGAAACCTAAACAGTGGATACAATTGATATGGTGTAATTAATAGTGCTTAAAAGAGAGGATAAAGATCCCGCTACTCTGCTCCAACAAGATACCTCAGCCCCATCCTCAGAAGAGGTTGCTCCAGAGTGACATTTTCCCATAGTAGCCATTCTGGGACCTCTCAGCCTCACATACTTAGCACTGTTGCAAGCCTCGCAACCAACACTCACAGCTTGCACACACTGGCAGCTACTCTACCATGACAGACACATCACCCAAACATATTGCAGGACACTCACTAACTCACTTCCCTCTTTCTTGCAGGAGAAGGTGGCGCGTAACAGCAGGCAACAGGAAAGAACTGGAGGAGGACCAGCGCGCCTGCATGTGTTAACCCCCATGGAGGAGACAGTGCTGGCCATCATGGGAATACGGAATGTCAAGGTTGTGGCTACAGCAGGGGCTCAAGTGATCGATGATGCGGGTACCTGCATACCTAATCATCCTTCTCTCATCCCACTTCTCCCTCATCCCTCAATCTCTTCTGGCTCACAAGCTGCAGATGGTGTAAGCACGCCCTACTTACTTTCTCCTCTCCGCTCACCACACCACAAAACAACCCTTGTCCCTTTTTCATTTCAGGTACCCATGAACTGGGGTCTTCCCAGTCAGTGAAGGAAGAGGAAGAGGACAGTGAAGATGAAGAGATACCATCACTCAATCTTACACTCGGAGGCACCAGCTCAGACACGGACACTGCGTGTATTTTAGAGACTAGAATTACGGAGGCATCTGCACGTGGTGAGACACTGGGCACAAGTGCACAGGAGCCAGCTCATTGGAGGGCGAGGTTGCATACTAGTTCTGCTGCAGATGAAGGCTGATGGGTTACATAACCAAATGCTTGGTACACTGGAAAGCCTGCCAGAAATTCAGCACCAATTTGCACAGGGCTTTGCGCAGAGTTTGGAGCCCATCCTTTTGAAAATGGAATGGGTGTTCACCTCCATCAGCACACCTGTGGAACCCAACATGATGCAGTGTCTAACGGCTGATGTCACAACTTCCATTGCAGCACAAACAGCTTCCATCAAAGGTCTGAGTGCTGCAGTGGAAGGTTGGGAACCTGAGCAGCGGGACAGAGGAAAGGGAAACAAGGATAAAAGCAAAAGATAGGAAGGAGAAAAACAAAAGTGGCAGTCAGAGAAATCAACGGTTTAAATCAAAAATGGCCACAGTAAATAATAATTCTAATAGGTCTAAGAGCGTTAAAAAAACAAGCCTGAAGGCTTTGTGTCTTAATGCGAGGAGCATTCGTAATAAGGTGCATGAATTAGCTGCGTAAATAGAGGTAAACGAATATGATTTGATTGGGATTACGGAAACATGGCTCCAGGGTGGCCAAGGCTGGGAACTCAACATCCAGGGGTATTCAATATTCAGGAAAGATAGGCAAAAAGGAAAGGGAGGTGGGGTAGCATTGCTGGTTAAAGAAGGGATTAACACAATTGTAAGGAAGGATATTAGCTCTGATGATGTGGAATCTGTATGGGTAGAACTAAGAAATACCAAGGGGCAGAAAACGTTAGTGGGAGTGGTATATAGACCTCCAAAAAGTAATGCGGAGGTTGGGGATGGCATTAAAAGGGAAATTACAGAAGCATGCAATAAGGCACAGCAGTCATCATGGGTGACTTTAATCTACATATAGATTGGGCTAACCAAATTAGTAACAATACTGTGGAGGAGGAATTCCTGGAGCGTATACGGGATGGTTTCCTGGACCAATATGTCGAGGAACCAACCAGAGATCAGGCCATTTTAGACTGGGTATTATGTAACGAGAAAGGATTAATTAGCAATCTTGTTGTACGAGGCCCCTTGGGTCGGAGCGATCATAATATGATCGAATTCTTCATGAAGATGGAGAGTGAAGTAGTTGACTCAGGGACTAGGGTCCTAAATTTAAATAAAGGAGACTACGATGGTCTGAGGCGCTAGTTGGGTAGGATTGATTGGGGAATGTCACTCAAAGGATTGACGGTGGATAGGCAATGGCAAACATTCAAAGACCGCATGGATGAACGACAGAATTTGTTCATCCCAGTTTGGCATAAAAATAAAACAAAAAAGGTGACTCAACCGTGGCTAACAAGGGAAATTAGGGACAGCATAAAATCCAAGGAGAGGACATATAAATTGGCCAGAAAAAGCAGTAAACCTGAGGATTGGGAGCAGTTTAGGATTCAACAAAGGAGGACAAAGGGATTAATTAGGAAAGGGACAATAGAATATGAGAGTAAGCTTCCAGGGAACATAAAAACTGACTGTAAAAGCTGTTATAGATATGTGAAGAGAAAAAGATTGGTGAAGTCAAGCGTAGGTCCCTTGCAGTCAGAATTAGGGGAATTTATAATGGGGAACAAAGAAATGGCTGACCAATTAAATACATATTTTGGTTCTGTCTTCACAGAGCAGGACACAAATAACCTCCCAGAGATGTCGGGGAAGATAGGGTCTGATGAAAGGGAGGAACTGAAAGAAATCAGTATTTGTAGGGAAATGGTGTTAGGGAAATTGATGGGATTGAAGGCCGATAAATCCCCAGGGCCTGATAATCTACATCCTAGGGTACTTAAGGAAGTGGCCCTAGAAATAGTAGATGCATTGCTGGTCATCTTCCAACATTTGATGGAATCTGGAACAGTACTCATGGATTGGAGGGTAGCTAATGTTACCCCACTATTCAAAAAAGTTGGTAGAGAGAAAGCGGGGAATTACAGACCGGTAAGCCTGACATCGATAGTGGGGAAAATGCTAGAGTCCATTATAAAAGATGTAATAGCAGAGCACTTGGAAAACAGTGACAGGATCGGACAAAGTCAACATGGATTTACAAAAGGTAAATCCTGCTTGACTAATCTACTGGAATTTTTTGAGGATGTAACTGGTAAAATAGTTAAGGGAGAACCAGTGGATGTGGTGTATTTGGACTTTCAGAAGGCTTTCGATAAGGTCCCGCACAAGAGATTAGCGTGTAAAATTAAGGCACATGGGATTGGGGGGAAGATATTGAGTTGGATAGAGAACTGGTTGGCAGACAGAAAGCAAAGAGTTGGAATAAACGGGCCTTTTCTGAGTCACAGGCAGTGACTAGTGGGGTACCGCAGGGATTGCTCCTTGGACCCCAGCTATTCACAATATATATTAATGATCTAGACAAGGGAACTAGATGTAATATCTCCAAATTTGCAGATGACACAAAGCTGGGTGGGCGTGTGTGCTGTGAGGAGGATGCCGAGAAACTCCAGGATGATTTGGACAGGTTGGGTGATTGGGCAAAAGCATGGCAGATGCAATATAACGTGGATAAATGTGAGGTTATCCACTTTGGTGGCAAAAACAGGAAAGCAGATTATTATCTGAATGGCAATAGATTGGGAGAAGGGGAAGTGCAACGAGACCTGTGTATCCTTGTGCGCCAGTCGCTAAAGATAAGCATGCATGTGCAGCAGGCAGTTAAGAAGGCAAATGGGATGTTGGCCTTCGTAGCGAGAGGGTTTAAGTATAGGAAAAAGGATGTCTTGCTGCAGTTGTACAGGGCCTTGGTGAGACCCCATCTTGAGTATTGTATGCAGGTTTGGTCGCTTTATCTGAGGAAGGATGTTCTTGCCATGGAAGGAGTCCAGCGAAGATTCACCAGGCTGATTCCTGGGATGGCAGGAATGACGTATGAGGAGAGATTGGATCGATTGGGCTTGTACTCGCTGGAGTTTAGAAGAATGAGAGGGGATCTCATTGAAACTTATAAAATTCTGAGAGGACTGGACAGACTAGATGCAGGAAGGATGTTCCCGATGGTCGGGGAGTCCAGAACCAGGGGTCACAGTCTAAGGATAAGGGGTACGCCATGTGGGACGGAAATGAGGAGGAATTTCTTCACCCAGAGAGTGGTGAACCTGTGGATTTCTCTACCACAGAAGGCAGTAGAGGCCAATATATTAAATATATTCAAGAAGGAGTTGGATATATTTGTTAAGGCTAAAGGGATCAAGGGGTATGGGGAGAAAGCAGGGACAGGGTACTGAATTTGGATGATCAGCCATGATCGCATTGAATGGCTGAGCAGGCTCGAGGGGCTGAATGGCCTACTCCTGCTCCTATCTTCTATTTAGGCTGCTACCATCATGGATCTGGATACAGCGGGTGTTCAAAGGGGCTTCCAGGGCATTACAGTAAGCCATCAGTGATGTTTTCCAATAGATAAGTAGGATTGCTGAGGCACCGCCCCGGGAGACTGGCAGTGGCACCACGGAGCACGAACCCGCTGTCCTCTCTCAGGATGACAGCATTCCTGCTCCGACCCCTGCCATTCCACCAGCTGCTTGAGGTCACCCTTCTGCATCTGCAGTCTCCTCAATTGAAGGTCAGCAGCCTTCCACCACCTGTGCTGCAGCTACTGGGGAAGCACCTTGTGGGAGCATTGGAGATGTAAATACACATGAAGGCAGGCAGTAAGCGAAGGCACAAGGGTGATTAGTTTATATTTGTATGCACAATGTCATGATTGAATTTATAAGATTGGATTGGATTGTGCATTTTCTGCTGGTCAGTGATAGAGGAAAGTTAAGGAACGTGGGACTGTTGGTGAATGGGGAGGTGTGGTTCAGTTCACTGGTATCGCTCATGAATTAGGCTGGAGCATGGCATTCGAAAATGGCAGCGCTGGCGTCAAATCAGTGTTGCACACTGATTGATGTGAAATCTGCCTGCTCTGCGTGCTGCCAGTGGTCCTTTGCCAAGATGGCGCACTTCCTATCGGAAGAATACGCGCACATCTTGGATCCCATTTTCAAGCGCTAGGAGGCTGCATAGCGCCTAAAAATCGGATTCTGCAGAGTCCAGTTTCTCCCCCCTTGTTTTCATTCTTTATCTGTTTGATGTCCCCAGATGATGCACAATCCTTATTCAGAGCACAGGTAGGCAGGAGAGGGCTGGCCATATGGGACTCGGGCGAATTAACCAGGGCCCCCCCATGCATGGTTCCTGAGGCTTTATTATCAGTGCTGCTCTTATCCTGTGAGAACCCCAAAGATCCCTTCATTTCTCCCCCATGTCACCTCCTTTCATGACCCCCCACACCAGCTCAGACACGTTCACCCGGAGGAATTACATAGTGCAAGTGAGGCTATTGCACCGGGTGATTTACAGAGCACGAAGTAGACAGGCGTGTGGTGAGTGGGGGACGAGGTATCACCTTCTCAGTCAAGGCAAAGGAGAAAGTTTCCCATAGCTTCAGAGTCAGGGGACCAAGTGCACATGGCCAATCACTTCAAAGTAGGACAATTGAGGAACATCAGACCTGTGTGCAGGCTCTGAGCTCAGTCTCTCAGGATATGGAGCCACTGATTCCGTAGATTACAGCCCTAATTTGTGGCCATATCAAGGAGGCTTTCACTACATTATAGCATCAATGGAGCATCTGCAGCTTCACTAGAATCTGTTCACTGGCCCACCTCAGAAGCGGCCAGAGACCGGTTAGTCCAAGGAAGCACAGACTGTCACCCTTGTGGCAGTAGAGGACCGATCAGACAAAACTGCGTGCTGGATTTCAGACATGGGGAATGCAGACTGCTGTCTCCCAGGTCCTGATAACTGGCATTAGACTCAGAAGGGTCATTACTGATGGCAGCAATGATAATGTCTCATCACTCATGAATCATCTGCTGACTTGACAATCTTCCTTGAAGAGCTCAAGGAGGGCAGAATTCCTGAGGATCATAGCAGCTTCTAGTAAATCTGCCATTCATGTGAAGAATCCTTCTCATCAGGTCACACACAATCTGGACAATCAGCTCGTGGTACCCGTTCTATAAGAAGGTTCTGGGGATTATGTTTTAGAGCTCGGAGTGCTACATTCATCTATTGCACCCTTCAGTTAGGGAGCCCTGCAACATGATAACACTGAATGGCTCTGAAACATGTCTGAGTTACCTGACTAATGCTGCCCAGACAGCACCCTGGCTGATATTTCACACGTCCAGCTTGCAGCTGCTTGAAATGAGCCTCGGGCATAATCATTGTGTTAAGTCCAGTTATCAGTTTGTCAGGCACAGGCAGAGGTATCCAGGCAGATGAACCTGGCTTCAGGTCTTCCTGTAATAACTGGTACAGATCCCCTACAGCCTCTTTGGTGAAGCACACTCTTCTCATCCCGAGCTCCTCACTGATGTCTTCACAGGATCTGGGTGGCCTGTAATTTCCTGGGAGGGGGCTATATCTTGTATGGCAATGTCTTCTCCAACAAGCCCTCACTCTCCTTTCTACCATCCTGGACTGGACTAAAGGGAATCCCCATTGGGAATCCCACACCGAATACTCAGAACCTCTTACTGTGGCTGAAGGCAAGGTTGGTCATAAGATCCCAGAGTCAAAAAAGGTAGTTTCACAGCATCGGCGGGAATCTCGAGCGTCAGATCGGGGCTATAAAAGGCCCCAGAGACCAGGTAAGGCCTCACAGCATCGGCGGGAATCTCGAGCGGCAGAGCGGGGCTATAAAAGGCCCCAGAGACCAGGTAAGGCCTCACAGCATCGGCGGGAATCTCGAGCGGCAGAGCGGGGCTATAAAAGGCCCCAGAGACCAGGTAAGGCCTCAGAGCATCGGCGGGAATCTCGAGCGGCAGATCAGGGCTATAAAAGGCCCCAGAGACCAGGTAAGGCCTCACAGCATCGGCGGGAATCTCGAGCGTCAGATCGGGGCTATAAAAGGCCCCAGAGACCAGGTAAGGCCTCACAGCATCGGCGGGAATCTCGAGCGGCAGAGCAGGGCTATAAAAGGCCCCAGAGACCAGGTAAGGCCTCACAGCATCGGCGGGAATCTCGAGCGGCAGAGCGGGGCTATAAAAGGCCCCAGAGACCAGGTAAGGCCTACCAATCTCCGAACTCGGAACTCAGAGGGAAGGAGAGAGGTAAAAAGTAATCCAAGTGTGACTTCACCAGAAAGCGGGTAAGTGATTGGTTGGTAAGTATTTCTCTCTTTTTAATATTAAACTCTGTGGTTTATAGTTTCTAAGGTGCAATATTCATCTAGAATCAGAGCAGAGGGTATTTTAAAATAATATTAGTAAATTTAATTAATTACATAGAATGGGAGATCAGGTGATGTGTTGCTGCTGCAATATTTGGGAGCTGGTGGACACCATTGATGCTCACGGTGATCACATTTGCAGTAAGTGTTGGCTGCTCGAGGAATTCCGGCTCTGTGTTGAAGAGCTGGAGTCCGAGCTTCAAACACTGAGACACATCAGGGAGGGGGAGATTTACCTGGACTCTGTGTATCAGGAGGTAGTCACACCAATTAGATTAATTAATTCAGATGTAGTCTGTGGCCAGGGTCAGGATGGTGTGACTAGAAGTGAGGCAGGTACGGGTATCCAGGAGGTAGTGTTGGAGGAGCCGCAGCCCTTGCTCTTGTCCAACAGGTTTGAGGCTCTTACTCCCTGTGAGGATGGGAACAGGGACTGCGGGGAGGATGAGCAACCTGGCCACAGCACCGTGGAGCGGAGGGCCATTCAAGTGGGGGGAGTTAAAAGAAATGTTGTAGTGGTAGGGGATAGTATCATTAGGGGGATAGATAGAGTTCTTTGCAGCCGAGAGCGAGAGTCCCGAAGGCTGTGTTGCCTGCCAGGGTTAAGGACATCTCCTCTGGGCTGGAGAGAAACTTGGAGTGGGAGGATCCAGTTGTCGTGGTCCATGTTGGTACCAATGACATAGATAGGACAAGGAAGGAGGTTCTGCTGAGGGAGTTTGAGCAGCTAGGGGCCAAATTAAAAAGCAGAACCACAAGGGTAATAATCTCTGGATTACTACCTGAGCCACGTCCAAATTTGGCTAGGGTAAATAAAATTAGAGAGTTAAATGCGTGGCTCAAAGACTGGTGTGGGAGAAATGGGTTTTGCTTCCTGGGACACTGGCATCAGTACTGGGACAGAAGAGAGCATTTCCGTTGGGACGGACTTCACTTGGCCAGTGCTGGGACTAGAATCCTGGTGAATCGAATAACTAGGGCTGTAGAGAGGGCTTTAAACTAATTAGTGGGGGGGAGGTTTTAAGAGAGCGAATAATAAAAATGACAGCGGAGAAGGCAATAGAGCAAGGTAGCAGTGGGGGAATTAAAAACCAGAGCGTGTCAGGAAGGGACAGAATGTATAATGATAAAGGTAAAGTAGTAAAAGGGGTAAAAGCAGGAATAAATTGTCAGAAAACATATTTGAAAGTTCTTTATCTGAATGCACGCAGCATTCGTAACAAAATTGACGAGTTGACGGTACAAATAACTACACATGGGTATGATCTGGTGGCCATTACGGAAGCATGGCTGCAAGATAATCATGACTGGGAACTAAACATACAAGGGTACTTGACAATTAGGAAGGACAGACAGGAAGGAAAGGGAGGTGGGGTTGCTATGTTAATCAAGGATGGAATCACTGCAATAGTCAGAAATGATATTGGGCCAAAGGATCAGGATAGTGAAACAGTTTGGGTGGAGATAAGGAATAATAAGGGGAAAAAGTCACTAATGAGCGTGGTCTATAGGCCTCCTAACAGTTGCAACTCTGTTGGTCGGAGTATAAATCAGGAAATAGTTGGGGCTTGTAATACGGGAACAGCTATAATCATGGGGGATTTTAACTTTCATATTGACTGGACTAATCAAATTGGGCATGGCAGCATTGAGGAAGAGTTCATAGAGTGTATTAGGGACAGGTTCCTTGAGCAGTATGTAACTGAACCAACCAGGGGGCAGGCAATCTTAGATCTGGTCCTGTGTAATGAGACAGGATTAATAAATAATGTCCTAGCAAAGGATCCCCTTGGAATGAGTGACCATAATATGGTTGAATTCCAAATTCAGTTTGAGGGTGAGAGAGTTGGATCTCAAACCAGCGTACTAAGCTTAAATAAAGGAGACTATGAAGGTGTCAGAGTAGAATTGACTAAAGTGGACTGGGAAAACAGATTAAAGTGTAAGACGGTACAAGAGCAGTGGTCTACATTCAAGGAGATATTTCACATCTTTCAAGATAAATATATTCCACTGAGGAAAAAGGGGAGTAAAAGAAAAGACAGCCATTCGTGGCTTAGTAAAATAATAAAGGATAGTATTCGACTGAAAACAAGGGCATATAAAGTAGCCAAATCTAGTGGGAGGACAGAAGATTGGGAAGCATTTAATAGCCAGCAAACAATAACTAAAAGATTAATTAAGAAAGGGAAGATAGATTATGAAAGTAAACTGGCAAAAAATATAAAAACAGATAGCAAGAGTTTCTACAGCTATATAAAAAGAAAAAGGGTGGGTAAAGTGAACGTTGGTCCCTTAGAGGATGGGACCGGGAAACTAGTGGTGGGGAACATGGAGATGGCAAAGACGCTGAACAAATATTTTGTATCAGTCTTTACAGTAGAGGACACTAAAAATATCCCAACACTGGACAAACAGGGGGCAATGGCGGGGGGGGAGGAGCTAAACACAATTAAAATCACTAAGGAGATGGTACTCAGTAAAATAATGGGACTTAAGGCGGATAAATCCCCCGGACCTGATGGCCTACATCCTAGAGTCTTGAGAGAAGTGGCGGTAGGGATTGTGGATGCATTGGTGATCATTTTCCAGAACTCCCTGGACTCAGGAAAGGTCCCGGCAGATTGGAAAACTGCTAATGTAACACCCTTATTTAAGAAGGGAAGTAGACAAAAAGCTGGAAACTATAGACCAGTTAGCCTAATATCTGTGGTTGGCAAAATTTTGGAGTCCATTATTAAGGAAACAGTAACAGAGCATTTGGATAAACATAATTTAATAGGACAGAGTCAGCATGGTTTTACGAAGGGGAAGTCATGTTTGACAAATTTGCTTGAATTCTTTGAGGATGTAACATACAGGGTGGATAAAGGGGAACCAGTGGATGTAGTGTATTTGGACTTCCAAAAGGCATTTGACAAGGTTCCACACAAAAGATTACTGATCAAGATAAAAAATCACAGGATTGGGGGTAATATACTGGCGTGGGTGGAAGATTGGCGATCTAACAGAAAACAAAGAGTTGGGATAAATGGTTCGTTCTCGGGCTGGCAATCAGTAACTAGTGGTGTTCCGCAGGGGTCTGTGCTGGGACCCCAACTCTTTACAATCTATATTAACGATATGGAGGAAGGGACCGAGTGCAACATATCCAAGTTTGCCGACGATACAAAGATGGGAGGGAAAGCAGTGAGTGAGGAGGACATAAAAAACCTTCAAAAGGACATAGACAGGCTAAGTGAGTGGGCAGAGATTTGGCAGATGCAATATAATGTTGGAAAGTGTGAGGTTATGCACTTTGGCAGAAAAAAATCAAAGAGCAAGTTATTATCTAAATGGAGAGAAACTGCAAAGTGCTACAGTACAAAGGGATCTGGGGGTCCTGGTGCATGAAACACAAAAAGTTAGTATGCAGGTGCAGCAGGTGATCAGGAAGGCCAATGGAATCTTGGCTTTTATTGCAAGGGGGATGGAGTATAAAAACAGGGAAGTCTTGCTGCAGCTATACAGTTTATTGGTGAGGCCACACCTGGAATACTGCGTGCAGTTTTGGTTTCCATATTTAAGAAAATATATACTTGCTCTCGAGGCGGTTCAGAGAAGGTTCACTCGGTTGATTCCAGAGATGAGGGGGTTGACGTATGAGGAAAGGTTGAGTAGGTTGGGACTCCACTCATTGGAGTTCAGAAGAATGAGAGGCAATCTTATCGAAACATATAAGATTGTGAGGGGGCTTGATCGGGTGGACGCGGTGAGGATGTTTCCACTGATGGGTGAGACTAGAACTAGGGGGCATAATCTTAGAATAAGGGGCTGCCCTTTCAAAACTGAGATGAGGAGAAACTTCTTCACTCAGAGGGTAGTAAATCTATGGAATTTGCTACCCCAGAGAGCTGTGGAAGCTGCAACATTAAATCAATTTAAAATGGAGATAGACATTTTCCTAGCAGATAAGGGAATTAGGGGTTACGGGGAGAGGGCAGGGAAGTGGACGTGAGTCTAGATTCAGATTAGCCATGATCCTATTGAATGGCGGAGCAGGCCCGAGGGGACGTATGGCCTACTCCTGCTCCTATTTCTTATGTTCTTATGTTCTTAAATTTCTTCAGCTTGCAAGCTGCAAAATAAAAGACATCTGCATGTCTCAGCTAATACTGCCAACAGGTACATCTCGTATATATTTGCTCAGTTACCCTTGGTGTAATGGGCGCTCAGTCACAGGGTTTGAGGACTCCATTGATGTTTCTCCTCATTATAATATATAGTAATGAGTTCCCAGTAGCATCAGTGAGTACACACATGGTAGACTCCTGGATCACTGTGGCAGGTACATCGCTGCCATTACAGGGCGATGCTCCATGGTCACTGTGGTGATTTTGTTACACAGTGTGGGGTGGGTTGTGCTGTGTGTTGAGGTATTCAGATCCTCTCTCACTCCAACCCTACTTTTAGCGCCCCAAAAAAGTTAGCGCCCCCGTGTCAGAAATTGAATGGTAGCACCCCAAGCATGGGGCAGGGCGCTACTGGAAGCACTGCCCCTCCCTCTTGGGCGCTAAGATTCAATATTGCGGTGCTATGTGCAACAGCGCCACGCGCATTGGCACATAGTGCCGCGGTATTGCAGGCCTCCCTCCCCTGATGAAAGGGGAGGGGCCTAGCCCACCGGGGAGTGGGGTGCCAGCAGAACAGCCCGGCACTCAAGAGGAGTGCTGGGCTGACCGATCGCGGCCGGCACCCCGCAGGAGGAAGTGAAAGGGGGCAGGTGCTGGCAGGTGGCCCAAAAATAAAGGGCCGCCCGGCACCTGCCCTTTAATTTGTGCCATTGCGAGAACAAACACGGCACCCTGACCACGTTGAACACATCGTCCGCCGGTAGGTCAGGGGGCGTGAGCGAAGTTTGCGGCCGGGGCGTGAGCGGGGCATTGCGCACGGTGATGACAGCATCGCCGGAGGCAAAGCGCTGCGGGGTGTTCCCGGCTATCACCGCCGCTAACTTCCCGCTGAATTTTGCGGGAGGTGTTAGCGGTGTCATGCCCGAGCGCTAGGTGCTTTGCGCCCTCGGGGCGTTAACGGGAGGCGCAAAGTAATCCAATTTTTCCCACTTTGTTCATATTTGTATTTCCTCATACCAGCAGTATCCCAGGCAATCTGTGTCGTACCCTTTCAAAAGCCTCAGCATGCTTCCTATAGTATGGAACCCGATACTGCACACAGGACTCAGTCAGTGTTGTCCAACACATGTGGCTAATTGGGAATCCAGATTTAGCAACTTGGACTTCTGATTATTAAATTAAAAAAATTCTCATTGGGCAAGTGATCTCAACACTCAGTCACACAGTGCGTGCTGTGTACTTTAACCATTTTGTGCATTTGCTGATAAAATGGTAAAATGAAAAGCAGAGTGTGCTCGTTCCTTGGTTTACTTAAGTAAATATACACATGTGTAGTACTTTTCCCTGTATTGTGTGACTGTATGTAAAGCATTTTTTACTGAAATTAGTGCGTGTAGCTCAAACAGTGCCACCGCAGACACACCTGTGGCTAGACAGCAGTTTCTATTCGAAAACACGGGTCTAACTGAGGTCATATCAAGGTTTCATATAGGCTGATCATTATTCTTGGTTTTTAGATTCTATACCTCGAGATAAAACTGAGCATTCCATTACTTTTTTCACAGCTTTATCAACCTGAGGTGCTGCCTTTAATGTTGTGAATCTGTCCCGCCAAGTAACTCCTAACAATATCCCTTCGCTCTTCCAAAGAATTAACATCTTTGAAAGAAAACGTTGCAGTCTTTAATTAAGGATTGGTATTATCACCTATCTAGATCAAGAGGTATAGTTAGAAGCAGCCATCAGAGATTTAAAAAGGGACAATTGCGTTTGAAAATCTTCACAGAACTCTTTGAAGAGGTAACAGACAAAATCCTATTTTGGTATCATCTACAAGTTTTGACACAGCTCCCTCTTGACTTACATCAAAATCATTGACATGCACAGTACACAGAAGTGGCCCGAGAACTGAACCCTGAGGGACACTTCCAACCACTCTGTAAAATTGCCCTGAACTCCTACTCTGTTTTCTCCTCACAAACCAAATCTAGTTTGCTATCCTCCCCCTAATTCCATACCTCTCAATCTTCTCTAGTAATCTCCCATATGGCACCTTGTCAAAGGTTTTCCTGAAGACCGTTAACACTACATCCACTGCATGTCCCCATTAACCATGTCTGTCACTGCTTCAAAGAATTCGATGAAAATTTTCAAATGCAATTGTCCCTTTTCAAATTTCTGGTGGCTGCTTTGAACTATTTCTCATGATCTGGATAGGTGCTAATTTCAATCCTTAACTGAAGACTGTAAAGCTTTCCTTCAGAAGATGTTAAGCTATCCTGTAATTACCCAGATTAGCTGTGCCCCCTTTATAAAAATGGATACTATATTGGCCACTCTGGGCAATAAATGCTGGCCTTGCCAGCGACGCTCACATCCCATGAACGAATATTAAAAAAAAACCTTTGATACCATCCACATTCAATACAGACCCTCTAGCGAATGTGGAGGAAATGCTGAAGTTTCAAACCTATACCTAGATAAGGGACTGGTTGCCAGGAGACCCACAACCTAGCATGCAAGACCATATTGTGGGCTGTTATTATGATAACATGTAAAGAACCAGACACTTACAGATAAGAGGAGAGAACAAGAACAATTAGGATGTTGCACAAAGAGCTCCTTCTGGTGTCAGCTTGGCGGGATACTGGTAGGAGTATGTGCAGCCCAAGGTAGCCGAATAGTATAAGAATAGAACCTGTTCCCTCCAAAGGTTAGAGGGCTAAAAATTCAGTTTGGGGCGCCAAGCTCGCCTGGGCGCCGGAATTACCGCTGCGAGCGGAGCCACTTGCGCCATCCGGATATTCAGTTTCTGCGCCCCAAATGGAAGCGGGCCGCTAATCGAGGCTTCCCGCGCCCCGCTTGAGGCGCTGAAACTGAATATCGGCGCGCTAAGGGCCGCAGCGCCACACGCTGCGGCACGGCACGCTGCGGTACTGCAGGCCTTCCTCCCACTGTTAAGGGGGAGGTGCCTGCAACAGCGCGATCCTCGCTCGCGAGTGCCGGCAAATGAGCCAGGCACTAAGGAGAAGTGCCGGGCTCTCGGGAAACAGCCGGCAATGCTGCGGGGGGGGGGTGTAGGAGGCCGGGGACGGAGGTGCTGGCAGGCGGCTGCCGAAAAAGCGGCCGGCTGCACCTCCACCTTATCTAGCGCCAGTACCGCCACAGGTAGGCCCCTGTGTACCGGTCGCTATTTGCGGCCAGCGCTGAAGAGGCGGGCATGACCAAATATGGTCATCGGGGCGGGAGCGGGGTGCTGCGCACACCGATGACGTCATCGGTGGCGGCGCAGCGCAACAGGCTAACGCCGCCATTAGCGCCCCGCTAAATATCACGGTAGGTGTGGCCAGTGGCGCAAAAGCCACTGAGTGCCCTCTTTGGGCGCAAACTGGTGGCGCAGGCCACTGAATTTCTAGGCCAGAGTGTTCTCGGGATAGTTGGAAGTCTATTCTCCTTAAAGGTCGCCTAGAGAGCCAGAACTGATCACTCCGGGCCCAGGAACCAGATTGAATTAATTGCTTGCCATTTAATGTAATCTGTAGGACAGTTGTACAAGAACCATACTGTAATTAGTCAAAGTATATTAAAGCTTGTTGTTAGAGTGCTCTCGGGACAGTCAGAAGTCCATTCAACAACAAGAACAACTTGTATTTATATAGCGCCTTTAACATAGTAAAATGTCCCAAGGCGCTTCACAGGTGTATTATAAGACAATAAAATTTGACACCGAACCATATAAGGAGAAATTAGGGCCGATGACCAAAAGCTTGGTCAAAGAGGTAGGTTTTAAGCAGCGTCTTAAAGGAGGAAAGAAAGGTCGAGAGGCAGAGAGGGAGTTCCAGAGCTTAGGGCCGAGGCAACAGAAGACACGGCCATCAATGGTTGAGCGATTACAATCAGTGACACTCAGGAGGGCAGAATTAGAGGAGCGTAGATAGCTCGGGGGGTTGTGGGGCTGAAGGAAATTACAGAGATAGGGAGGGGCGAGGCCGTGGAGGGATTTGAAAACAAGGATAAGAATTTTGAAATCAAGGTGTTGCTTAACCGGGAGCCAATGTAGATCAGCGAGCACAGCGGTGATGGGTGAACGGGACCTGGTGCGAGTTAGGACACAGGCAGCCGAGTTTTGGATGATCTCAAGTTTACATAGGGTAGAACATAGGAGGCTAGCTAGGAGTGTGTTGGAATAGTCCAGAAGTAACAAAGGCATGGATGAGTGTTTCAGCAGCTGAAGCAAATGCGGAGAAGGGCGATGTTACGGAGGTGGAAATAGGCAGTCTTAGTTATGCTGCTGATATGTGGTCAGAAGCTCATTTCAAGGTCAATTATGACACCAAGGTTGTGAACAGTGTGGTTCAGCATCAGACAAATGTTAAGGAGAAGCATAGAGTCAATAGCTAGTGTAAGATTCTGAAAAGTGTAATAAAACCGCTGCTACCGTGTGGAGATCAAAATTGCAAACAAATTGTAAGATGATAACGGACGGATTCAAAATGTAGGAAATCAGCATGTTGTAGGAACGTGGGTTCCTAACTAAAAGACTGAGTTCTACTCAGGCGATCAAACAAAATGAACTTTGTTTCAAACAGGCTTTAACAAGAAACTGCAGGATAACATCGAATGTAGGTCTGCTCTCTCTCTGGAGGCTCCACGAGGACTGCCCCTGCAGTCCTGTGGCTGACGTCATGACGTCATCACGTTTTCCCGCCAGTGGGGGATCACGCGATGAACGGGAAATGTCATCACGTTTTAGCCGCACTGTTAAAGCAACCACACTCTGTACAGTTAAACAGCATAAATAAAGATACAGACTCAGACTGTAGCTAACATGTTGTTAAAGGAATTATGTACAAACGATCTGAGTCCTTCGGTGGCTCCGCCACATGCGCCCCCCCCCAGAATTGTCTTTAACAGCAAAAGTGAGACATCGAGGAGGCCTGTCAAGTCCGTCCGAGCGACTTCGGTAACCTTGCAGAGGAAGCTGATGGATGGTGGTCGAGTTGGCGGGCAGTTGTGGTTGAGCTGGCGCGGCGAGTGTGGTCGAGTTGGCGGGCGGCTGTGGTTGATCTGGCACAGCAGCTGCGGGCAGTCGGCAACGTTTCGGCAGTTGAGCGACGACGACTGGGCGGTCCAGGTCCAGGTGAGCCGGCTTCAATTGGTCCACCGAAATGTGATCCGGCTTTCCTCCGATGTCGACCAAAAAGGATTTGTCCCCTGATTCGATGACGCGGAAAGGACCAGTGTAAGGGGGCTTGAGCAGATCACGGTGAGCGTCGTGGCGGATAAATACGTATTCGGCATTCTTCAGCTCCGCTGGCACGTGGGAGCTCTGTAAGCCGTGATTTGATGTAGGCACCGGAGCGAAGCATCTGGCCGCTTCCTGGTGGCTGACGAGTTGCTGGTACTCGGAGAGGCTGGCCATAAACGAGTTCGGCTGAGGACGATTGCAGGTCTTCTTTGGGCGCCATACGAAGACCCAAAAGGACCCATGGAAGTCTGTCCACCCATCCTGCACCTTGAAGACTGGCCCGAAGGGCGGCTTTAAGCGACCTGTGGAATCACTCGCAAAGGCCGTTCGCCTGTGGATGATAGGCGGTGGTGCGATGAAGTTTGGTGCCGAGCCCCGGAGCTACAGCGTTCCAGAGCTCCGAGGAAAATTTGGCCCACGGTCGGAAGAGATGTCCGCCGGTACCCTGAAACGGGCAACCCAACAGGAGATGAAAGCTCTAGCGATGTCTGCCGAAGTGGTGGAAACCAAAGGAATTGCCTCTGGGCACCTAGTGGTGCGGTCCACCATGGTGAGGAGATGCATATAACCATGAGAAGGCGGAAGTGGCCCCACAAGGTCCACATGCACGTGGTCGAAACGACGCTCCGGAACAGCGAATGTAGCCACTGGAGCTTTAACATGATGCTGGACCTTGGCCTTCTGGCAGACGACGCAGGTGTTGGCCCAGTCACGGACATCAAGGTGCACACCCTTCCAGACAAACTTCACCGACATTAGCCGTTGTGAAGCCTTCATACCCGGGTGCGACAGCCCGTGCATGGCATCAAGCACCTTCCGGCGCCATGCGACTGGCACGATTGGTCGGGGAACGCCCATGGAGACGTCGCAAAGGAGCGTGGCGCCTGCGGCCTGGAAACTGACGTCGGTTGCTTGGAAACTAGAGGGGACACTTCTGTATGATTGGACCTCTGGGTCCGAGGCTTGATCCGCAGCCATGAGGGCGTAGTCAATCCCCAGGTGAACCGCATGAACCGTCGCACGGGAGAGGCAATCCGCCACCAGGTTGTCTTTACCAGACACATGTTGAATGTCCGTGGTAAATTCAGAAATAAACGTCAGGTGACGTTGTTGACGAGCGGCCCACGGTTCAGCGATCTTGGCCATGGGGAACGTTAGAGGCTTGTGGTCGACAAAAGCCATGAAGGGACGTTCTTCCAATAAGAACCGAAAATGGCGAATGGCTAGAAAAAGGGCTAGTAGCTCTCGATCGAAGGTGCTGTATTTTTTTTCAATTTTCCGCAGTTGACGGCTGAAACGCCAGTGGTTTCCACGTGCCGTTCACCCACTGCTCCTGCACTGCGCCGATGGCGTAGTCTGACGCGTCTGTGGTAAGGGCGATGGTGGCACCTGGAAGTGGGTGCGCCAGCATGATTGCATTGGCCAAAGCGCTCTTGGTGTTGACGAACGCCTGGTCCATCTCGGTCGTCCAGCTGTTTGGATCCTTACCGGACTTGCCCTTGACGGCCCCGTACAAAGGTTGCATTAGCTGAGCCGCCTTAGGGACGAATCGGTGACAGAAGTTGACCATCCCCAGGAACTCTTGCAGGGCCCTGACGGTTGGCGGGCGCGGGAAAGAGGTAACAGCTTCCACCTTCGTCAGTAAGGGGACGGTGCCGTCTGATGTTATGCGGTGTCCCAAGAAATCGATCCGCTGCAGTCCGAACTGGCACTTGGCCGGGTTGATGATTAAACCGTGCTGGCTGAGGCGTGTGAAGATGGTACGCAAATGGGAGATGTGCTCTCCCTTGTTAGCGCTGGCGATGAGAATGTCGTCAAGGTAGACGAAGATGAAGTTTAGGTCTCGGAGCATGGAGTCCATTAAGCGCTGCAAGGCCTGTGCCGCATTCTTCAAGCCAAATGGCATCTGCAGGAACTCAAAGAGGCCGAAAGGGGCGATGACTGCGTTTTTCGGGACATCTTGCGGGTGCACGGGAACCTGGTGATACCCCCGGACGAGGTCGACTTTAGAAAAGATAGAATTTCCCGCCAAATGGGCCGAGAAATCCTGAATGTGCAGGATCGGGTACCGATCAGGAGTAGTGGCATCGTTCAGGCATCGGTAGTCACCGCATGGCCGCCAGCTGCCGCCCGGTTTCTGAACAATGTGGAGAGGCGAAGACCAGGGACTATTCGACCAGCGAATAATCCCAAGCCACTCCATCGTGTCGAACTCCGCTTTCGCAGCTGCGAGCTTGCCGGGTTCGAGCCTTCTAGCCCGTGCATAAACCGGGGAGCCAGTAGTTATGATATGATGTTCAACACCATGCTTCGTGGCTGAGGAGGAGAAAGTGGGCCTTGTCAGCTCCGGGAACTCGCCGAGGAGCCGAGTGAAGTCAACTAGAGAAGGGAAAGTGCAGGCGATAGAGCGCGCCACGGTGGTACCGTGGTAGCACGGAATCGAGTGGAAGGTGGCCGTGTTGATCAATTGGCGGTGACGGACATCGACGAGGAGGCCGTTGGCACACAGAAAATCTGCCCCTAGGATGGCCTGCGAGACTGTGGACGTGACGAATTCCCAAATGGAAGTGCTGACCGCCGAAACAGACTTGAACCCGCCCCTTTCGGAAAGTTCAAATTGCTGCGCCATTAGCCGTCACGAGGGAAAAACCGTGGTTCCCCGCTTGCACATCGAGATTCGACGCAGGTAGGATGCTACACTGCACCCCGGTGTCACAAAGGAAACGTCGACCCGATAGAGAATCGGCGATGTAAAGAAGTTTCCCCGTAGATCCGATGGCCATCGCAACCACAGAGCACCCGTTAGACCCGGTCCTACTTCATCAGGAACGCTGCAGGAGCGTTGTTTTTTTTGGGGGCGAAAAACTGCAGGCAGAGCGGCAGCGTCGTGCTTTCGCACCAAAATGGGCGTGGTAGGAGCACCAGCCCGCTGCAGGAGGAGCTGGAACCGCGTCTGTGGGGGATGGGCGCCTCGTGGCCGCGCAGCACTGGTGGGTTACTGTGAAAATCTTATCTGCTTCGGCAGCAAGCTCGGCGCAGTCTGTAATCTCGGATCTGGCTAGGGCAGCCTGCACCTGCTCCGGCAGTTGGCACAGGAAAAGCTCCCGGAAGAGGAAGCATTCCGGTTCGGCACCCAAAAGCGTGAGCATTTGGCTCATGAGCTCGGATGGTTTGGAGTCTCCGAGGCCAGGCATCGTGAGGAGCCGGCGAGCGCGTTCTGACTTCGAGAGCCCGAAGACCTGTAGCAACCGCGCCTTTAACGTATCATACTTGCTGTCAGTAGGAGGACTACCGAGGAGGCTGACGATCCGCGAGGCAGTTGCGCTATCAAGGGCGGAGACCACTGAGTAATAACGAGTCTGATCCGCGACGATGTTCCTGATGGCGAACTGGGCTTCAGCCTGGATAAACCAGGCATCTGGTTGTTGCCCCCAGAACTGTGGCAGTTTCAGAGTCACGGCGTTCGTGTCCATGCTGAAGATCTTCCGTGAAAACTGTTCATGAAACTCGGGGTCACCAATGTAGGAACGTGGGTTCCTAACTAAAAGACTGAGTTCTACTCAGGCGATCAAACAAAATGAACTTTAATGAAACAAACAGGCTTTAACAAGAAACTGCAGGATAACATCGAATGTAGGTCTGCTCTCTCTGGAGGCTCCACGAGGACTGCCCCTGCATTCCTGTGGCTGATGTCATGACGTCATCACGTTTTCCCGCCAGTGGGGGACCACATGATGAACGGCGTGACGTCATCAAGTTTTAGCCGCGCTGTTAAAGCAACCACACTCTGTACAGTTAAACAGCATAAATAAAGATACAGACTCAGACTGTAGCTAACATGTTGTTAAAGGAATTATGTACAAACGATCTGAGTCCTTTGGTGGCTCCGCCACAATGTGTTCTTTGTCTGTTCAGAGACAAAATGGCAGAAGTCAGAAGGAGGTCTTTTGCCTGGTGGTCAGCAGAGTTGTTTGTTTGAGAGACCACATGGCTAGGAAGGAGGAACATGATTGACAAGGAAGTCCCGGCCCCATACATCTCACAGGAACAGGAACGTGTCATGCGGAAGGAACTCCAATCAGGGAAGGTTTGGAGTAAAACGGACCTCTCAGAGGGAGGCAGAGAGTAATTTACCAGGATAACCCAGGGACGGGAGATTCAAGCTTCAGAAGGAACACTGAAGGAACCAGGAGAGAACACAGAAAAACACAGAAGATAGAGCAGGAGGGAGAATGAGCTGAGAAAGCTGGCCAGTCTATGTTCCGACTTACAATTTCCCTTGACCGATCACCCAGAACTGATCACTCCGGGCCCAGGAACAAGGTTGTATTAATTGCTTGCCATTTAAAGAAATCTGTCGAACAGTTGTACAAGAACCATACTGTATTTAGACAAAGTATATTAAACTTGTTGTTTAAAATCACTCAAGCCTGAATCATGCGGTGGTTATTGTTGCATGACTAACAACCCTTTGTTTATCAAAAGAGGAACAACCCTTTGTTGTGACCATAACCACGGGAGTTCCGATAACATAGGGCCTCTGCAATTTCCTCCTTCAACTCCTTCAAGATCCGAGGTTGTATCCTGTCAGGTCTGAAGCTTTGTCTTCACTTAGCTTAACTAACTTAGCTAAGATTTTCCTTTTATCCATCACAATGTCGCTCATTTCACTCTCAACCACTTCAGGATTCACCTCCTCTATTTAGTAAAGGCATTTACAACAAATTATGCAGCTATTTCCAGTTCAAAACTATTAGATCCAGATTTTGCCAACAGAATGGAAAGGTGGAGATTGTCACCCCGCACCAGTTTTATCTCACAGTTTGGAAACATTTTAACAGAAGACAGTAAGTTTGACTCTGCAGGTACCTGACTGTGCAACCTCTGAAACAGGCTTGTCTTGTACATGAGCCATGTGTCCAAGGATGGAGAAGATGGCAAATCCAGAAAACACACTCGTAGCAGAATTAACAACACAGACAATGATGGTATCTCTGTAACAGTTGTTGTGGAATTTGTTGTAGGATGACAGTGTTATTAATGCGCCAGAACCCACTGAGAGAGAAAAGAAAACTTGTATTGCAGCATCTTTCCAGACCTGGTGAATAGAAGGTAGAATTAGTCAGCACCGGGAGATTTTACTTGAACTCATTCAACAGATAAAACTACATTAACCCTGAGGAACATGAGGTGGGTTAGTCCCACAGCTCAATGGTGAGCCGACTGAATGAAGCTCCCTCTGGTCAATAGTGTTTCCCTTAAATAGTCAGGCCATGGTTCTGCCTCCTTGTCTACTACTTGCTGCCAAATTCCCACCAGGAGCTTCGATGCTTTCCACCGTCAGCCATTTTTTCTAGTGAGTGACGATCCTTTACTTGCAGCATGTACACTGTCATCCAGTGGGCTCCATTCTTTTATTGAAAGCAGCAACAAACGAAAGATTTTAATAACAAAATAAAGGCCCATATCTAAAGGGCAACAAAGTCCGACTAAATTAAAAATCAGACCCGGTATCAATAAAAACTTGTCATAACTCTGATTGTCCAGTTAAATGTTACTATGGTAAAATCAAATGAACCAAACTCATGGATTGCTATAATACTTACCTGAAAATGTTATTGATGAATCTGTTACAAGATACTAAAAAACAGTCAGAACCAAGAATGAAATATGGCCGTCATTCCATCCCATTTTGTCCAATTTCATTGTATCCGATTCCATTCCACCTCACCCTGCCCCATCCTATGTCTTCTTTTCCCATCTCATTATATTCCTTCCACTCCCATTCCATCCCTTCCCAACATGCTAACATCAAGATGTCAAAAGTCAGAAACTAAGCTCATTAGAATTGATCACAAGGTTACAATGAAAACGTTGTCTGGTTATTGCAACAACTGAAATTAAGTTTCCCACATTTGAACAAGAACCCAAAAGCAACACACAGCTCTTAAAATGAGTATTTTAAACATGCAGGAAAAGAGTGAAACATGAAAGAATTTGACTGAAAATTACAGCTGGAATTCTGTGGATTATCCTGGTGTGTTTACCTCAGCATCAGCCAGTTTGGAGAAGTCTGACTGGCTTCCAATGTAGAATTCAATTCCTTTATAGGCTCCCTCCAGGGTAACTCCTCGGATCAGAAGTATGGTCAGAACCACATAAGGGAATGTCGCCGTGAAATACACCACCTGACCATGGAGAGTAGATTGTTAGATTTTCTGTATTGCTGGTACAATATTTACAGTATTGAAACCAATTGAATAAAAAACGAATAGGATTGTAATCAAAGCAGAGAATGAAGCAGAAGACAATTGGAGGAGTAACAACAACATGAAGGGTATATTTAGCCCTGAGCTGCATATTGTAACTGAATTTAAATAGCACAATATTATTCTAACTTATTTACATCTTACATTCAGAGAATCATAGAATAGTACAGCAAAGAATGAGGCCATTCGGCCCATTGAGTCTTTGCTGGCTCTTTTGCAGAGCAATCCAGATAGTCCCACTTCCCATTTCCTTCAAGTATATATCCGAATCCCTTTTGAAGGTTACTATTGAATCTGTATCGACCACCTTATCAGGCAGTGCATTCCAAATTCTAACCACTTGTGTGAAAATATTTTTCCTCATGTCACCTCTGTTTTTTTTGCCAATCAGTGCCCGCTGATTATTGATCCTTGAGCTATTGGACACAGTGGGCTAGAAATTCAGTACGGCCCCGCCAGCTTTGCGCCCAGTTACCGCCCAAAGAGGGCTTCTGCGCCAATAGAGGAGTTTGCGCTGATATTCAGCGCAGCGGTAATGGCGGCAGTAGCCGGTAGCGCTGCGCCGGCACCGATGACGTCATCGGTGTGCGCAGTGTCCCGGTTCCGCCCCGATACCGGCCCGACCCCCATATTTAGTTGCGGCCGCCTCTTCCGCAGCGGCCGCAAACAACGTTCTGCAACCGTGGCCGTCCTGCAGCCTTAGTGGCGCTAGTTAAGGCGGAGGTGCGGCCGGATGCTTTTTCGGCGGCCGCCTGCCCGCACCTCCTTCCCTGGCCTCCTCCACCCACCCCCCCGCGGCATTGCCGGCTGCTTTCCGCGAGCCCGGCACTTCTCCGTGGTGCCGGACTCATTTGCCGGCACTATCAAGCGGCGATCTCCCCGTTGCAGGCACCTCCCCCTTAAGAGAAGGAGGAGGCCTGCAGTACCGCAGCCTGCCGCTCCGCAGCGGGTGGCGCAGCGGCACCTACAGCGCTGAAATTCAGTTTCAGCGCCCCAAGCGGGGGCGGGCACACCCTGGAATAGCGCCCGGTTCCGACTTGGGGCGCAAAAACTGAATTTCTGACGGTCGCAACTGGCTCCGCGCGCAGCGCTAACTTTTGGGCGCAAGCGAGCTGGCGGGGCCTTACTGAATTTCTAGGCCAGTGTCTCTTTATTTACTCTATCTAAACCATTCAGGATTTTAAACACCGCTATCAAATCTTCTCCTAGCTTTCTCTGCCCTAAGGAGAACAACCCCAGCTGCTCTAGTCTATCCATGTAAATGTATTCCCTCATCCCTGGAACCATTCTATTATACCTCTTCTGCACCCTCTCCAAAGCCTTCATGTCCTTCCTAAAGTGTGGTGCCCAGAATTGAACATAATACTCCAGCTGGGGTCGAACTAGTGTTTTATGTATGTTTAGATAACTTCCTACTTTTGTACTCTATGCCTCTGTTTATAAAGCCCAGGATCCCACATGCTTTATTAACTGCTTTGTTAACCTGTCCTGCCACCTTCAAAGATTTGTGCACAAACACCCCAGGTCTTTGTTCTTGCACCCCCTTTAAAATTGTATGATTAGTGTGCATGGTGCCTCCTCATTCTTCCAACCAAAATATACCACCTCACACTTTTCTGCTTTGAATTTCATCAGCCATGTTCCTGCCCATTCCACCAGCCTGTCTATGTCCTCTTGAAGTCTATTCCTATCTTCCTCATGTTTTACTACACCTCCAAGTTTCCTGGCATCTGCAAATTTTGGAATTGTGCCCATTACCCCCAGATCCAAATCATTAATGTATATCAAAAATAGTAGTGGCCCTAGTACTGAACCTTGGGGAACACCACTGTATATCCTCCTGCAGTCTGAAATACAGCCATTCACCACAACTCTTTCTTTTCTGTTCCTAAGCCAAATTTGTATCCACGCTGCCAGTGTCCATTTTATCTCATTGTCTTCAATTTTTCTAACAAGTCAAGTATGTGGTACTTTATCAAACACCTTTTGGAAGTCCATATACACATCAACTACACTGCCCTTATCCAGCCTCTCTGTTAGCTCATCAATAAACTCAATCAAATTAGTGAAACACGATTTGGCCTTAACAAATGTGTGCTGGCTCTCCTTTATTAGCCCATGCTTGTCCAAGGGGTTGTTAATTTTCTGCTGGGTTATTGTTTCTAAAAGCTTCCCCACCACTGATGTTAAACTGACTGGCCTGTAATTGCCACGTTTATCCTTCTCCCCTTTCTTGAACAATGTATCGCATTTGCAATCCTCCAGTCCTTTGGCACCACCCCTGTATTAAAAGAGAATGGACGATTGTGGCCAGCACCTCTGCAATTTCTACCCTTACTTCCGTCAGCAACCTAGGATGCGTCCAATCCAGACCAGGTGAAGTAACACATTTATACAGGAGATTAGGACAGAGTGTGATGAATATATTTAACTCCTCACATTTATTCCCTGGGTTACTTTCTCATTTTCGTTGTCCAGACAAATCTGATATCACTCAAATAAAACCCTGACCCTAATCTGCTCACTCACTTAGCCAGCCCTGCCCAGCCTTCCAGAGCAATTGGAAATTCACCCAAAGTCCTGTATCAGCGACTGAAACCCTTAGAATGAGGGGCTCATTTCAGGGGTTTGGGGAATTGCTGCTGTTCTTTCACTCAGGAGAAAGATCTTCAGATCTCACTCAGGCCTGCAGTGCTCATAAATTATGGATCTCACTCTCCCCAAAGAGTCACTGTTAACATCACCTGTGAGGTAAACCAGCCCACTTCACAAATGATTTATAAATTCTAGTTTAATTGTTGCAGAAATCTGTACTTTGTCACCAGAGTGTTAACTCTATTCATCAGCAATCGTGTTACCTTTCCTGAAGATTTGATTCCTTTCGATAGCGCTGCCCCAATTATCACACAGGCTAGAAGCAGACAGAGGGCTAAATGCCAGACTATCTCCCCAGTCTCATCCATTGAACTTGTACGGTGTAAAACCACTTTACTAAATAAAATGACAACAGAAAACATCTTATATAAGGATACAGTTCATTACACACAGTCACTATTAGATACAATGCACAAGAGAATTTAGGCAAATATACATGGATTTGAAAGATATTCAAGTTAAAGAGAATCAGTTTTTTGTTTAAAGGTTATCATAGAATAGAATCATAGAATCTTAGAATAGTACAGCACAGAAGGAGGCCATTCGGCCCATCGAGTCTGTGCCGACTCTTTCAAAGAGCAATCTAGTTAGTCCCGGTCCCCTGCTCTTTCCCAATATCCCTGCAATTTTTCTCTCCTTCAAGTATTTATCAATCACACAGAATCTACAACACAGATACAGGCCATTCGGCCCAACTGGCCTATGCCAGTATTCAGACTTCACACGAGCCTCCTCCCACCTGAGTGACCTCTTCCCACCATGTCATCATCTATAGCACCAATGCTGTGTGCTTCCTCCACTCCATGTGGCACTGAGTTCCACATTCTCACCACTCTCTGTATGAAGACATTCCTTTAAAATGCTTTATTTGATCTCTTAGTGACTATCTTTTATTTATGGCCCCTTGTTCTGGACTCGCCCACAGGTGGAAACAATTTCTCCACATTCCCTATCAAACATCTTCATAATTTTAAAGATTTCTGTCGGTTCTCCTCTTCATCTTCTCTTTTCCAGAGAAAAGAGCCCCAGCCTGATCAACCTTTCCTGATTGTTGCATCCTCTTAATTCTGGTAACATCCTTGTAAAACTTTTCTGCACTTTCTCCACTGCTTCAATAAAAATGGAGATTCAATTTGAATCCTTGTTTTTTCTCACTTTTTCTACTGGTTGTTTAAAACCTAAACAGAAATGAGGAGGAATTTCTTCACCCAGAGAGTGGTGAACCTGTGGAATTCTCTACCACAGAAGGCAGTCGAGGCCAATACATCTATCTATCTATATATAAAAAAAGAGTTGGTTTGTCTGTTTGTCTGTCTGTTTGTCTGTCTGTCCGCTATACACTCAAAAGTTATAGAGCGTACCTACACGCATGTTATATCAAAAGATAGCTTATCATTAGGGGAGTCTAATAGGCATATTTACTTTTTGGTCAGACAAAAATTGTTCAGACAATATACAAAAAACGTTCAAAAATCCGCTCATTAGCGGTTGAACAATCCTACCGCTCATTAGCGTTGAGTGACATGATGGTTGACCAATCCTACAGTTCAGTGACCTGATGTTTGACCAATCCGCCGTCTGTGGGCGGGCCTAATCCTGCAGCCACCCGAAACTTCGCCACCATTTTTTTCATCCCCACAGCGACAGCACCAGCCAAACAAACCCCCACATTGTGGCTCCAGGAGCGGGAGGTGAGTTGTGGTCACTCAGGCCGGGCCTCACAACCGCTCGGCCCGAGACACAGAGCGGGCGGGGGAGCGGCAGCGGCCGGCCGTAAACCGCGCGACCCGCGGCGTGGTGGCCGGGCGCACCGGGTAATCAGCTGGGGTCCGTCTCAGCCCCAGAGCCCGGCCGGGCCTGAAGCGCTAGGCCCCGCACGGCCACCGCGGCCTGACTCCATTTTCAAAGTCCTTCCCCGGTTGGCAAATTATCACAATGGTACCGGGCCTGAGGCGCTAGGGAGGGAGAGAGGAGGGAAGGACAGAGAGGAAAGCAGGGAGAGACAGGGGGAGGGAGAGAGAGAGGAGGAGGGAGAGAAAGAGGGTCAGGGAGGGAAAAGAGTGACACAGAGCGCGGGAGCGGCAGCGCCCGGCCGTAATCCGCGCGGCCCAAAATTGCCCTGGCAACGCCGGGCCCCCCCAGCTAGTTAAATATATTCAAGAAGGAGTTGGATATATTTCTTAAGGCTAAAGGGATCAAGGGATAGGGGGAAAAAGCAGGGACCGGGTACAGAATTTGGATGATCAGCTATGATCGCATTGAATGGCGGAGCAAGCTCGAGGGGTCGAATGGCCTACTCCTGCTCCTATGTTTTTGTGTTTCTATGTGAAGCTTTGTTTAAACAGCGAGTGCTGATGAGATTCCCTGGAGACCTGATTTGAAGGAGTTCCTGACAGTGCTTCATCGACTGCCTTACAAAGCACTGTTAAAACTCCCTGGGTGAGTCACTGTATCTCCCACTGAATTCAGCTCCTTCAGATTGTTAAACATGGGACCTGCTCCCAGACAGTTTCCCCAATTCAGTCCCCAGCTCTGTGGGTTAAACACAATACTGTATTCAATTAAAACACAGTGAAAGGGAAATCAGTCACAGATAGTTTTGACCCCTTTAATATTTAGGAGTTCTAGGGTTGAATCTCTTCCTTGAATAACAAGAAAATAAAAAATGCTCAATGCAGGTTTCACTGTATAAATATTGTTAAAGTAAACCTGCAGTGTTAGAAACCAGGGCGCTGTTAACTAATGAAAGGGCCCATGTTGTGATGTTAATTTGTAACAGACGTATGATGTAAATAGTACCTCTATCTAAATCAAACAGCTTTTCACTCATAAAACAGGACATGTACCCAACTGACCTTCCCAAGAGGAAGCTACTGGTACAGCTGTAGCAGGATCTAGGTGCAGCTATCTGTAGCGATTTACTTACTCCCAGTATTGCTCACTTGGACCCTGGTGAGGAACGTAGATTTGTGATCCATTTGAGCAAGTTTCATTGTTTGCCTGCAGCCATGTTGTATTAACTATTTCAAAACATCCATCATCCAGAGTGAAATTGCAGAGTGGATCTGGAAAATGGGGAATGTGTTTCAGAAATACATTTCATTGGGAAAGATGCTGTAATTTCTAGTCATATAATCAGGGCCACTGTTTCACTCTGACTGAATCAGTCCAATCCATTTTATTACAGGGGTGAGACTGTGGATGGGTCAGAACACAGAGGCACAGTCTGCACACTCCACTCACAGCACAGTCCAGCTCTGGTGCTCACTCTGCTTGGAATGATAGATTTTATTTGACAGATTCTGTAATGCTTGTAACCACAATACTAGATTAAGGTATTAAAGTATAAACAGTTCCTTCAATAAGTTCTGATTATCACAAAGGTCTCAGGATATGAAAGGACAGCCTTCAGGCCTTCAAGATGTTTCCAATGAAAGCTCAGCTTCGATGCACTTCCACTCATTCCTGATAATGCCTGTACAGAGAGAGATTAGCACAGGAACCTATGGGGACATTGGTATCTCTCGACCCAGTAGGAACACGTGACCCTGTAACCTTCAATGTCCATCACCAAGAGTGGCTCGGTAGCACCACTACTGACCGAGCTGGTGGAGTCCTGAAGGACATAGCTGCCAGTCTGGGCCTGCGTCAGGTGGTGAGAGAACCAACACGAGGGAAAAACCTACTTGACCTCGTCCTCACCAATCTACCTGTCGCAGATGTATCTGTCCATGACAGCACTGGTAGCAGTGACCACCGCACAGTCCTTGTGGAGACGAAGTCCCGTCTTCACACTGAAGACACCCCCCATTGTGTTGCATGGCACTACCACCGTGCTAAATGGGATAGATTCAGAACAGATCTAGCAGCTCAAAGCTGGGCACCCATGAGGCGCTGTGGGCCATCAGCAGCAGCAGAATTGTATTCCACGACAATCTGTAACCTCATGGCCCGGCATATCCCTCACTCTACCATTACCACCAGGCCAGGAACATTCTAGAGAGCAAACATAGCTACTGGTCAATGGGAATCAGGGGGAAAATGCTCCACTGCCTGGAGTCATACCTAGCACAAAGGAAGATGGTTGTGGTGGTTGAAGGTCAATCATCACAGCCCCAGGACATCGCTGCAGGAGTTCCTCAGGGCAGTGTCCTGGGCCCAACCATCTTCAACTGCTTTATCAATGACCTTCCTTCTAACATAAGGTCAGAAATGGGGATGTTCGCTGATGACTGCACAGTGTTCAGCGCCATTCACAACTCCTCAGATAATGAAGCAGTCCATGCCCGCAAGTCCTTGACGATGTTCAGGCTTGGGCTGATAAGAGGCAGGTAACATTCATGCCACAGAAGTACCAGGCAATGACTGTCTCCAACAAGCGAGAAGCTAACCACCTCACCTTGACATTAGCGGCATTACCTTCACCGAATCACCCACCAGCAACATCCTGGGGGTTACCATTGACCAGAAAATTAACTGGACCGCCACATAAACACTGTGGCTACAAGAGCAGGTTAGAGACTAGGTATTCTCTGGCGAGTGTCTCACCTCCTAACTCCCCAAAGCCTTTCCACCATCTACAATGCACAAGTAAGGCATGTGATGGAATACTCTCCACTTGCCTGGATGAGTACAGCTCCAACACTCAAGAAGCTCAACACCATCCAAGACAAAGCAACCTGTTTGATTGGCACCCCATCCACCACCTTAAACATTCACTCCCTCCACCACTGGCGTACTGTGACTGCAGTGTGTACCATCTACAAGATGCACTGCAGCAACTCGCCAAGACCTCTTCAGCCTAGAAGAACAAGGGCAGTAGGCACATGGGAACACCACCACCTCCAAGTTCCCTTCCAAATCACACACCATCCTAACTTCGAAGTATATCGCCGATCCTTCATCGTCGCTGAGTCAAAATCCTGGAACTTCCTACCTTCACCACACTGACTGCAGCGGTTCAAGAAGGTGGATCACCACCACCTTCTCAAGGGCAATTAGGGATGGGCAATAAATGCAGACCTTGCCAGCGATGCCCACATCTCATAAAATAATTTTAAAAAACCATCGTCTACGCACTGACCGTAAAGACTATTTACCAATTTTCTTCTTCATTGGTTCAGTGTCTTTTCTTCTCCCGCAATGGTTAACTCTGTTTTTCTCCTCTAATTTTTTAATACTCCATTCTAATTATCGCTATTTCCTCCTTTCATTATTCACCAATCATATTACACAAAATATTAGCTCCATTTCAATCACATTCTACCCAAACATATTACAGCAAGAAAATTCTCCAAGATGCAGTTACCTGACAGTTCCTCGCCCACCCTCCTCTCTCACCCTAAATATAACACTCCACATATCAAACACAGAACAGTCCACAAAATAGTCATCAACGTACATAAAAAATTCTCACCGCCACAAACAGCAGGACCCAGCACAGTAGACCTCTGTACATATCAGATGACACAGAAGAAACCTTCACACTCCACTCCCACCCCAGCCTGCACCTCGGATCACCAAAGTGTGACCATCCATTGAATCTGCCACTCACTGAGCAGAATCCACTCACCGAGCCACTCACCAAGCAGGATCCACTCACCAAGCAGAATCCACTCACCGAGCCACTCACCAAGCAGGATCCACTCACCAAGCAGGATACACTCAGTCTCTGCCCGAGCTGGACCCACTCACCGAGTCTCTCACCGAGCAGGATCCACTCACCGAGTCTGTCCCCGAGCAGGATCCACTCACCAAAAAGGATCCACACACCGAGCCACTCACCGAGCAGGATCCATTCACCGAGCCACTCACCGAGCAGGATCCATTCGCCGAGTCTCTTACCGAGCAGGGTCCACTCACCGAGTCTCTCCCCGAGGAGGATCCATTCACTGAGACTCTCACCGAGAAGGATCCACTCACCGAGCAGGATCCATTCACTGAGTCTCTCGCCGAGCAGGATCCACTCACCGAGCCACTAACCGAAAAGGATCCAATCACCGAGCCACTCACCAAAAAGGATCCACTCAGTGAGCCACTCACCGAGCAGGATCCATTCACCGAGTCTCTCACCGAGCAGGATCCACTCACCGAGTCTCTCCCTGAGCAGGATCCACTCACCGAGTCTCTCCCTGAGCAGGATCCATTCACTGAGACTCTCACCGAGCAGGATCCACTCACCGAGCAGGATCCATTCACTGAGTCTCTCTCCGAGCAGGTTCCACTCACCGAGTCACTCACCGAGCAGGATCCACTCACCAAATCACTCACCGAGCAGGATCCACTCACCGAACCACTCACCGAACAGGATCCACTCACCAAGCAGGATCCACTGGATCCACTCAATGAGCCCATCACAGAGCAGGATATTCTCACCGAGTCACTTCAAAGGTCTTCTATAGGCATATAAACAGTAAAAGGGTTGTCAGAGGAGCAGTGGCGCCGATTAGGGACTAAAATGGAGATCTATTGATGGAGGCAGAGGGCATGGCTAAGGTATTAAATGAGCACTTTGCATCGATGCTTACCAAAGAAATGGACTTTGCCAAAGCTACGGTAAGCAACATGGCTGCCAGGATACTGGATGAGATAAAAATAGATTAAAAGGAGGTACTAGACAGGCCATCAGTAGTTAAAGTGGATAAGCCACCTGTCCGAATGAGATGCTTCCTAGGTTACTGAGGGAAGCAAGGGTAGAAATTGTGGATTGTTGGCCACAATCTTCCAATCCTGCTTAGATACAGGAGTGGTGCCAAAGGACTGGAGGATTGCAAATGTTACACCCCTGTTCAGAAAATGGGAGCAGGATAAACCTGGTAATTACAGACCAGTCAGTTTAACGTTGGTGGTGGGGAAACTTTTAGAAACAATAATCCGGGAGAAAATTAACAACCACGCGGAGAAGCATGGACTAATAAAGAAAAGCCAGCATGGATTTGTTCAGGCCAAATCGTGTTTGAGTAACTTGGTTCAGTTTATTGATGTACCTCAGAGAAGGTGGATGAGGGCAGTGTAGTTGATGTTGTGTATATGAACTTTCAAAAGGCATTTGATAAAGTACCATAAATTAGGCTTGTTAGCAAAATTGAAGGCAATGGGAGAAAAGGGACAGCAGCAGCATGGATACAAAATTGGCTAAGAGCTAGAAAACACTGGAGGGAGGTATACTGTGGTGTTCTCCAACGTTCAGTACTAGGACCACTGCTGCTTTTGATATAAATTAATGACTTGGATTTGGGGATACAGGGCACAATTTCAAAATCTGTAGCTAACACAAACTTTGGAAGTGTAGTAAACAGTGAGAAAGATAGGAATGGACTTCAAAAGGACATAGACACGCTAGTGGAATGGGCAGAAACATGGCAGATGAAGTTCAAAGCAGAAAAGTGTGAAGTGGTAGGAAGAATGAGGAGAGACCATGCAAATTAATGGCACAATTTTAATGGGGGTGCAAGAACAAAGACCTGTGGTGCTTGTCCACAAATCTTTGAAGGTGGCAGGACAGGTTAACAAAGCAGTTAATAAAGCATATGGAGGCCATGATTGCACATATCCCCACGCTAACCAGAGGGGGGGGGAGATCCATCTGTACATTTCTCTAACATCGCACAGGCGGTAGAAATGAACAATTGCGATGACTAAGAAGCAGTAAAGATGCTGCTATTCTCAATAGAGGGGAGGGTGTACCAGGCCCTCCTAACAGCCTGTAGAAAGGGGCAGGTCACCCCAGAGTGGTTACAACGGGCCATCTTAGAAGCCCTGGGGTGTAACGATGGGAACCCGTTTGACAGACTCAATAAGCCCAGCCAGTTACCTGGGGAACCCCGCAGGTATAGGTGGACAGGCTGTGGACGGTGTACCGTGCAGCCTGTGGCAATATCCTGGATAGAAGGGCTCTTACAGCGGACCAGCGTGAAGCGTGGTTCCGGATGATTATCGCAAACAGTCTGCCCTGTATTAAGACCCGGGCAGATCTCTGGTTCAACCCCAGAGACCCTAACCTCACCGAAGAGGCGGTGGCGGAAAGGATGTCGGTTACCCAGCGTAATGGGGAAACCCCAGATGAAAAGCTGGATAAACCCACAAAGGGGTGAGTGCACGAAGTGCACTCAAAACCTAATCCAAAAAGGGAATGGCATCAGGAGGGCAAGCACCCATCCGATAAGAGGGGAGTGTGTTACGGGTGTGGGAAGCCCGGCCACTACCGAAGTAGTTGTAGGAGCAATCCACCCCAGGTGCAGGGAGGAAGGAACCCTCCCGCAACTGTCCCGTCCGGAGGAAAGAAAGGACAGGCAAATGAAGTTTTTGAAAATGTAGTGGTAGCACTCCGACAGCTGATGGCAGGGACGGGATGCATAGATGTAGCCGTAGGAAGGGAAATCCCCATGGCTCCACAACCACGGGAACAATGACTACAGCCTACGCAGCCTGCATGCTTGTGCCCACTAGATTATGACTCATGGGGTAGACCGTGGGTGAAGATGTAGGTGGAGGGAGCACGGGGAACCTACCTGTTGGACACGGGTGCTTCCAACACCATCGTCCATGCGGAGAATCCGGGGGCTTCGCCTCTATCCAGCAGGGTGCCCCATGAACTAGTGGGATTCACGGGGAATGAGAAGACAGTGTACTTCTCACTCCCACTTACGCTTCAGTTAGGCGCACTTACTGCGAAGTGGAAGTGTGTCCTGATGAAGTGGGAGCAGGCTGACAAGGGGATACTGGGGGCTGACTTTGTAATCGCCCACCAGATGCTGGTGGACTTGTGGAACAATTGTCTGTGGGGAACCGTAGACCCGGGGACCAAGAAGGGAGTTATGATGATTGACAAGGTGCAGGATAAGGGGACTCTCTGTACAGTGAAGCCAAAGGGGGGCTACGACCTGGAGCTTCTGGCCAGTGGCACCCCAGCTGAGTACAGGGCCTATGTGCAAGCCAACCTCGCAGCATTTGCCACCCACAAGCACGATTGTGGGAGAGTCACAGGTTTGGAGGTCAGAATAGATGGGGATCCCATGTCTAGGCCCCAAAGACAATACAACTTCCCGAGAGAGGCAGAAGCCGATTTAGAGGTGCCGCTGGGTTCGCTAGTCGAGCAGGGTGTTCTGAGTCCCATCGCCACCCACATAAACTCTCCCCTTTGGCCGGTCAGGAAACCGGACAACTCGCGGAGAGCCATGGTGGACTATCGGGTGCTCAATAAGAACATCCCAGCTTGCGCTCCCACGGTGGCGGCAGTTGCAGACCTGATCCGAGAGATCCCTGCTTCAGCCAGCACGTTTATAGTGCTAGACATTTCAAATGGCTTCTGGTCGATCCCTGTGAGGAGAGAGAACCAATTCAAGTTTGCTTTCACGTTCAGGGAGCAACAGTATACTTGGACCTGCCTCCCACAGGGATTCCACAATAGCCCTAGCATCTTCCACCAGTGCATGGCCAATTGTCTAAAGGGTTTCAGCCAGCCAGGACAGCTGGTGCACTATGTGGACGACCTGCTGCTCTTCACAGAGAGCAGGGAACAACACGGTCCACTGCTGGCTGAGCTGTTGGCTGCGCTGAAAGACGGCGGGTTTAAAATAAACCCCAAGAAGGCCCAGATATGGTTGAGGGAAGTCAAGTTCTTGGGTTTAACCTTAAGGGCAGGAGAAAGGGGCATTGATGAGGCCCGAAGGCGGACAGTGCAGGAACTCCCGGTACAGACCAACGTGTCCGGAGTTCGATCCTTTCTGGGGATCACGGGCTATTGCAGGGACTTCATCGAGGATTATGCAGCCACAGCAGCCCCCCTGGTCAGGCTCCTCTACAAGGGGGTTGAGTGGGAATGGGACGACGGCTGTCAGACTGCATTCCTTCGATTGAAGCAAGATTTGCAAAAAGCACCTGCACTGGGGGCAATTGATGGGGGTGAGGATTTCTTTTTGGAAGTGGCAGCAAGCGGGGACAGCCTGAGTGCCGTGCTTTTACAGGAAAGGTATGGACGACTGAGACCGGTGGTGTACTCCTCTAGTGTCCTCACGGATGTGGAGAAAGGGTACTCGAACTGTGAGAGACATCTGTTGGCTACTCACTGGGCAGTGAAGAGGTCACAAGTCTTCACTGGAGTATCCCCTATCACACACCTCACCCATCATACCCCGACCCAGATGCTGCTTGATGGGAGGATAAAAGATGGGACGGTCGGCAGTGCAAGAATCACTCGCTGGACCCTCCTCTCCCAGATAGCGATCAGGGTCAGAGGCCTCTGTGAGCCAAAGCTCGCAGCCAACCTTACTTATGCAGGGGAAGTGCACAGATGCTCAGTAGAGGGGGTGTGGGACGTCGACTTCGGATTTCGGGCAGGGATACATCACACAGGCCGCGAGATCTACGTCAATGGGTCAAGTTCAGTGTCCGCGGGTACAAGACTCACGGGTTGCAGAGTTTGGGACCACAAGGCAGGCATAGCCTTGGCACTTAAACTCCCCAGCACCCTGAGCGCCCAGCAGGCTGAACTCTCGGTGGTGATGTACGTGGTCACTCACCCCGAGGAATTCCCCACCCCGTACACGATTTGCTCGGACAGTATGTTCACATGCAATTCGTGTACAGAGTATCTGGTGATTTGGTCCCACAGGGGGTACACCTCCGCGGATGGGAGGCCCCTGGTCACCAAGCCCCTGCTAATGAGGATAGTGGCAGCCCTAGGGAGTAGTAGGAACGTCTACATCCATAAAGTAAAAGCCCACTCTAAGACCGAGCCACGGGCAGAGGGTAACCAGTGAGCCGACATGCTTGCCAGAGAGGGAGCACAGACCGGTCACTTCTGGGACCCGTACGAGAAAGGCAGTGTAGTAGCTGTCAGAGGCCAGCCGAGGGCACCAGGGAGCGCAGGGGTAGGATTGGCCCCGGACCTGAGAATGGTCCGGGTGCAGGATCCCGTTCTCAAGGCGGCCATAACAACCATCCTCGATGGAGGAAAAGCAGAGGGCCCGTATGATATTGCGGACGTAGCTTTGAAGGAAGGGATGCTGTTCAAGGGGGACAAGTGGGTGGTCCCAGTGCAACAACAGCGGGAGTTCCTACAACTGGCCCATGAGGGCCCAGGTGCTGGACATCCCGGGCCAGAGTCCACCTGGCAGAAGGTGGAACAGGCAGCGTGGTGGCCACATCTCCGGACTGACGTCCGCGACTCCTGTGCAGCCTGCCTGGTGTGTGCAGCAAACAACCCAGACCCCCAGCAAAGAAAGGCATCCATGGGGCACATAAGGCGGGTAGAGGGACCATGGCAGTTGATCCAGGTCAACTACATAGGACCCCTACCGACCGCCCAGGCAGGATACAATACTGCATGGTGTTGGTAGACATATTCTGCAAGTGGGTGGAGGCATTCCCCTGCCGAACAGCCACCGCAATAGGGACGGCCAGGATCCTGGTCAGGGAGGTGTTTTCAAGGTGGGGACTGCCACAGTTTGTGGAGTCTGACCAGGGGAGTCACTTCACTGGCCAGGTGATGCAGGCCACCCTAAAGGTACTGGGAATTAGGGCAAAATGGCATGTTGCTTACAACCCCCAGTCCTCAGGTCCAGTGGAACGCCTGAACCGCACCATTAAAGAAAGACTCCGCAAGGAGATGGGGGACTCACCGAACAAGTGGGTAGAGGTCTTGCCTCTGGTCCTCATGGGAATTCGAGCCAGTCGATCGAAGAGCACAGGGTACTCGCCCCATGAGCTGATGACCGGATGGCCCATGAGGACCCCGGTACACGTATTGGTGCCCGGCCTCACCGAAGGACAGCTTCGGGAAACAGACCGGGACCGCTTTGCTGGGAATCTGCTGGAACGACTGCAGCAGATTCACTGGCAAGCGGCCACCAATATGGGGAAACAGCACCGCAGCAACAAACTGCTGCTGGAACCCCGCAAGCAGCAGGACTGGGAAGTCGGCGACCTGGTCATGGTCCGCAGCTTCGCCAGAGTGGGGGTTTTCGAACCATTGTACATGGGTCCTTATAGTATCGTCGATAAGGCCAGCCCAATGGTTTATGCGGTCCAATTACCCCGCCGGGTGAAGTGGTACCACATCAACCAATGTGAGCGGTTTGACCCCACTAGGGCAGGAAGGAAGAAGGTCCCCAAACCCAGAGTACCTCCAGAAGTGACAGAGGACGCCCCGGTGGAGGTGGCAGCTTTGATAGAGGTCAATGTCGGCCCGAAAGCTATGCCGCCCGGGATGGTTATCTGCCACTGTGGAGACATCACACAACTTGACAGACAGGCAGGAAGGATAGGACAGGAAGTTCAAAGTCAAGGTCACAGGGAGGCTGGAGTTCAGTGTGAAACCGACGCGCAGCCGAGGGAAGCCCTGCGGCCCGCAGCAGAGAAGGGATTTGTGGTAAGCATAGCAACCGGAAAAGCAAAGGACGGGGAGGATCAGTGGGAGGACGAAGGAATACTGCCCATGATGTGGGACTTTGTGCCGCCGGTGAGGCGTAGTTCCTGGGCGGTCCGACCCAGGGTGACTTGGTCCCCCGTGTATCCTTCCCCAAATACAAGGGTTCAAAAGCAGAGGAGGCGCCGGAAGGGTAAACTCTGTACTGTGAGGGGTAAGTCCCCGTCACAATCCCCACAATGAGCACCTGACACAGGGGGACAGTTGAAGGAGGTCCTCCTGCAAGCCCTACGGAAGGGGGTTTCTCGATCCCCTGGACAAAGTCAACAGGATGACCAGGAAAGGGGAGGCAGTTACAGAGACTGACCTGGCCACCCGGAGATGGGTGGCGTTGTACATAGCACCTTTTTGATAGTTGGGGTGATTTTGCAGTGAGGTGATGGTGTTTTGCTTAAGCAAGGAAAACAAACCTTTGTGCTACTCCAGTCGAGCCTGAAGAAGTCTCAGGCAAGACTGTGTTTTTCAATTTTGTTCCAAAAGATGCCCTGGACCATCGTGATGATACTCACCTACATGGGGACTTGCACCGGACGCCAAGGGGACACCGAGAAGTCCCAGGTGTTCCGGGGGCAGGGCGCCAACCGTAACCACGGGAGAAGGGATCATGGAGGCAGAAGACCAGGCCACCTACTTCCACGAGGGAAGATGGCCTGGGTGTTTGGGCTCGAATTCCACCCGGTATTCGAGCCACAAGAGCTTTACTTACGGAGAGGCCTCCATCCCCTGTCCAAACATCGAGGTGGCCATTTCCCGGGTTAGGGTGACAGAGGGGAAAAGGTTGTTGTAATGATCAATAACATGTCATTCTATAGTGGACACTAGGTGGAGCCGTAGAGCTGTATATAGCTGTATATAATAAGACTACACTACCCAGCTCTATGTATAGTAAGACTACATTACCCATGAGGCACTAGTCTACCCACAAGGCAGCAGTCAAGATGGAAGCCTGTACAGATACTGTACCTAGTCCACATGTGCTCAATAAAGTAACTAGCAAAAGCTAGCTGTGTTCATAATAAGAATGTCTATTTATTAATGAACATAAGATGGTACCAGGATACCAAGAGTTGTAAATATCTGCTAAAAAATTGTGAAAAGCGACATGGAGAATTTGAAGCCACCAGAGCGTTTGAATCTCGAGGGAAATGTCGACCACAATTGGTGGATTTTTAAACAACAATTCGAACTCTACATTGCTGCCATCGGATTCGGTACGAAGCCAGATGCAAGAAAAATAGCGTTGCTGCTCACGGTTGCAGGCCCACAGGCGATCGAGGTATTTAATACATTTGTATTTAATCCAGCGGAGAACAGAGACAAATTAGACAATGTGCTGCAGAAATTTGATGAACATTGCTCTCCCAAAAAGAATGAGACCTATGAAAGATACATCTTCTGTTCTCGGACACAGCAGCAAAATGAGCCTTTTGATAGCTTTATAACTGATCTGAAACTGAAAGCACAGACATTTAATTTCTCTGAGCTGAAATCATCCATGATTCGTGACCAGATTGTGTTTGGTATTCATGATAAAAAAAGTCAGGGAACGTCTGTTGAGAGAAACCGAACTAAATTTGGAAAATGCAGTGAAAATATGCCAAGCCAGCGAGCTAGCTCGAAAGCACGCGAAGACTTTCAGTGAAATCAATAATGATGCGATTGTAATGAGTGATAATGCTGCTGTCGGTGCTGTGTCCTACAAGGGGAAGAAACATGGGCAGAACAGAAATGAAAAGCAATCGGAGGATGAAATTTTTAATTGTAAACGCTGTGGTTACAAACATCAGTTAAGACAATGCCCAGCGTGTGGAAAAATGTGCACAAAGTGTAATGGAAAGAATCACTTTGCCAAACAATGCTTTTCAAAAGTAAAAACTAAGAAAGGGCAACGAGTTGATGTAATTGAGGACACTGATTTAAGTGAGACATTTTTTGTACGAATGGTGTCATGTGACAATGTCAAAAATGATACAGAAAATGTGCAGCTCTCAGAAATGGACAATGCTGAACATAAAGTCAATGCAGTAAAAGTGGACAAATGGATGATCCCACTGCAGATAAATGGAGCATTAGTTACATTGAAACTGGACACTGGGGCAAAAGCAAACTTAATCAGTATGAGTGATATAAAAAATATGAAAGAAAAGCCCAAAATACAGAAAAAGTCTGTACTACTGAAGAGCTATAATGGACAGAAAATAGATAGCTTAGGTGTATGCAGACTTAAAGTGACAGTCAAAGACAAAGTGCATCATCTCATGTTTTCTGTTGTGGCTGAAAGACTTGATTCGATACTAGGTGACAAAGCTTGTGAAGACTTAGACTGGTCAAGAGAGTCTACCGTATAAACTGTGCCATAAGCAGACCAGATTACTCAGGTGATGAAGCAGAGAGCCCATCAAGGATGAAAAGGCCAAAGGGTATCCATGTCTTCAAAAAGCCTAGTTTCTCCAAGAAGAAAGAAAAAGGCCTAGAAATTCAGTTGGGCGCGCTAGCCGTTAGCGCCTTAGGAGGAGTAGATCTCGAGCGCTAGGCGCTTAGCGCCCGGGCGCAGCGCGATCTGCGCCTCGCCCCAACTTCAGTACACATTTAGCGCCGGCGTAAAGTCTTAGCGCGTGCCCTGCTGCGTGCGCAGATCATGACATCATTTCGTCGTGCAACGCCCTTTGTGCGCCCCGAACCGGAACTTCACTCACGCCGGCCCATTGTGCGCCGGGCGGCCCTAACGACTGTGAAGTGGAACGGTACACAGCCGATGCGGGCCGCGGGGAGCGCAAATTAAAGGGCCCTCCTGTACTAGAAATGGTACGGCTGGCTGGGAGGAAGAGGAAGAGGAGGAAGAGGAAGAGGAAGAGGAAGAGGAAGAGGAAGAGGAAGAGGAGGAGGAGGAGGAGGACAATGACGACGACGACGACGACAACGACGACTGGTGTGCCGGGAACACATAACAAACTGATGGAGAGAAACCCTCCCCAAAACCACAAATACACCAGTGTCGGCCTTTCAAAAAAACAAATCCACCCTCCCCTTTAAGAGCTCACCGGAGCCAGAGTGTCTGCCGTCAATCAGCAGCTCGCCGCTCCTGCCCTGTGCCCAACTTCCGGTTTAGCGCCCCGGCCAGCCGGCTTAGCGCCTAAAGAGAGGCATGCAGTGCCACTTTTAGCGCTCGAGCAAACTCTTAGGGCGAAGCTAATGAATATCGGAGAAGTGGCCTCGAATTGGCGGCGGGCGCAAACTTTAGTGACCGCCCGATTTTACCGCCCCAAAAGTGGCTACAATGAATTTCTAGGCCAAAGACTTTAATGTCAAAGAGAAGCCAAAGGAAGAAAAGCACAAAGAGGAAAAACACAAGGAGAAAAAGTCCAAAGATATCACCACAGCAGATGTCGTTAAGCAGTGGAAAGAGAAAAAGAAAAAGAAGAAGCCTGCACCAGAGCAGAAAGCAGTTCCGGTGGATATTCCTTCTTCCCTCAGGCCAATCTTTGGTGTTCCATTAGCCGAGGCTGCTGAGAGGACTATGCTGTATGATGGGATCCAGCTGCCAGCAGTTTTTCGAGAGTGCATTGACTACATTGAGAATTATGGCATGAAGAGTGAAGGAAACACTGAAACCCTCTCCAAGCAAAGATCGCAAGGAGACCTCGATCTATACAAGAGCAGATTGATGACAATGCCGCAACTGCATCTTGTCATTCACCACCAGAACAATCTCATGAAGACACATCAGACTTACCCGTGTTGTGAAGATCCACACGTGAAGTAAAAAAGCCTGATAGACTTAATCTTTGAGCACAATGTAAAGCTTTGAAAATGTGTTGACTGTTCTGAAAATGTTTATGTTTATAGAGCACTAACAAAAGTGTTACTGATATTATCTTTATTGTTTTCTTGAAAGTTGATTGATATTGATTTTGTTAAACCTCAAAGAAAGGGGGATGTAATGATCAATAACATGTCATTCTATAGTGGACACTAGGTGGAGCCGTAGAGCTGTATATAGCTGTATATAATAAGACTACACTACCCAGCTGTATGTATATTAACACTACATTACCCATGAGGCACTAGGCTACCCACAAGGCAGCAGTCAAGATGGAAGCCTCTACAGATACTGTACCTAGTCCACATGTGCTCAATAAAGTAATTAGCAAAAGCTAGCTGTGTTCATAATAAGAATGCCTATTTATTAATGAACATAAGAGGTGTGTTTGACATGTAAGGGGGATGTACCTTTAGGACGCTGGTGGTGGCTCAGGAAATTGAGCATGGACATCGAGGACAGGAGCTCAGACTGAGAACGTCTGAGCAACGATACCTGCTGGACCATCACGGGGTCACCAGGGGAAGTCACTGTGTGTTGGGAAAAATGGTGGGCCTACGACGAAGTGATGTACGTATGCCTATGGGGATCAGCCCAAGTATGCCCAGCGGGGCTATCCATCGCCTTTGCCAGGTGGTGGCAGGACACGGGGTATGGGATGGAGTGGGATAAAAGCGGGGAAGCTTGCGTCACCCCTCGTATCCGAGTGCCCATCAATGCCACTGAGCTCCTGGCTCAGGTGAGGAAACCCCTACCCACGCCCAAACCCATTGATGCCCAGGGATGTCCGACCACCACTAGGGGACCTGGGAATGGGCTGGTATTAGTACCAACGGGTAAGTTGGTGTACCATGGAGTGCACTACGCAGTTGCATCTGTGGTCCTTAACCTAACAGAAGTTCGCCTACCTGCGTTCTGCCCCCAGAAAACTGAGTTGCTGTGTCAGGCTCTGCTGAGGGAGATGTTCCGAAGCTTCTATGAGCTGGATTTCGGGAACATCAGTGTGGCAGACCTGTACACAAAAGAAGACACGACCAAGAGGGGCAGACAGCGCAGGGGGGTTATGAACGATGTTTTCACTGGGTTTAATACTGGGGCCTCAGTTATGAATAGCCTGGGTGATGTACAGCTGGCCCTACAGATTAATGGGCTAAAGTCTCAGCTGCGCAGCATCCTAGGGAAGGAGAATGATGTTTTGGGCTCCACGCTTCACGAGGGGGTGGTTATGACTGTGCACCTGAAGGAGATTGTCGCCCAGCTAGAGGCTCATGCTTGGACGATAAACACCTTGATTAAGGAGGACCGACTGGCCTCCGATCATGTGGCACAGAATAAGGTGTGTGTGCTCTATGGGGCCTGGTTGCTGGGAGAGGGCCGCAGTAACTTGGAAGACCTTAGGCAAGGTCGGGTCCCCTCCTGGTTCAGCAACCGGCACCTGGAGGCACTACACCCCTATAGCCGCACCCTCAGCCCATGCCAGCTCTGAGTGGCGTCGGAGTCCTATCCTGTCCTGGTTGACTGTGGGAAATCCAACCACACGATTATGGGTGTGGTTGTGCGAATGCCAGTGATGGGGTCATCCGCCAGACCAGCACCCCTGTGTCATGTGGAGAATGTCAGGGTCATTCGTGGGGGGGTACACATCCGTTTCACAACGGTCCCACCCTATGTCATTGTGCGGGAGCACACAGTGATGGGTACTGACCTGTGTGGCTGTCGTAGCCGGGGAGCACAGGTGATACGGTGTCCCCAGCACTTGAACTCCTTCAGGAGGTCACAATGTGGGTTTAGCACTGCTGGGGCAGAACCTATAAATAGCATATGTAGGTGGTGGGACATATTGTGTCGCCACGACTGCCCACGTGAGTGAGTGGTGTGATATACCGGATGGCAGCTTTTGCTTTAAACCTAGGGCAGAAGTTCAAGTGGCCTGTATTGTATGTACCTTTAAGACAGAACTGCTTTTACAGCTCCTGTATACTGTAGTACCGGCAGTGACCACACCTGTATATAAGCCTTGCGCATGCCTCTGCACCCCCAGTCTTGAGACGACCCTGCTCCAGTAAATATCTGTTTATTGTTAAGTTACAGCATCTGTGTGGTTATTGAAAAACATCATACTCTCAGAATCACAGATCTAACAGTGGCGACGAGTGTCGATTCGAATCTACCTGCAACTCTGCATTTCCCTTCGAGGATTCGCTCCGGGAGGGTGGTGTAAGAAAGTCGAGGCCAGGAACACGGGCGTCGACCACGAGCAACCGCCCAGTCGTCCAGCAGAGAGTGAAGATCGCTGTGGAGAGCTGGGCTTGGTTCCCCAGACACGACGATCAGCAAATGACTAACGACAGGTCCAGCTCAGACCTTTCCCGGACAGCGGCGGCTGGATCCGACCGACGGCGGAGAGAAAGCCGAGCAGCGTCGACGGGGTAAGACAGAGGGTGAAGCGCACAGGGCGCAGCCAGGGGTTGAAAACCGAGCGGTGTCGAGAGAAAAAAACAAACAAACCGGAGAGAGAGAGGGTAAAGCAACAGACGGGTTCAGGACCGAGCGGCGTCGAAAAAAAAGAAAAAAAAGAACGCGCAGAGCACAGCCAGGGCTCAAGGGCTGAACAGTGTCCACGGAGAGAAGAAGGGTGAGCGCGGGAGACGCCATTGAGCCACGGAGAAGAAGGAAGAGCACGGGAGACGCCATTTTTAGAAGCCGCAGCGGAGAAGAAGGACGAGCGCGGGAAGGAAGGAAAGCACGGGAGACGCCATTTTGTGCCAGCGGAGAAGAAAGGGAAGCGCGGGAGACGCCATTTTTAACAGTTAAATCACACCCAGGGATGCCGAAGAGTGGCAATATCTCTACGTTCGACAATGAAGTCGAAGATTGGGCGACATATGTGGAACGTATTGAGGTGTACTGCAGGGCGAATGAAGTGCCAGATGCTAGGAAAGCACTGGTTTTGTTAAATTCCATGGGTGCAAAAACTTATGGGTTACTGTGAAACCTAATAACCCCAGGGAAGCCGGTGAACAAGAATTTTGAAAGCATAGTAGAAATCCTACAGGACCACTTAAACCCCACACCGCTGCTGATAGCAGAATGATTTAAGTTCCATAAAAGGAACCAACACAAAGACGAAAGCAATGCTGAGTACCTAACGGAACTGCGCAAGCTATCGAAACACTGCCAGTTTGGAGCGGGACTAGCAGATACGTTAAGGGACAAGTTTGTGAGTGGGCTACAAAGTGAAGGAACCCAGAAACGGCTTCTATCAGAAAAGGATCTTACGCTGGGCAAGGCTTTCAGTATGGCAGTATCACACGAAGCAGCCGCAAGGGGCGCTGCAGAGGTACAACGGAGACCGCAAGATTGTCTTGAAGACGTATACGGAGCAAAAAGTCTACCCCAAAGGAAAAATAATGGTGAAAGTGATATATAAAGGCCAGGAAATACCTAAAATGGATCTATATATATTGCCAGATGGAGGACCACCACTGCTAGGACGTCAATGTATCCGGAAGATACAACTAGATTGGCATTCCATACAGGCACTGAAGGTTGAGGCCAAAAAGGATGACGACGTCACACCTGGACGACTGTCAAAAATGCTAACTGACGCAAAAGAAGTGTTCCAGGAGGGACTCGGAACACTAAAAGGCATAACAGCAATGATTAAAATAGAGGAAAATGCAAGCCCAAAGTTTCTTAAGGCCAGACCAGTGCCTTATGCGATCAGACCAGCTGTTGAAGCAGAGCTGGAAGGGTTGGAACGTTCAGGAGTACTGTCCAAAGTGGACTGGAGCGAGTGGGCTACACCCATCGTTCCTGTAATGAAGAGGTCGTTGAGTAATACGCCTGGGGAACCAAAGAAGGTCCGCATCTGTGGAGATATTAAGGTGACAGTGAACCCAGTCCTTCACACGTTACAATATCCACTTCCACAAATTGAGGATATTTTCACCTCGCTATCTGGAGGTAAACGCATCACCAAAATTGATCTAGCCCAGGCGTACTTGCAAATGGAGGTAGAAGAAGCTTCGAAACAATACCTTACGATTAACGCTCATAAAGGTCTCTATCAATACAACCGGCTGGTGTTCGGAGTAGCCTCGGCTCCGGCTATCTGGCAAAGGGCAATGGATCAGGTCCTGCAAGGGATTCCAGGGACCCAGTGTTATTTGGATGACATCTTGGTCACGGGCAAAAATGACAGTGATCACCTCGCCAACTTGGAGAAGGTGCTCACCAGATTAAAGGAGTATGGGCTACGAGCTAATCGTCACAAGTGTGAGTTTTTCCAGAACCAGATCTCGTATTGTGGCCATGTCATCGATGAAGAGGGGTTACATAAGTCCCCTGAAAAGATTGAGGCAGTAGTCAAGGCTCCAGCACCGGAAAATGTGTCACAACTGAGGTCGTTCCTTGGGCTGGTAAACTACTACCACAAGTTCTTGCCAAATTTGTCCACGGTATTACACCCACTGAACACCCTACTGCAAACAGGGGTACCATGGAAGTGGAATGATAAACATAGACGAGCTTTCCTGAAGTGTAAAGAATTGATCACATCAAAAGAGGTGTTGGCCCATTTCAACCCAGCACTATCAATTCGTTTGGCATGTGCTGCATCACCCTATGGTATTGGAGCGGAGCTGTCGCACAAATTCCCAGATGGGTTGGAGAGGCCAGTAGCCTTTGCGTCTCGGTCACTAACCTCAGCCGAGTGCAACTACGCCCAGATTGACAGGGAGGCCCTCAGCCTAGTATGGGGAGTAAAAAAATTCAACCACTATCTGCATGGGCAGAAGTTCACCTTGCTGACTGACCACCAACCACTTGTCTCCACCTTTAATCCTAAGAAGGGCGTTACAGTGATAACTGCACAACAGTTACAAAGATGGTCCCTGATTCTAGGGGCGAATCAATATGAAATAGAATATAAAGGCACGAAACAGCATGGGAACGCTGATGGGCTATCGCGCCTGCCACTGCCTACTGTGGAGGAAGCACCAGCAGTGGACCATATCGAGATATTTTATTCGTCAATAATTGAACGATTGCCAGTAACGAACGCGGATATAGAGAAGGAGACCCGCTATGATCCAACGCTGTCTCGGGTATATGATTTGACGGTGAGGGGATGGCCAATACATGGCGACTCATTGTTGCCAGCATTCTCATCCAGAAGAGAACAGCTGTCAGTATGCCAGGGGACAGTGATGTGTGGATCCAGAGTGGAGATTCCACCCAAGTTAAGGGAGAGAGTGCTAAATGAGCTACATGAAGGTCACCTGGGGGGAGTGAAAATGAAAAGCCTTGCTAGGGCTTATGTGTGGTGGCCGGGAATCAATCAACAAATCGTAGACCTAACTAAGAGCTGCTCAGGATGCCAGAAGGTCCAAAATGCACCACCACTTGCCCCTCTATACCCATGGGAGTGGCCCTCCTCTCCATGCCAATGGGTGCATATTGATTTCGCTGGTCCATTCATGGACTCAATGTTCTTAATAGCAGTGGATGCTCATTCGAAGTGGCCTGAGGTGATAAAAATGTCCTCAACCACTACAGAGAAAACGATTGCAGTCCTACGGACCATATTTGCCAGAAACGGTTTGCCAGAGCAGATTTGCTCTGATAATGGACCACAGTTTGTGTCCGAAGAGTTTCAAAAATTTATGAAAAGGAATGGGGTAAGGCATTACACATCCGTCCCGTATCATCCAGCCACAAATGGATTGGCTGAGAGGTTCGTACAAACCTTTAAGAAGGCGGTAAAGGCCATGTGCGACGATGAAATTCCACTACAGCATAAGGTGGACAATTTCTTACTAGCCTACCGAAACGCGACACATGCAGTTACCAACCAGACCCCGGCCATGATGTTCTTTAACTGAAGGTTGAGATCTCGTCTGGACTTGCTCAGACCAAATGTGCGAAGAAATGTTGAGGACAAACAATTCCAGCATATCAATGAGAAGCCGACAAGGAGCTTCAATGTAGGACAACCAGTCTTGGCCCGTGACTACCGAACAGAGAAATGGCAACCCGGAACGATATGCACAAGGCAGGGGCCATTAATGTACACATTGGATGTTGGGGAGAACATTGTGAGACGCCACGTCGATCAGATCTTAGCGTCACAGGAACGAGTCAACCCCATGTCTTGAGTACCTGGGGATGAACCCGACATACCTCAGAACCAGTAGCAGTGGAAACCGATGAACTACCCGATGAAAAGGGGCCAGAATCGCCTCTGCACCAAGAATGAGAACCGCAGGAAAGGCGCTATCCCGAAAGGGTCAGGAAGCCACCCCAAAGACTGAATCTATAAATGGACTATTGTTGTTTAATGTACATGTTAAAGTGTTAATTGTTATTTGAATATTAGGGGTACTACTCATCTAAAAGGGGAGGAATTGTAGTGTATGTACCTTTAAGACAGAACTACTTTTACAGCTCCTGTATACTGTAGTATCGGCAGTGACCACACCTGTATATAAGCCTTGCGCATGCTTCTGTACCCCCAGTCTTGAGACTCCCCTCCTCCAATAAATACCTGTTTATTGTTAAGTTACAGCATCCGTGTGGTTATTGAAAAACATCATGCTCTCAGAATTACAGATCTAACATGGCCCAGGAAAGGATCATTCCAATCCCGGAACCCTCCACAATTCACCTCACGGTACAGCACAATGTAAGTGACTTGCAGAACTATGTTGCCCGGTTTGGGTACTCTATACCACTCTTACCTGAGAAACTCACTGCCTTATTGAAGGCAGTGGACCTCAGTCAAAAACATTACTTCACCCTTGAACAGAAAAACAAAGACATAGCTCTTGGGATTGCAGACATACAGTCACCCACGTGGTGGGAATGGGGAACAAGGGTAGATATCCCTGTCTGGCTTCGCGTGGCCTCCCACACGCTGGTAATTGTACAATTGGTCGTTGTAGTGTATCTCATTATAAACACCTGCAAAGCCAGAAGAGCCCTGAAAGCACACTGGTATCTGAAATTATTCAACAAGCAGCAACAGAAGGACAGCCTCGTATAACCATGAGAAGAATGCCCTTTTGTTTCCAGGCATTCTTTCCTTGTCGGAAACAAAGAGGACCATTCTGATGCACTGTATCGCAGCACTACTCGTACCCGGAGCTGGCGAATACCATACACTACGTAAGCTGTCAAAACTTATGTACGGCAGATCACACAGTACGAACTTACGCCATCACAGATATATATCTTATACTGTATGGATATGGTGAAAGCTGTACAACTTTGCAGAAAAGGACGCAAGGAACACACGTGGCATGGGGTATTTTGTTATGCTCTATGTATTGGAAAAATGTAATACCTTGTTTTGATGTATACCTGAAAGGAATAAGATTTTTTTTTGTTTTTGTTTTTACACTAACTTTGTAAGGGTTATTAGTTAGAGTAAACAAAGGGGATGACTGACACTTGGTAGACTTTTGGATTTTCTTACATGCCAATTGACACATCCCAGCTATACCCGGTTGTGTCAAGATGGGGGACTGTAGGGTTTGAAAATCCACAACCACGTTTTACCAAAAATTGGATTGCCCTATACAGTTTAAAAGCAACATTTTCAGCCAAGGCAGAGGTCCCAACAAGCAGGCTGGGATATGCCTGGGACATCCGAATACAGGGGACTGTGGCTCAGAGCCGAGCCATAGATGTCGGCCAATTGAAGCAGAGTGCATTCTCAAAGGCCAATCAGGGAACCGAGTCAGACCTGAAGCGAGGAAACCCCCGGCCAATGGGGACAACCCGGTCTGGGTTTGAATATGTGACTCACCCCTAATCGGGCTATGAATACAAGCCATCATCACCTTAATCAACTCGGACTTGGGATCACTACAGTTAAGAGGTGGCCCAAACTAATCAAGTCCCAGGACTGACACAATGGGGCAGCAGACTTGGAGGAGCCAATGTGCACTCAAAACAATACCCTGTCCTCACACATACCTGTATAAATATGGAACACAAGAAGGACCAAGGCGGAGAGAGAACTATTACCAGAAGAACAAACAGGAGAGCGAGTTAAGAAGCTGAGGGAAAAGACGAGCCTGGGAGGGACGAGCTGGGGCAAACTAACATCTAAAGAACTCCAACTGCGTTGAGGAGAAGATCCACCATCAGGCCCCAGGCTCAATCGGTATTCTGAAGGTTTACTCCGCTACCAGACGGCGCAACATCACCGCAAGAAGCCATACTGTATACCGACTCCCGTTCCGGGGACCTCGACAAGAAGACACCAACGACCGAAGTGGCTGTGGAAGGCAGCATTCACTCCAGTCATTTCGGGAACCTTTTCCATCAAGCACAAACCAATCAACGACAACCGACCGAAAGCGCAATCAACAAAACCAAACTGCAAGAAAACCCGACCAGACGCAGCAAATGCCCTCTCCGAGGTTCGGGGTACGGCGAACCCGAGGCACAGGTCGAATTCCGACGACGACATCAACAACAACAACCCAACAACCGCACTCAAAATTCCATCTGTCAAGGGAGGAGGCTGTGTGTATAATCCAAGTGCCTGCAACTGTCAGTCTAGTTTAGGTAGGAAAGTGGGTTGGTGGGATTGGACTTGGTAAAGATAAAACTGTTTAAACATTCTCGTTGTGTCTGTTCTCGCTCATATTTTATTTATAGTTATAAATGTGTGTGTGCGTTTATTACGTTTGTGGTAGAACTTACCTTGGCAAATAAAATTGGTTGTCACCTGTTCTTTTTCCGGGGACTACTTGTCTCCGAGTGTCTATTTAAAGTGCATCGTTCTCCACCCAAATTCTGGAGTTAGAACCAGATAGGGGCATTAGGGCGCTTCGAATCCGCCAAACAAGGGAACAGCAGACTAGGGAAAAGAGAGAGGACTCCAGGAGCACTTGGGCTCAGGAGTACCCCACAGGTTAGGTATAAACTGTGCGGGTCGCCACCGTATTTTAGTCCTCCTCTATAAGCTGTTGTTCTCTATCTCCTTAGAGGGTGCTTAGTGACACCCGACCTGCAGGCTAACATAATCTGCAAGGGTATAAAGGAGACCGAGGCCCAATACATCAACAGGCACTAAAGACCCCTGCAATTGGGCAGGGCAGAGCCCCATCCCCCTGCAGAGACCATGCAAACTAAATGGCACAATTTTAAAGGGGGTGCAAGAACAAAGACCTGTGATGTTTGTCCACAAATCTTTGAAGGTGACAGGACAGGTTAGCAAAGCAGTTAATAAAGCATATGGGATCCTGGGCTTTACAAATAGAGCCATAGAGTACAAAAGCCAGGAGGTTATGCTAAACATATTTAATACGCTAGTTTGACCCCAGCTGGAGTATTGTCTCCAATTCTCGGCACCACACTTTAGGAAGGATGTGAAGGCTTTGGAGAGGGTACAGAAGAGATTTACTAGAATGGTTTCAGAGATGAGGGATTACAACTACGTGAATAGGCTAGAGAAGTTTGGTGGTTCTCCTTAGAGCAGAGAAGATTGAGAGGAGATTTGATAGAGGTGTTCAAAATCATGAGGGGTCTAGACAGAGTAGATAGAGAGAAGCTGTTCCCATTGGCAGAAGGGTCACGAACCAGAGGGCACAAATTGAAGGTGATTGGCAGAAGAACCAAAGGTCGACATGATGAAAAACTTTTTTATGCACGAGTGGTTCAGATTTGGAATGCACTGCCTGATAGGGTGGTGGTTACAGAGTCAATAGTAGCCTTCAAAAGGGAATTGGATAAATACTTGAAGGAGAAAATATTGCAGGGATATGTGGAAAGAACAGGTATGTGGGACTAACTGGATTGCTCGTCGAAAGAGCCGGTGCAGACTCGATGGGCCGAATGAGCAGGATCCACTCAGTGAGCAGGATCCATTGAATGAGCCACTCAGCGAGTAGGGTCTACGCAGTGAGCAGGATCCACACAGCGAGCAGGATCCACTCAACGAGCAGGATCCACTCAGCGAGCCACTCAGTAAGAAGGATCCATTCAGCGAGCAGGATCCACTCAGTGAGCAGGATCCATTCAGCAAGCAGCATCCATTCAGCGAGAAGGATCCTTTCAGCGAGCCACACAGTGAGCAGGATCCACTCAGTGAGCAGGATATATTCAGAGAGAATCAGACGTTGATATCCCAAAATAAACATCAATACTTTGAGTCCTGAGTTGAACAGCAGGGCTCCATGGGAGGTGAGAGTAAAAGGAAAGAGAACAAGACATTGAAATAAAAGAGACGGACATGCTGTCATGCAACGTTTGAGAGAGGCAGACAGAGGAAGAACTATGGTCACGACTGCTGCCAATGAATGGGAAGTTGTGTAAAAGCGTTACGGGAGAAATTGAGAAAAATATTCCTGCACAAACACAGAAACTGAGAGACAAAAACACAGATAGAAAAAGGGAGACACAAACAGTGGAAACAAAACAAAGAGATTGAAAGAGCAAAAGAGAAAGAATTAGAGAATAGGTGACAAGCAAAGAGACAGTTACAGGAAGAGCCAGTGTATTTTTCCCAATGAAGTTCATAGTAAATAAACTCAGGCGGGTGCACCCGGGCTGCCAATTCACTATCACCCGTTTGCACCACCACCCAAAGTCAATTTATATCCCTCAGGCTTTTAAAATTTTTCTCATGAGCAATGCCATAGGAGATCAGCTATTTTCTTTAAAGCTTTTCCTGTATTCAAAATAACAAATTACCGACTATCCTGAAAGCCCAGTGACTCAGTAACACGGTTCCTGCTGCTGATTTCTATCCAAACATTTCTGCTGTACGATCAAAATGAAGATGGCCACTGAAACTACTGTCAACTTTTCTCACTCACTCAGACCGACAGAATGAAAAATGAACAGTCGGTGTCTATTCCTTACCCAATAGAAGTTAACACAGTACCTTTGGGAGTCCTGCTGCATGTTTCATCTGCTCCCCACCAACTGAAGCAGTCTGCCCACGGCAGGGGGAATTGGAAGGAAGCAAACAAGTAGAACAGGCTGTAGCCGATGATGCAGGAGTAGGAAATGTCGGCAATTGCACCAAATAGGACCATAGTTATACCCACACCTTAAAATGGAATGAAGAACAGGGCTTAGATTAGAAAATATATAATTGAAATAAATTCTTTAACATGGATTCAGCTGGTTGGACTTTTCAGAAGGCTATGTTGAGTCACCTTTTTTGTTTTATTTTTATGCCAAGCAGAGATGAACAAATTCTGTAGTTCATCCATGCGATCTTTAAATGTTTGCCATTGCCTATTCACTGTCAACCCTTTAAGTAACATTCCCCTATCCATCCAAAACAACTCGCACCTCATACCATCGTAGTTTCCTTTATTTAAATTCAGTAGCCAAGTCTCTGAATCAACTACTTCACTCTCCATCTTAATGAAGAATTCTATCATGTTATGATCGCTCCTCCCCAAGGGGCCTTGCACAACAAGGTTGCTAATTAATCCTTTCTCATTACATAATATCCAGTCTAAGATGGCCTGATCTCTAGTTGGTTCCTTGACATATTGGCCCAGGAAACCATCCTGTATACACTCTAGGAATTCCTCCTCCACAGTATTGTTACTAATTTGGTTAGACCAATCTATATGTAGATTAAAGTCACCAATGATAACTGCTGTGCCCTTATTGCACGCATCTCTAATTTCCCGTTTAATGCCATCCCCAACCTCAACATTAATGTTTGGGGGTCTGTATACAACTCCCACTAACGTTTTCTGTCCCTTGGTATTTCTCAGCTCTACCCATACAGATACCACATCATCAGAGCTAATATCCTTCCTTACTATTGTGTTAATCTCCTCTTTAACCAGCAATGCTATCCCACCGCCCTTTCCTTTTTGCCTGTCCTTCCTGAATATTGAATACCCCTTGATATTGAATTCCCAGCCTTGGTCACCCTGGAGCCATGTCTCTGCAATTCCAATTATATCATATCCGTTTACATCTATTTGCGCAGCTAATTCATCCACCTTATTACGAATGCTCCTCGCATTAAGACTCAAAGCCTTCAGGCTTGTTTTTTTAACACCCTTAGACCTTTTAGAATTATTGTTTACTGCGGCCATGTTTGATTTACACCCCTGATTTCTCTGACTTCCACTTTTCCTTTTCTCCTTCCTGTCTTTTGCTTCTATCCTTGCTTCCCTTTCCTCTGTCTCCCTGCACAGGTTCCCAACCCCCTGCCATTTTAGTTTAAACCCTCCCCAACAGTACTAGCAAACACCCCCTAGGACATCGGTCACGGCCATGAACAGGTGCAATCCATCCAGTTTGTACTGGTCCCACCTCCCCCAGAACCGGTTCCAATATCCCAGGAATTTGAATCCCTCCCCCTTGCACCATTCCCCTAGCCATGTATTCAGCTAAAATATCCTTCTATTTCTACTCTGACTAGCATGTGGCACCGATAGCAATCCTGAGATTACTACCTTTGAGGTCCTATTTTTAATATAACTCCTAACTCCCTATATTCAGCTTTTTGGACCTCATCCCATTTTTTACCTATAGCGTTGGTACCTATATGCACCACGACAACTGGCTGTTCACCCTCCCCTTCCAGAATGCCCTGCAGCTGCCCCGAGACATCCTTGACCCTTGCACCAGGGAGTCTAGGGAATACGCCTGATCTGGGGTAGCCCAAAAAGGGCTAGGAGTAGTAATTATCCCTTCAATCGGGATTTCCCATGGTGCAGGGCGCCATCGACTGCATGCACATGGCATTGCGGGCACCGCATCTAAAGGCTGAGATGTACCACAACTGAAAATGTTTCCATTTGCTGAATGTGCTCTTGATGTGTGACCATGCTCAGCACATCATGATGGCGAATGCCCGGTATCGTGGCAGCAGTCACGATGCTTATATTCTGCGCCAGTCCGCTATTCCCTCAATCTATGAACCACCAAGCAAACCAGAGGCTGACTGCCGGGCAACAGATGCTATCCCTTGAATCAGTTCAGTGACTCAACCACATGTGACCAGCATGCATACAATGAGAGCCATGTTGCCACATGAAACATCATCGAGGAGACTATTGGGGTGCTGAAGCAATGGTTCCGCTGCCTGGACCAATCTGGAGGAGCCCTGCAGTCCTTACTAGAGCGCATCTCCAGATTTGTCGTGGTCTGCTGCAGGCTCCACAACCTCACCATCAGGAGGACACAGCCCTAGCCACCAGGCATACACTGACCTGTTGAGGAGGAAGTGGAGGAGGAGGAGGAGGAAGCAGAACAGGAGGAAGTGGAAGGGAGGGAGGAACACAGACAGCCCCTTTCTGCTTGGGCTGTCCGTGATTGACTCATCCGACTGCAGTTCCAGTGAATGCACCCCCAACCCACATTCACCAATAGTCCCACACATTACCATCACTCTGATCACAGCATCCTCTTGGCCACAATGTTGAAATGAAAGCCACCACAAATCAAAAACATTCCAAATCAACCTTAGACATCCATCCATCAAAGATTACATAAAAAAGTCAATTAATCACCTGGTGCATTTCCTAAATGCCTGTCTTCCATGTGCCTTTGCCTGACCAAGTGCTCCTACGAAGTGCTACCCCAATGGCTGCTCCACGGCTGGTGGAAGGCTATTGACTTTCAGTGCGGGAGACTGAAGATGGCTTTCAGGATGACCTTGAGCAGCTGTGGGCTTAGAAGGCCCAGCTATAGACCGCATCACCTCGGCATGGGTGGCAGCAGTCTGGTCTGGTTGGCTGACAGGCAACAGCAAGGGCACTGGCGGAATGGCAGTGGCGGGAGCACGATTGATGTCATCCTGAGAGAGGACAACAGATTCCTGCTCCACAAACCCACTGCCACTCGCATGGGCTGGCACCTCAGCAATCCTAATAATCTGTCGGAGGGGAGATTGTTGGACTGCTGTGACCCCCTGCTAACCCCTTGCCACGCTGGTAAACACAGCCACGTTGACACCAGTCTGAATTTGCATGGCAGCAAGTTGAGCCTGCATAAGTGTAGTCTGAGCTTGCATGACAGATGTCTGAGCTTCCACTACAGCACTCAACCATTGAGTCGCATCCGCCTGTGCTGCAATGGAAGCTGAGACGTCAGCCATCAGACCCTCCATCATGGTTGGTTCCATAATTGCGGTAATGGAGTTGGCCATCAATTCCTGCTGGAAATCATGGGCTCCAAGCTCTGCACAAAGCCCTGTGCTAGGTTAGGGCTGGACTCCTCCCTGCTCCCTGACATTGCACTCAGGCTTTCTGGCAGGGCTGCCAATGCACCAAACATTTCAGTGTGCAAACACATCAGCCTTCTTCTGTAGTCAGCCCCATCAATGTCCTCATCTGTGTCCTCTGCAGCAGAGCTCCTGTGCGACCTCACTCTCCAGGTAGCTGACAATTGCGCTACTCTTTCCCCCTGCCCTGGCTGCAGGCCACTCATGCCCGGTGTCTCACCACGTTAAGATCCCGCATCTGACCTATCCTCTAAAGTGTACGGAGTGTCTGTGTCTGAGCTGGTGGCTGGGAGTATGAAATCGAGTGATGCTGTGTCTTCATGATCACCTTCTTCCTGCTCCTCCACCAGTGGCTGGGCAGGTTGGATTTCATGGCTATCTGAAAGGAGAAAGGCACAAGGGTAAGGTTGTGGTGATGGAAGCAGGGGAAAGTTGCCAAAAGTGCTATTAAGTGGCACTTACTTACCAATAACCTGCTCACCAATGCTCAGTTTGGGTTCTGCCAGGACCACTCGGCTGCAGACCTCATTACAGCCTTGGTCCAAACATGGACAAAAGAGTTGAATTCTAGAGATGAGGTGGGAATGACTGCCCTTGACATCAAGGCAACATTTGACCGAGTGTGGCATCAAGGAGCTCTAGTTAAATTGAAGTTAATGGGAATTGGGGGAAAACTCTCCATTGGCTGCAAACATACCTAGCACAAAGGAAGATGGTTGTGGTTGTTGGAGGCGAATAATTTCAGCCCCAAGATTTCCTCAGGGCAGTGTCCTTCGCCCAACCATCTTCAGCTGCTTCATCTATGATCTTCATAAGGTCAGAGGTGGGGATGTTCGCTGATGATTGCAGAGTGCTCAGCGCCATTTACAACCCCTCATATGATGTGGCATTTCGTGCCTACATGCAACAATACCTGGACAACATTCAGGCCTAGGCTCATAATTGGCAAGTAACATTCGCGCCACACAAGTGCCAGCCAATGATTATCTCCAACTAGAGAGAGTCTAGCCACATCCCGTTGACATTCAACGGGGTTAGCATTGCTGAATCGTCCACCATCAACATCCTGGGGGTCGGCATTGACCAGAAACTTAATTAGACCAGCCACATAAATAATCTGGCTACAAGAACAGGACAGAGGCGACATATTCTGTGGTGAGTGATACACCTCATGACTCCCCAAAGAATTTCCACCATCTACCAGGCACAAGTCAGCAGTGTGATGGAATACTCTCTTCCTGCCTGGATGAATGCATTGAGCAATGTGTGAGGCGAGTGGTGCAGATGGTGGGCTATGGCATGTGAAGGTTTATTCAATAACCTTGACCACTCGACTGATCTCATTACACTTCTTCCTACACTGAGTCCAGCTCCTCGGGATGACACTGCTGGCATTGACAGCTATGGCTATCTGCTCCCATTGTCATTTTCGAGTTTGCCTTGAGGGTCTCCTGAACCACTGTGGAAATAGGACCTCACTCCTCCTTTCCACCTCCTGCACCAAGGCCTCCAGTGCTGCGAGAGAGGACCATGTTCAGATAACCATGGCGTACGCTCTCTCCCCTGTTGTGACATTTGCACTGTTTCCCCCAGCCAGTTACATGAGATGCTGCCGGCAGAATGCACCTCCCCTTTGCGAGGTGGAGTCTAGATTTCAATGCTGCGAGCCTCGCATTAATTTGGGCCCTCTGCTGAGGGTGCGACCACTCAGCAGCGCATTCAGTGCTGGGCTGAACGCTACAATCATTATAATTAGCAGGCAGCATGAAGGTCACGTGCTGCCTACATTCTTTTCAACAGGCGCAGGGAGATCGCGCATCATGATCCCTACGCCCGTTTGTGGATGTAATCCAATTTTTAGCTCTTCAACTCCCAGCCTCTTCCAGTGACGTCTTCTCTTGAACCTCCCCTTTTATGCTTAACTGGCTGAGGAAAGACTCCTCCCATTCCAGGTGCTCCCACTTCAGGTGCAATTATATTTAAAGGGCAGGTTCTTAAAGGGGCCATACACTTCCTCTGGGATCAGGGCCTTCATCAGTTGCGACTGACATACTGGCCCCCAATCACCCTGATACACATTCCCTGGTCACTCCCACTACCCCCCATCCCCCCAACCAACCCAGCATAGAGCCAGCATCTCTAGCGGCCTGCACAGTGGGGCAGTACACATGGGAGAGGGAATCGGCGTTCCCATGAGCTACTCCCGCCCGGTGTTCCACCATAAAGCTATAGGGCTGCAGTGACAAAAACCACGGGCTAAGATGGGTATTTTTTTCTTTGTTGGACCGCATCCATTCGAGGGGTGCGTGATCGGTCACGAGGACAATCTGGCACCCCAGCAGGTTGTACTTAAAGGTTTCTACAGCCAATTTCATCAATAGGCACTCCTTCTCTACCGTAGCGACTGTTGTTCCCTCGGCAAGTTTCCTGCTCAGGTAGAGCACGGGATATTCCTCTCCCTCAACTATTTGAGAGAGTTCAGCTCCCAAACACACCTCTGAGACATCGGTGTGCAACACAAATTTTTTATAAAGTCTGGGACCAAGAGCACAGGATTATTACTCAGCAATTGGCTCAGGTCTCTGAGAGTAGCTTCCACCTCAAGGCTCCACCATACACAGTCTGGTGCCTCAGCTTTAGTCGGGTTGGTAAGAGGGGCGGCTCGGGTAACAAAGTCCAAAATAAATCGCCCAAAAAATCCCTGACTTGCTACTTACTCTCCGGTCGGAGACATAGAAACATAGAAGATAGAAGCAGGAGCAGGCCATTCAGCCCTTCGAGCCTGCTCCGCCATTCAATGCGATCATGGCTGATCATCCAAATTCAGTACCCTGCCTTCTCCCCATATCCCTAGATCCCTTTAGCCTCAAGAAATATATCCAACTCTTTCTTGAATATATTTAATGAACTGGCCTCCACCACCCTCTGTGGCAGAGAATTCCACAGGTTCACCACTCTCTGGGTGAAGAAGTTCCTCCTCATTTCAGTCCTAAATGGCTTACCCCTTATCCTTAGACTATGACCCCTGGTTCTGGACTCCCCGGCCATCATAAACATCCTTCCTGCATCTAGTCTGTCCAGACCTGACAGAATTTTATAGGTTTCGATGAGATCCCCTCTCAATCTTCTAAACTCCAGTGAGTATAAGCCCAATCGACACAATCTCTCCTCATATGTCATTCCTGCCATCCCAGGTATCAGCCTGGTGAATCGTCGCTGCACTCCCTCCATGGCAAGAACGTCCTTCCTCAGGTAAGGTGACCAACACTGCACACAATACTCAAGGTGCGGTCTCACCAAGGCCCTGTACAACTGTAGCAAGACATCCTTGTTCCTGTACTCGAACCCTCTTGCTACGAAGGCCAACATACCATTTGCCTTCTTAACCGCCTGCTGCACCTGCATGCTTACCTTCAGCGACTGGTGCACAATAACACCCAGGTCTCTTTGCACTTCCCCTTCTCCCAATCTATTGCCATTCAAATAATAATCTGCCTTCCTGTTTTTGCCGCCAAAGTGGTTAACCTCACATTTATCCACATTATAGTGCATCTGCCATGTTTCTGCCCAATCACCCAACCTCTCAAAATGGTACTGGAGTTTCACCACATCCTCCTCACAGCTTACCCTCCCACCCAGCTTTGTGTCGTCTGCAAATTTGGAGATATTACATCCAATTCCCTCATCCAGATCATTAATATATATTGTGAACAGCTGGGGTCCTAGGACCGATCCTTGCGGTACCCCACTAGTCACTGCCTGCCACTCGGAAACGACTCGTCTATTCCAACTCTTTGCTTTCTGTCCGTCAACCAGTTCTCTATCCAATTCAATACCTTGCCCCCAATCCCATGTGCCTTAATTTTGCATGCTAATCTCTTATGTGGGACCTTATCGAAAGCCTTCTGAAAGTCCAAATACACCACATCCACTGGTTCTCCCTTGTCTATTTTACCAGTTACATCCTCAATAAATTCCAGTAGATTAGTCAAGCATGATTTACCTTTTGTAAATGCATGTTGACTTTGTCCGATCCTGTCACTGCTTTCCAAGTGCTCTGCTATTACATCTTTTATAATAGACTGCAGCATTTTCCCCACTACCGATGTCAGGCTTACCGGTCTATAATTCCCCACTTTTTCTCTACCACCTTTTTTGAATAGTGGGGTAACATTAGCTACCCTCCAATCCATGGGTACCATTCCAGAGTCTATCGAGTTCTGGAAGATGACCAGCAATGCATCTACTATCAAATTCAAATTCAAATTCAAATATCTCTAGGGCCACTTCCTTAAGTACCCTGGGATGTAGACCATCAGGCCCTGGGGATTTATCGGCCTTCAGTCCCATCAATTTTCCTAGCACCATTTCCCTACAAATACTGATTTCTTTCAGTTCCTCCCTTTCATCAGACCCTATGTTCCCCGACATCTCTGGGAGGTTATTTGTGTCATCCTTTCTGAAGACAGAAACAACGTATGTATTTAGTTGGCCTGCAATTTCCTTGTTTCCCATTATAAATTCCCCTGATTCTGACTGTAAGGGACCTACGCTTGACTTCACCAATGTTTTTTTCTTCACATATCTATAAAAGCTTTTACAGTCAGTTTTTATGTTCCCTGGAAGCTTACTCTCATATTCTATTTTCCCTTTCTTAATTAATCCCTTTGTCCTCCTTTGTTGAATCCTAAACTGCTCCCAATCCTCAGGATTATTGCTTTTTCTAGCCAATTTATATGTCCTCTCCTTGGATCTTTTGCTATCCCTAATTTCTCTTGTTAGCCACGGTTGAGTCACCTTTTTTGTTTTATTTTTATGTCAAACTGGGATGAACAAATTCTGTAGCTCATACATTCGGTCTTTGAATGTTTGCCATTGCCTATCCACTGTCAACCCTTTGAGTGCCATTCCCCAATCAATCCTACCCAACTCGCTCCTCAGACCATCGTAGTTTCCTTTATTTAAATTGAGGACCCTTGTCTCTGAGTCAACCACTTCATTCCCCATCTTAATGAAGAATTCGATCATATTATGATCGCTCCGACCCAAGGGGCCTCGTACAACAAGATTGCTAATTAATCCTTTCTCGTTACATAATACCCAGTCTAAGATGGCCTGATCTCTGATTGGTTCCTCGACATATTGGTCCAGGAAACCATCCCGTAAACACTCCAGGAATTCCTCCTCCACAGTGTTGTTACTAATTTGGTTGGCCCAATCTATATGTAGATTAAAGTCACCCATGATGACTGCTGTGCCCTTATTGCACGCTTCTTTAATTTCTTTTATAGCTTCTACTTTGTTTACCCAAGGCTTCAGCACCTCACCCCCTACGGTGTACCCTAGATATTTGGGGTAGGATTTTCATTGAGCCGTGGAGGCAGGGTTGGAGGCGTGTGGGGGGTTAAAATCGCAAAAACTGGTGTGCGGGACCGCCCCCCCCCACCTGGTTCCCGACTCCGAGCTATTTTAACTCAGTCATGTCTGATGGTCCCGACTCCATCCCGCATCCAACAGGCGGGACCAGTCGTTAAGGCCCTTAACAAGCACTAAATGGCCTCTATGATCCTATTTTAAAAGGCCCTTGCGATTTTAACCCTTTTCCCACGTGAAACACGCCTGGTGGGAAACACGATGGCGAAACCTGACGGGAGCACTATTGGATTGCTGACTTTCAGCTGCAGGTCAACCATTAAAGAGGAGATTTGATCAGCCATGATTTGCAGGTGGCAGGATTTAGTGGTCTCAGGTCTGGGGCAAATTTAGAAGGCATAACTACACCTGTGGAAGGTTGGACCCTGACACCCATCTCCAGTGTGACCTCCTGGGAAACCCCTCCCGCCACCTTCACTCAGTGCTTCCTCAACTGAGGCATATACCAGAAGCATGGGAGCCATTTATTTCCTTCCCATCTGGGCATTAGAGGAGCTCAAGCACCAGCCGTGGCACCAGCAGAACCAGGAACAACAGCAGCACCAGCAACAGCAGCAGGAGCGCCAGACTGCTGCTCACCCACCTGAAACTGTACAGGCCAGAAGGGGCCAGCGCCTGGAAGCCCATCGGCGCAGGAGGTACCCCCCAAACATGGTCTACAGACACAGGGCCAGCTACCTCAACATGTCTGAGCAGCAGTGCCAAAGGCGGCTCCGACTTTCGCGAGAGGTCGTGAATGACATCTGCGCAATGTTACAGCAAGACCTGCTGCCCAGAGGACCAGGTGGAAAAACATTACCAGTGGCCGTCAAAGTCACCACCACACTCAACATTTTTGCCTCAGTCTCATTCCAGGGATCAGCAGCAGACATCAGCGGCATCTCCCAGGCGGCCGCAAACACTTGCATCACGCAGGTAACCGATGCCCTCTTGGCCCTCGCGCACAATCACATCCATTTCACCAAGGATCGAGCAAGTGTCATGGCGCGAGTGGTTGGATTCGCTCATCTGGCAGGCTTTCCAAGGGTGCAGGGCACCGTTGACTGCACACGTGGCCCTTAAGGCACCCCATTGCATTCCAGGTATTTTTGTCGCCCGCAAGGGCTTCCACTCCCTTAACATTCAGCTGGTGTGTGACCACAAGAAGGAAATCTTGCATGTTTGTGCCAAGTACCCTGGCAGTTGCCACGACTCCTTCATACTGCGCCAGTCTAGTGTGCCTCCGCTATTCTGTCTGCCAGACCAACTTAACGGTTGGCTACTTGGAGACAAGGGCTATCCCCTGAGGATGTGGCTAATGATGCCGTTGAGGAGACCATCCAATGAAGCTGAGGAGAGCTACAACTCCAGCCACATGTCCACCAGAGCCATAATCGAGCAAACCATCAGTTTGCTGAAGATGCCCTTCGGATGCCTGGATAGATCAGGTGCAGTACTCAGCAGCCAGGGTCTCCAGAATCGCTGTGGTTTGCTGTGCACTTCACAACATGGCACAGCGTCGTGGCTTGCAGATTCCTGAGGACCAAGTGGCTCCTCACATACCCTCCTCAGATGAGGAGGAGGAGTGTGAAAACGAACATCCCGCAGTGGCCCATCAACCAGCGGCAGCATTACGCGAGAACATTGCTGCCCAGGATGCAAGGAACGCACTTATCCTGGCCAGATTTGCTTAGCCTAGTCAATCAAACACTTTTGCCTCGCAGCTTCTTACCAGAGCATTGACAATGGCCAAGAATCAGAGAATTCCTAGCAATCTGACCACCATACTGACAGTTGAAAGTATTCCTAAGCCCTCAATGTGGAAGTCACAATAGCGAAATGACAGATGCCAGAACTGCAACATTTGCCATCAGAATTTTTATGGACAATAACGAAGTGTTGGCATTTTTTCAGTAAACACAAAATTGCACCCAAGTGACTATCTTTGTGACTATTTGTGCTTTATTTTCCTCTTATGCGTGCCCCTACGTGGTGCCTTCCCTGTGGCTTCAGCAGATGTGGAGGCCCCTTGCTCACTTTGCTGCTGTTCCTGTCTCGACACCTTTGGCGGGCGTCCTCTGGGGTTGTGAGCCTGTGAGGGCTTGTCAACAGTCTGCTGCTCCTGCGGCTGTGCAGGGGTTGAGACGCTCATCTCACTTGGGTGTGTACTCCGGTGGGGCTCTGACCGAGGGCTCTGCAGTGGCATGGAAGTGTGAGCCCTTGGACAGGAGCCCCCACTTCCTTGAGGTCTGCCACCAACTTCCCTCTCATGGGTTAAGTCCCCCACAGCGCCTGCAAGTTGCTGGAAAGCACCTTGCTGCACATCAGGGGTGCCAAGGGGACCTGTATCTGCAATGACAGTCCTACTCAGAAGGGCTTCCATGAAGGTCTGGATTCTCTGTTCAATAGATGCCCATCGCTCCTCAAGAGATGTCATTCTATTCTGAACAATGACCATGTTTTCCATACCATGGCGACTAAGCTCTTCCATGGCCGTAGCCATCCTCTCCTCTACCGTAGCCATCCTCTCCTCTGCGGTAGCCATCCTTTCCATGGAGGTAGCCATCCTTTCCGTTGTGATGCGTTCATGCGCCAATGACTCCACAAAGGCTCTGGTCATGTTCGCTATGGACTCATCCATTTGCTCCACACTTGCAGCGACCCTAGAGACAAAACCTGCCAGACACTCCTGCATCTGTGCCTGGAGTTCCATCACCGCTGATCTCATGGATGGACCCAGAGGCAGAGGGTCGACATGCTGCTGAGTTGAGCTGGCAGTGTCCTGCGCCCTCCGACTAGGACTCTCCACTGCTGTCCCTGACTCCACAATCTGCTGATGCTCACTTGTGAGCTGTGATACACCAGGTGACAACACTACCCTATGTCAGGAAAGTCCCACTGAGGTGTGAATGTCTGCACTGGTGCTGGGTGCGCTGAATTCTGCTGACGCTGCACCCTCAGAGGTTGCAGCTTCCTCTGAGGAGTCTGGCTACTCAGCCTCTTCTTCCTGGCTAGGGGGGCGGATGCTTGTGATGGTCCTGTGTGGGAATAAAGGAAAGAGTCAGAGATGTGATGCCAAGGCTACATGCACATAGCTTTTTGCAGATGCTCATAAGTTCATCTGTTACAGCTTCACAACCATTATCAGCAACTCATGCAATGTCAAAGAGAGAGATGGGAAACTTTTCTGTCCTCAGCTTCCTGTGTTACACCCGTCTGTCCATCCCCCTCACGCAAATCATCCTCTATTCCCATCATTTCCAGGACGGCCTCCTCCCAGGGGGTCAGGTGGGCTATTGAGGCTGTCCCTCCTCCTGTCCTGGCTCGCTTTCTTTTGTTGTGAGCTCTCTTTTCCTGCAATGAGGGAGACAAGTGGAGGTTGAGAGAGAATGAAGGAGTGAGTGTAGAGATTGCATAGCATAGACACTTAGAAGGAGACAAAGATGCAGTGAGGTTGCAAGACCAAGGGCCCTCCCTGAGTGTTGTCAGTTGTGTTCAAAGCATCAGAGTGATAGGGAGTGTGAGGGCTGCATGGTCAAACAGTTATGTGAATGTGAGCATAGAGAGAGCGGGAATGGGTAAGGGTGCATGGATGTCAGTGTCAAGTGGGATGTGGAGGAAGAGATTGCTAAAACTGAGTGCTGGTGAGGAAAGGCAATGGGGATCAGATTGAGGGTGATGTGAAATTCATACTCACTTTTCCAGTGCGCTGAAGGTCATGAAATCTTTTCCTGCACTGTATCCAGGTTCTGCGGGTGACTCCCAAGGAGTTGACCTCCTCAGCCACCTGCATCCACACTGTCTTGGCCTGAGTGGGAGGCTTCTTCTTCCCTGATGAAGGGAAGAGCACCTTCCTGTTGGCCCTAGCCCCATCCACTAATGCCTGCAGTGCCACCTCCTCAAAGCAAGGAGCTGATCTGGCCCTCCCGCTTGTCATATTTGCTGCACAGTCAAGAAGCTTGGCAGTCTGCAGAAGAAGCAAGGCTTGCTGTGGACCTTAAATGCAGCAGCAATGATGACTTCATCAGAGGGGACTTTCAGTCATGAAAAACCCATTTGCAAAGGCTTCCCACACATTGCAAATCAATTGGCCAATTCAGTTAAAATTGCATCAATCACCCACATCCATTTAGATTCATGTGGGAAACACGAAATTCGGATATCCCGACACCATGCTGCACCGGAGTTAAAATCCCCCCCTTGGTCTCTGACATTCCAGTGTGGCATGCCTCTGGGTTTGCAATGAGCCCAAATGTCCTCAGGCTGTCTAATACTGCCTCTACCTTACACAGATGTGAACTCCAGTCTGTAGTATAGGTGATGACGTTAACCAAGTATGCTGCCAGATACCGGGTATGAGGCCTCAATACTTGGTCGGTGAGTCATTGGAAGGTGGCTGGGGCCCCAGGCTATCCAAGTGACATCGTGGTGTACTGGTAGAGCCCCTCGGGAGCTGTGAAAGCCATTTTCTCTTTTGTGAACTCTATTAAATTGATCTGCCAGTGTCCTTTGGTCAGATCCATGGTGGTGAGATAACTGGCTTTCCCCAATCTCTCAATCAACTTATTCACCCAAGGTTATCGGGTAAGCAACAAGTTTCGAAAACACTTTTATTTTCCGAAAGTTGTGACAGAATGGCCAGTTCCCATCGGGACTCAGAACTAAAACAATGGGGCTACTCCATTCACTGTGTGATTCTTCAATCACACCCAATCTCAACATCCTCTTAATCTCCTGGCTAACCTCCCTCTGTTTGGATTCTGGGATTCGGTAAGGTTAATATCCACGCTAGGTGGTGTCACCAGGTCATGGCAAGTCACCCTCGTCCTCCTGGGTCGAGATGTGAATGCATTGTGGTTCTGGTGCACCATGTCCTGAGCCTGCCTCTACTGATCCAGAGCAGAGCCAACGGACCCAGGCGGAACCGGAGCAGCAGCGGAAGCAGAATAAAGAGCACGGCGAGAGGAGGCGTGAGAGCAGAGCCAGCAGACCTGAGCGGCACCGGAGCAGTAGCGGGAGCAGAATAAAGAGCATGGCGAGAGGAGGCTTGAGAGCAGAGCCAGCGGACCTGGGTGTCACCGGAGCAGTAGCGGGAGCAGAATAAAGAGCGCGGCGACAGGAGGCCTGAGAGCAGAGCCAGCGGGGGAGGAGCAGCGAGGCTCTGATTCAATAACAAAAACTCAAAGTGTGACATCACAGGTAAGCAGGTAGGTGATTGGTGGTGAGTATTTCTGTTCTCTTAGGACTGAGGGCTAAGTTACAGTAAAGACCTATAGCATATAGCATAAATTTATAACTAACTAAACTTATTTTAATAAATTTAATAAATTATACCTAGCTTACCTAGATTAAAATCTATAAATAGACAATTGATATTGACGTAATTAATTAAATTAAATACAACAGAGATTGTGATGTGTTGCAGCTGCAGCATGTGGGAGCTGGTGGACACCAGTGTGATCCAGGGCCACCACATCTGCAGTAAGTGTCCGCAGCTCGAGGAACTTTGGCTCAGAGTTGATGAGCTGGAGTCCGAGCTGAAGAAATTGCGATAAATCAGGGAGGGAGAAAGTTACCTGGACACTTTGTTCCAGGAGGCAGTCACACCATTTAGGTTAAATACTTCAGATTTATTCCGTGGTCAGGGACAGGAGTGTGTGACTGCAAGTGAGGCAGGTATGGGGATCCCGGAGGTATCATTGGAGGAGTCTTAGCCCTTGCACTTGTATAACAGTTATGAGGTTCTTGCAACCTGTGTGGATGAGAGCAGGGACTGCAGGGAGGATGAGCAAACTGACCACGCCACCATGGTACAGGGGACCATTCAAGTGGGGGTGTAAAAAGGAATATCGTAGTGGTAGGAGACAGTATAGTTAGGTGGATAGATACGGTTCTCTGCAGCCGAGAGCATGAGTCCCGAAGGCTGTGTTGCCTGCCCCGTGCCAGGTTTAAAGACATCTCCTCGGGGCTGGAGAGGAACTTGCAGTGGGAGGGGAAGGATCTAGTTGCCGTGGTCCACATAGGAACCAATGGCATTGGTAAGACTAAGAAAGAGGTTCTGCTGAGGGAGTATGAGCAGCTAGTGACTAAATTAAAAAGCAGAACCACAAAGATAATAATCTCTGGAGTACTACCTGGGCCACGAGCAAATTGGCATCGGGTCAACAGGGTCAGAGAGTTGACTGTGTGGCTCAAGGATTGGTGTGGGAGAAATGGGTTTTGATTCATGGGGCACTGGCACCAGTACTGTGGAAAGAGGGAGCTGTTCCGTTGGGACGGCCTTCACTTGAACCATGCTGGGACCAGTTTCCTGGCGAACTGAATAACTAGGGCAGTAGATAGGGCTTTAAACTAAATAGTGGGAGAGTTCAAGTGAGGGGAAATTTAGAAAGATAAAGTGAAAGGACAGGGCAATAGTACAGGGTAGCGATATGGGCTATTAAAACCAGAGTGTGACAGGAAGGGACAGAGCGTACAAACATAAGAGTGCACCAGCAAATAAGGTCAGAGTAGGGAAAAATGATAAAAAGACAAAATTAAAGGCTCTTTATCTGAATGCATGCAGCATTCATAACAAGGTAGATGAATTGATGGCACAAATAGAAATAAATGGGTATGATCTAATAGCCATCAGAGAGACGTGGTTGCAAGGTGACCAAGGCAGGGAACAGAAACAGAACAGAAAAGGATGCGGGGTAGCTCTATTAATAAAGGATGAGATCAGTCCAATAGTGGGAAATGATCTTGGCTCAGAAGTTCCAGATGTAGAATCAATTTGGGTGGAGGTAAGAAATAGTAAGGGAAAGAAGGCACTGGTGGGTGTAGTCTATCGGCCCCCTAACAGTAGCTACACTATAGGACAGAGTATAAATCAAGAAAAATGGGGGCTTGTAAGAAAGGTACTACAATAAACGTGGGCAATTTTAATCTTCATACAGTTTGGACAAATCAAATTGGCAAAAGCAGCCTTGAGGATGAGATCGTAGACTGTATTCGGGACAGTTCCTTGGAACAATACATTGTGGAACCGACCAGGGAACAGGCTATTTTAGGTCTCGTAATGTGTAATGAAACAGGATTAATTAATGATCTCATAGTAAAGGATCCTCTAGGGAAGAGTGATCATAACATGTAGGATTCCACATTCAGTTTGAAGTTGAGAAACTTGGGACTGAAACAAGAGTATTTAACTTAAATAGAGGCAATTACAAAGGTATGAGGAGAGAGCTGGCTAAGTGGACTGGGAAAATAGATTAGAAGGTAAGATGGTAGAAAAGCAGTGGCAGACATTTAAAAAGAGATATTTCATGACTCTCAACAAAGATATTTCTCAGTAAGAACGAAAAACTCAAAGAGAAGGATGAACCAACCATGGCTAAACAAGAAAGTTAAGGATGGTATCAAATTAAAAGAAAAGGCATATTGTGGCAGACCACCAAAGGACTCAGATCGTTTGTATATAATTCCTTTAACAACATGTTAGCTGCAGTCTGCATCTGTATCTTTATTTATGCTGTTTAACTGTACAGAGTGTGGTTACTTTAACAGCGCGGCTAAAACGTGATGACGTCACGCCATTCATCATGTGATCCCCACTGGCGGGAAAACCTGATGACGTCATGACGTCAGCCATGGGACTGCAGGGGCAGTCCTCGTGGAGCCTCTAGAGAGAGCAGACCTACATTCAATGTTATCCTGCAGTTTCTTGTTAAAGTCTGTGGCCTAGAAATTCGGTAGGCTTAGCGCCGCATTTGAGGCGCTAGAGGGCCTAGCGCCGGAGTTGTGGCCAGTTGAGAAATTCCCTGGGGCCCTAAATCGGCGTTGCACCGGTAGTGCTGCGCCGGCACCGATGACGTCATCGGTGTGCGCAGCATCCCGGTTGCCGTGGTAACCCGGCCCCAAGCCGAAATTCAGTTGCGCCCGCCTCGCCCGTGGCAGGCGCAACTAAGACTCTGGCAACAGAGTCTTCCCCCAGTTTGCGCCGGCGCATAAAGGTGGAGCGGCGGCCGGCCGCGTTCCCGGCGGCCGCCTGCCCGCACCTCCCTTCTCGGACTCCTGCATTCCTCCCCCCGTGGCCCTGATCAGTGTCTCATGCGAGCCCGGCACTTCCCCGAGGTGCCGGGCTCAGATGTCGGGTCAATCCGCCGGACAGTTGTCGGCTGCAGGCAGCTCCTCCTTAACAGGAGGAGGAGGCCTGCAGTTCCCCCGCCTGCCGCACCGCATCGGGTGCCGCAGCGGGGGATTAGCGCCGGGAAACCCAAGTTCACGCCCGTTTTGAGGCGCTAAAGGAGGGTTTTAGCGCCCGCCGCCGTCTGGGCCCGGCGCACCCGAATTTTCGCCGCGCGCTGCCGCATTACCGCTGGCGCAAACTTTCTGGCGCTACAGCCCTGGCAAGACCAGAACCCAATTTCTAGGCCTGTTTGTTTCATTAAAGTTCATTTTGTTTGATCGCCTGAGTAGAACTCAGTCTTTTAGCTAGGAACCCACGTTCCTATATTTGTGCCCCCGACTTTCATGAACGGTTTTCGCGGAAGATCTTCAGCATGGACACGAACGCCGTGACTCTGAAACTGCCACAGTTCTGGGAGCAACAACCAGCCGCGTGGTTCATCCAGGCTGAAGCCCAGTTCGCCATCCGGAACATCATCGCGGATCAGACCCGTTATTACAATGTGGTCTCCGCCCTTGATAGTGCCACTGCCTCGCAGATCGTCAGCCTCCTCGGTAGTCCTCCTACTGACAGCAAGTATGATACGTTAAAGGCACGGTTGCTACAGGTCTTTGGGCTCTCGAAGTCAGAAAGCGCTCGCCGGCTCCTTGCTATGCCCGGCCTCGGGGACTCCAAACCGTCCGAGCTCATGAGCCAAGTGCTCACGCTCTTAGGTGCCGAACCGGAATGCTTCCACTTCCGGGAGCTATTCCTCCGCCAACTGCCGGGGCAGGTGCAGGCTACCCTAGCCCGATCCGAGATTACAGACTGCGCCGAGCTTGCTGCCGAAGCAGATAAGATTTTCACAGTAACCCAGCAGTGCTGCGCGGCCACGAGGCGCTGATCCCCCACAGACGCGGCTCCAGCTCCTCTTGCAGCGGGCTGGTGCTCCTACCATGCACGTTTTGGCACGAAAGCACGACGCTGCCGCTCTCCCTGCAGTTTTTCGCCCAAAAAAAAAAAAGCTCCTGCAGCGTTCCTGGCGAAGGAGGACTGGGTCTAACGGGTGCTCCACGGCTGCGATGGCCATCGGATCTACGGGGAAACTTCTTTACATCACCAATTTGCTATCGGGTTGATGTTTCCTTTGTGACACCGGGGCGCAGTGTAGCATCCTACCTGCGTCGAATCTCAATATGCAAGCTGGGAACCATGGCTTTTCCCTCGTGGCGGCTAATGGCATTCGAACTTTCCGAAAGCGGTGGGTCCAAGTCTGTTTCGGCGGTCAGCGCTTCCATTGGGAATTTGTCTCGGCCATAGTCTCGCAGGCCATCCGAGGGGTGAATTTTCTGTGTGCGAACGGTCTCCTCGTCGATGTCAGGCACCGCCAGTTGATCAACGTGGCCACCTTCCACTCGATTCCGTGCCACCACAGTATCACCGTGGCACGCTCTATCGCCTGTGCGTGCCCTTCTCCGGATGACTTCACTCGGCTCCTCGGAGAGTTCCTGGAGCTGAAAAGGCTCACTTTCTCCCCCTCGGCAACGAAGCATGGTGTTGAACATCATATCACCACTACTGGCTCCCCGGGTTATGCACGGGCGAGAAGGCTTGAACCCAGCAAGCTCGCGGCTGCGAAAGCGGAGTTCGACATGATGGAGCGGCTGGGGATTATTCGCCGGTCGAATCGTCCCTGGTCTTCGCCTCTCCACATTGTTCCGAAACCGGGCAGTGGCTGGCAGCCATGCGGTGACTACCGACGCCTGAACGACGCCACTACTCCTGATCGGTACCTGATCCCGCATATTCAGGATTTCTCGGCCCAGTTGGCGGGAAATTCTATCTTTTCTAAAGTCGACCTCGTCCGGGGGTATCACCAGGTTCCCGTGCACCCGCAAGATGTCCTGAAAATCGCAGTTATCAACACTTTTGGCCTTTTTGAGTTCCCGCGGATGCCATTTGGCTTGAAGAACGCGGCTTTCCAGCGCTTAATGGACTCCATGCTCCGAGACCTAAACTTCATCTTCATCGAACTTGACGACATTCTCATCGCCCGTGCTAGCAAGGAAGAGCACATCTGCCATTTGCGTACCCTCTTTACACGCCTCAGCCAGCATGGTTTGATTATCAACCCGGCCAAGTGCCAGTTCGGCCTGCAGCGGATCGATTTCTTGGGACACCGCATAACATCAGACGGCGCCGTCCCCTTACTGACGAAGGTGGAAACTGTTACCTCTTTCCCGCGCCCGCCAACCGTCAAGGCCCTGCAAGAGTTCCTGGGGATGGTCAATTTCTATCACCGATTCGTCCCTAAGGCGGCTCAGCTAATGCAGCCTTTGTATGGGGCCCTCAAGGGCAAGTCCGGTAAGGATCTAATCCGCTGGACGGCCGAGATGGACCAGGCGTTCATCAACACCAAGAGCGCTTTGGCCAACGCAACCATGCTGGCGCACCCACTTCCAGGTGCCACCATCGCCCTTACCACAGATGCGTCAGACTACGCCATTGGTGCAGTGCAGGAGCAGTGGGTGAACGGCACGTGGCAACCGCTGGTGTTTTTCAGCCGTCAACTATAGAAAAATGAAAGAATATACAGCACCTTCGATCGAGAGTTGCTGGCCCTTTTTCTGGCCATTCGCCATTTCCGGTTCTTATTAGAAGGACGTCCCTTCACGGCTTTTGTCGACCACAAGCCTCTGACGTTCGCCATGGCCAAGACTGCCGAACCGTGGTCCGCTTGTCAACAACGTCAGCTGACGTTTATTTCTGAATTTACCACGGACATTCAACATGTGTCTGGTAAAGAGAACCTGGTGGTGGATTGCCTCTCCCACGCGACGGTCCATGCGGTTCACCTGGGGATTGACTACGCCCTCATGGCTGCGGATCAGGCCTTGTACCCAAAGGTCCAATCATACAGAACTGTCCCCTCTAGTTTCCAAGCGACCAACGTCAGTTTCCAGGACGCAGGCACCACGCTCCTTTGCGACGTCTCCATGGGCGTTCCCTGACCTATCGTGCCAGTCGCATGGCGCCGGAAGGTGTTTGACGCCATACATGGGTTGTCGCACCCTGGTATGAAGGCTTCACAATGGCTAATGTCGGTGAAGTTCGTCTGGAAGGGTATGCACCTCGATGTCCGTGACTGGGCCAACACCTGCGTGGTCTGCCAGAAGGCCAAGGTCCAGCGGCATGTAAAAGCTCCAGTGGCTACGTTCGCTGTTCCGGAGCGTCATTTTGACCACATGCATGTGGACCTTGTGGGGCCACTTCCGCCTTCTCATGGTTATACCCATCTCCTCACCATGGTGGACCACACCACTAGGTGGCCAGAGGCAATTCCTTTGGTTTCCACCACTTCGGCAGACGTCGCTAGAGCTTTCATCTGCTGTTGGGTTGCTCGTTTCGGGGTACCGGCGGACATCTCTTCCAATCATGGGCCACAATTTTCTTCAGAGCTCTGGAATGCTGTAGCTCAGGGGCTCGGCACCAAAGTTCATCGCACCACCGCCTATCATCCACAGGCAAACAGCCTTTGTGAGCGATTCCACAGGTCGCTTAAAGCCGCCCTACGGGCCAGTCTTCAATGTGCGGGATGGATGGACAGACTCCCATGGGTCCTTTTGGGTCTTCGTACGGTGCCCAATGAAGACCTGCAATTGCCCTCGGCCAAACTCGTTTATGGCCAACTGCTCCGAGTCCCAGGGGATTTCCTCCCTTCTCCCACAGAGCCATGGTCCGCCTCCCAGCAACTCGTCAGCCACCAGGAAGCGGCCAGATGCTTCACTCCGGTGCCTACATTAAATCACGGCCTACAGAGCTCCCACGTACCAGCGGAGCTGAAGAACGCCGAGTATGTATTTATCTGCCACGACGCTCACCGGGATCCGCTCAAGCCCCCTTACACTGGTCCTCTCCACGTCATCGAATCAAGAGAGAAATCCTTTTCGGTCGACATCGGAGGAAAGCCGGATCACATTTCGGTGGACCGGTTGAAGCCGGCTCACCTGGACCTGGACCACCCAGTCGTCGTCGCTCAACCGCCGAAACGTGGCCGACCGCCCGCAGCCGCCGTGCCAGATCAACCACAGCCACCCGCCAGCTCGACCACACTCGCCGCGCCAGCTCAACCACAACCGCCCGCCAGCTCGACCACCGTCCATCAGCTTCCTCTGCAGGGTTACCAAAGTCGCTCGGACAGACTTGTCAGGCCTCCTCGATGTCTCACTTTTGCTGTTAAAAACAATTCTGGGGGGGCGCATGTGGCGGAGCCATCAAAGGACTCAGATCGTTTGTATATAATTCTTTTAACAACATGTTAGCTACAGTCTGAATCTGTATCTTTATTTATGCTGCTAACTGTACAGAGTGTGGTTACTTTAACAGCGCAGCTAAAACATGATGACATCACGCCGTTCATCACGTGATCCCCCACTGGCGGGAAAACGTGATGACATCATGAGGTCAGCCACGGGACTGCAGGGGCAGTCCTCGTGGAGCCTCCAGAGAGAGCAGACCTACATTCGATGTTATCCTGCAGTTTCTTGTTAAAGCCTGTTTGTTTCATTGAAGTTCGTTTTGTTTGATTGCCTGAGTAGAACTCAGTCTTTTAGTTAGGAACAATAGAATGTTTTAAAGATTAGTGGTAGGCAGGAAAATTGGGAAAATATTAAAAACCACATAAGGATAACTAAAAAAAAGGGAGAAAATAGCTTATGAGAGTAAACTAGCAAGAAATATAAAAACTGACAGTAAGAGCTTCTTCAAGTATATAAAAAGGAAGAGAATAGCCAAAGTAAACATTGTTCCCTGAGAAGACGAGACTGGGGAAATAATAATGGGAAACAAGGAATTGAACAGATATTTTGTACCTGTCTTCACAGTAGAGGACACTAAAAACATCCCAGTAATATTAGAAAATCAAGGGGCAAAAGGGAGGGAGGAACTTAAAACAAACACTATCACTCGAGAAAAAGTGCTAGGCAAACTTATGGGTCTAAAGGCTGACCAGTCCCCTGGACCTGATGGCCTGCATCCTATGGTCTTAAAAGAAGTGGCTACAGAGAGAGTAGATGCATTGGTTGTAATCTTCCAAAATTCCCTTGATTCTGGAAAAGTCCCAGCAGATTGGAAAACAGCAAATGTAACACCCTTATTCAAAAAAGGAGGGAGACAGAAAACAGGAAACTATAGGCCAGTTAGCCTAACATCTGACATTGGCAAAATGTTCGAATCCATTATTAAGGAAGTAATAGCAGAGCATTTAGAAAATCAAAGTACAATCAAACAAAAATCAATATGATTTTATGAAAGGGAAATTGTGTTTGACAAATCTATTAGAGTTCTTTGAGGAGGTAATGAGCAGGGTGGATAAAGGGGAACCAGTAGATGTAGTGTATTTGGATTTCCAAAAGGCATTTGACATGGTGCCACATAAAAGGTTACTGCATAAGATAAGAGCTCATGGTGTTGGGGGTAATATATTAGATTGGATAGAGGATTGGCAAACTAACAGAAAACAGAGAGTCGGAAAAATGTGTCATTTTCAGGATGGCAATCTGTAACTACTGGGGTGCCACAAGGATCAGTGCTGGGACCTCAACTATTTTCAATCTATATTAATGACTTGGATGAAGGAAGCGAGCGTATTATAACCAAATTTGCTGATGATGCAAAGATAGGTGGGAAAGCAAGTTGTGAGGAGGACATGTCGTGTCTGCAAAGGGATATAGAGAGGTTAAGTGAGTGGGCAAGAATTTGGCAGATGGAGTATAATGCAGGAAAATGTGAAGTTATCCACTTTTCAGGAAGAATAGAAAAGAAAAATATTATTTAAATGGAGAAAGACTATAGAATGCAGCGGCACAGAGGGATTTTGGTGCCCTCGTACATGAAACACAAAAAGTTAACATGCAGGTGCAGACAGTGGAAGAAGGCAAATGGAATGTTGGCCTTTATTTCAAGGGGGATAGAGTATAAAAGTAGGGAAGTCTTGCTACAACTGGATAGGGCGCTGGTGAGACCATACCTAGAGGACTGCGTACAATTTTGGGCCCTTTATTTAAGGAGGGATATACTCGCATTGGAGGCAGTTCAGCGAAGGTTCACTAGGTTGATTCCTGGGATGGAAGGGTTGTCTTATGAGGAAAGGTTGAGCAGGTTGGGCCTATACTCATTGGAGTTTAGAAGAATGAGAGGTGATCTTATTGAAACATATAAGATTCTGAGGGTAGATGGATCTGGAGAGGGTAGATGCTGAGAGGATGTTTCCCCTCGTGGGGGAATCTAGAATGAGGGGGCATAGATAGTCTCAGAATAAGGCGTTGCCCATTTAAGATGGAGATGAGGAGAAATTTCTTCTCCCAGAGGGTCATGAATCTTTGGAATTCTTTACCCCAGAGAGCTGTGGAAGCTGAGTCATTGAATATATTCAAGGCTGAGATAGACAGATGATTGAGCAACAGGGGAATCAAGGGTTATGGGGAGCGGGCAGGAAAGTGGAGTTGAGGCCAAAATCAGATCAGCCATGATCTCATTAAATGGCGGAGCATGTTCAAGGGGCCAAATGGCCTGCTCCTGCTCCTATTTCTTATGTTCTTATGATCCTCAGTCAATTCACTACAGAGGTGAACTGTTCTCTGTACCTTGGGGTCAGGGACCCTAGCAGTTCCTCCATCATTGCAAGAGCCTCTCTCTCTCTCTCCCCATGGCTTCAGAATGTTCACATGGTAGATCTACTCAGGCTTCCTTCTCTGAGGTTGTCTGACTTTATAGTTCACTGGGCCCACAGCATCTATAACCTCATAAGGCCAACGCCACCATGCAACGCGCTTGCTTCAGATGTGGAGACAAGAACCATAATGCAGTCGGAACCTCCTGACTGCAGCCTCTTCATTATACTGGGCTCTCAGGTTTCCTGCGCCTTCTCTAAATGAGCCCTCATATCGGCATAACCACTTCCTTCAGCTCCCTCACCCTCACTACATGTTCCACAATATTTTTTGAGGAACTATTTTGTTCCTCCCATTCCTCTTTCATGATGCCATGATGGGAGCTGCGAGAGGAGAGGTGGGAGAGGCTGATTTAAACCGAGCTCCGAGAACGGGAGAGGCGGACCTTTGAGACGAGAGGTGGGAGAGGTTGATTTAAACCGAGCTCCGAGAGCGGGAGAGGTGGACCTGCGAGTGGAGAGGGGGGAGAGGCTGACTTAAACCGAGCTCTGAGAGCGGGAGAGGTGGACCTGCGAGAGCAGAGGCGGGAGAGGCTGATTTAAACCGAGATCTGAGAGCGGGAGAGGCAGACTTGCGAGAGGAAAGGCTGGAGAGGCTGATTTAAACAGAGCTCCAAGAGCGGGAGAGGTGGACCTGCAAGAGGAGAGTTGGGAGAGGCTGATTTAAACCGAGCTCCGAGAGTGGGAGAGGCAGACCTGCGAGAGGAGAGCGGGAGAGGCTGATTTAAACCGAGCTCCGAGAGTGGGAGAGGCGGACCTGCGAGAGGAGAGTGGGAGAGTCTGATTTAAACCGAGCTCTGAGAGCGGGAGAGGCGGACCTGTGAGAGGAGAGAGAGAAGTAAACAATAATCAAAGTGTGACGTCACCAGAAAGCAGGTAAGTGTTTGGTTGCTGAGTATTTCTCTCTTTCTTGCTTTTTTCCAAGCTTAAGTTTGTGGTTTATAGTTTCTAAGGTCTCTGTTGTGTAGCGGGGACTGCTGGTGAACAGGGGCCCTTGAGTATATCATTTAATTATAGTGTAATTGGTGGGATTGATTTGATTTAATTTAATTTAAATTAATTGAACGGTAATTCATGGCAGTTCAGCTCGGCACCATGGTATGCTCCTCCTGCACTATGTGGGATATCAGGGACACTTCCTGTGTCCCTGACGACCATATGTGCGGGAAGTGTAGCCAGCTGCAGCTACTGGCAGACTGCATTGCGGCGCTGGAGCTGCGACTGGATACATACTGGAGCATTCACGATGCTGAGGACATCGTGGAAAGCACAGATAATAAGTTGGTCACACCGCAGGTAAAGGTTGCACAGGCAGGAAGGGAATGGGTGAACAGGCAGAGTAGTAGGCACAGGCAGGTAGTGCAGCGATCCCCTGTGACCATCCCCCTCTCAAACAGATATACCGCTTTGGATATTGTTGGGGAGGATGGTTTATCGGGGGAAGGCAGCAGCAGCCAACTTCCTGGCACCATGGGTGGTTCTGCTGCACAGGACGGGAGGAAAAAGAGGGGTAGAGTTATAGTAATAGCGGATTCTATTTTAAGGGGAATAGATAGGCATTTCTGCGGCCGCAAATGAGACCCCAGGATGGTATGTTGCCTCTCTGGTGTAAGGGTCAAGTATGTCTCAGAGCGGCTGCAGAGCATTTTGGAAGAGGAGGGTGAACAATCAGTTGTCATGGTGCATATAGGTACCAACGATATTTATCTATCTATCTATCTATATCTATCGACCTATCTATATATATATTTATATGCCAGCTGGGGGTGCCCGGTGGTGCTGAGGCTTTTTTGAGGGCATGCTGTTGTTGGAAGAGAGAGAGGGAGTGACTGGTGGGGAAAAGAGAGAGCGACTGGGGGGGGGGAAGAGAGAGAGAGACTGGGGGGAAGACAGAGAGCGACTGGGGGGAAGAGAGAGAGAGACTGGGGGGAAGAGAGAGAGCGACTGGGGGGAAGAGACAGAGCGACTGGGGGGAAGAGAGAGAGCGAGAGACGGGGGGAGTCAGCGCGACTGGGGGGGAAGAGAGAGAGCGACTGGGGGGGAAGAGAGCGAGAGACTGGGGGGAAGAGAGTGAGAGACTGGGGGGGAAGAGAGAGAGCGAGAGACTGGGGGGGAAGAGAGAGCACGATGGGGGGAAGGGGGAGGAAGGGGAAGGGGGAGGAAGGGAAGGGGAGGAAGGGGGGGAGGTGGGGGAGAGGGGAGGGAAGGGGGGGTAGGGAAGGGAGGGGGGAGAAGGTGGGGGAGGGAGGAGAGGGGGAGGGAGGAGAGGGGGAGAGAGGGGAGGCAGAGAGGGGAGGCAGAGGGAAGGAGAGAGAGAGAGAGAGAGGGAAGGAGAGAGAGAGGGAAGGAGAGAGAGACAGAGAGAGAGGGAAGGAGAGAGAGAGAGGGAAGGAGAGAGAGAGAGAGAGGGAAGGAAGGAGAGAGAGAGATATTGGGAGTGTGAGAGAGAGAGATTGGGAGTGTGAGAGAGAGAGAGATTGAGAGTGTGAGAGGGAGAGAGATTGGGAGTGAGAGAGAGAGAGAGAGAGAGACTGGGAGTGTGAGAGAGAGAGAGATTGGAAGTGTGAGAGAGAGAGAGATTGGGAGTGTGAGAGAGAGAGATTGGGAGTGTGAGAGAGAGAGAGATTGGGAGTGTGAGAGAGAGATTGGGAGTGTGAGAGAGAGAGATTGGGAGTGTGAGAGAGAAAGAGATTGAGAGTGTGAGAGAGAGAGAGATTGGGAGTGTGAGAGAGAGAGTGATTGGGAGTGTGAGAGAGAGAGATTGGGAGTGTGAGAGAGAGAGAGATTGGGAGTGTGTGAGAGAGAGATTGGGAGTGTGGGAGAGAGAGAGATTGGGAGTGTGAGAGAGAGAGAGATTGGGAGTGTGAGAGAGAGAGAGATTGGGAGTGTGAGAGAGAGAGAGATTGGGAGTGTGAGAGAGAGAGAGATTGGGAGTGTGAGAGAGAGATAGATTGGGAGTGTGAGAGAGAGAGAGATTGGGAGTGTGAGAGAGAGAGAGATTGGGAGTGTGAGAGAGAGAGATTGGGAGTGTGAGAGAGAGAGAGGTTGGGAGTGTGAGAGAGAGAGATTGGAAGTGCGAGAGAGAGAGATTGGGAGTGCGAGAGAGAGAGATTGGGAGTGCGAGAGAGAGAGGTTGGGAGTGCGAGAGAGAGAGATTGGGAGTGCGAGAGAGAGAGACTGGGATTGTGAGAGAGAGAGAGATTGGGAGTGTGAGAGACAGAGATTCGGAGTTTGAGAGAGAGAGAGATTGGGAGTGTGAGAGAGAGAGAGATTGGGAGTGTGAGAGAGAGAGAGAGATTGGGAGTGTGAGAGAGAGAGATTGGGAGTGTGAGAGAGAGAGACTGGGAGTGTGAGAGAGAGAGAGACTGGGAGTGTGAGAGAGAGAGATTGGGAGTGAGAGAGAGAGAGATTGGGAGTGTGAGAGAGGAGAGAGGAGTGCGAGAGAGACAAATTGGAGACAAACGCACCGATTTCTTCACCCAGAGAAGAGGTGTCCGACAGGGCTGCAATTTGAGCCCGACCCTGTTCAACATATACATAAATGAATTAGCAGACATGCTGGAGCAAAGCGAGTCACCAGGTCTCCGTCTCCTTGATGGAGAAGTGAAATACCTGTTCTATGCGGACGACCTGGTTCTGCTGTCTCCCACAGAACAGGGATTACAGCAACAACTAGACCTACTCGACAAATACTGCCAAAATTGGGCTCTAACAGTAAATCTAAAGAAAACCAACATCATGATTTTTCAAAAAAGGCTCAGATGTCAGGAAAACAAATACCAGTTTACCCTCAGTGATACCACTATAGGACACACTATGAGCTACACCTACCTTGGTCTAACTATTACAGCATCAGAGAGCTTCAGCATAGCAGTGAATGCACTAAAAGAAAAAGCCCGAAGAGCCCTATATGCAATAAAAAGAAAATTCTACAACATCCAAATCCCATTCAAAATCTGGCTCAAAATATTTGACAGCATAATCCTGCCCATTGCACTGTGCGGTAGTGAAGTATGGGGCCCGCTAAATCACCAAAGCTACACGAAATGGGAAAAACACACAATAGAAGCCCTACATGCAGAATTCTGCCGAAGCATCCTTCGCACCCAAAGAAAAACGACAAGAAATGCATGCAGTTCCGAACTAGGCAGATACCCACTGATAATAAACATCCAAAAACGAGCACTAAACTTCCTAAATCACCTCAAATCTAGCTCCCCAGACACCCTTCATTTCAAAGCCTTTCAGACCCAAGAGCTAAATACAGAAAAGAGTCCCCTGAGTCAGCTGCTACTGAAACTAAGTACTCAGCCGGACCCTGACCAGCCCCAGACCAACACAGCCGTCCAAACACCAATCCGAGTGAACCAAATCATTAAACAATGCAAAGAAACCTACCTGGAACATTGGAACAAAATAACCGAAAGCCAAAGCAGATTAGAATGTTACCGGGCCCTAAAAAGAGATTATAAACTGGCAGACTACCTCACGACCATCAGAGACACAAAACAGAGACAGACCCTCACCAGGTACAGACTAAGCGACCACCAACTGGAAATTGAAAAAGGCAGATACAAGAAATCCTGGCAGCCTAGAGAGAATAGAATATGCGATCAATGTCTGGCCGGCGAGGTTGAAACAGAAATGCATTTCCTCCTAAAATGCGAAAAATTCAACACATCAAGAAACATATTATTCAACAAGCTAAGCCAAACAACCCCAGATTTCAAGGAATTGGATGACCTGTCAAAATTGAGATTAGTCCTGGGAGAAGGAGACAGACCATACCTTGGGGCCAAATATGTAACAACATGTCACAACCTGAGGACTGTTTAAAAGTAAGACTGTTTAAAATTAATATTGAACGTACCAAATGAAGTAGAAAGACTGTTTAAAATTAATATTGTTTAAAAGTAATATTGTATGCACCCAACAAATGTCAAATTGATTGACACCTACAGAATGTTGGAAAACTGTACCTTTGTGCTATCTAAGCTTTGGCAATATGGTTCTCTGTAAACTTTCATGCCAATAAAGCATTTGAATTGGAGAGATTGGTAGTGTGGGAGAGAGAGAGATTGGGAGTGTGAGAGAGAGAGATTGGGAGTGTGAGTGAGAGAAAGATTGGGAGTGTGAGAGAGAGATTGGGAGTGTGAGAGAGAGAGAGATTGGGAGTGTGAGAGAGAGAGAGATTGGGAGTGTGACAGAGAGAGATTGGGAGTGTGAGTGAGAGAAAGATTGGGAGTGTGAGAGAGATTGGGAGTGTGAGAGAGAGAGAGATTGGGAGTGTGAGAGAGAGAGAGATTGGGAGTGTGACAGAGAGAGATTGGGAGTGTGAGAGAGAGAGAGATTGGGAGTGTGAGAGAGAGAGATTGGAAGTGCGAAAGAGAGAGATTGGGAGTGCGAGAGAGAGAGATTGGGAGTGCGAGAGAGAGAGATTGTGAGTGTGAGAGAGAGAGAGATTGGGTGTGTGAGGGAGAGAGAGATTGGGAGTGTGAGAGAGAGAGAGATTGGGAGTGTGAGAGAGAGAGAGAGATTGGGAGTGTGAGACAGAGAGAGATTGTTGGTGAGTGAGAGAGAGAGATTGGGAGTGTGAGAGAGAGAGAGATTGGGAGTGTGAGAGAGAGATTGGGAGTGTGAGAGAGAGAGATTGGGAGTGTGAGAGAGAAAGAGATTGGGAGTGTGAGAGAGAGAGAGATTGGGAGTGTGAGAGAGAGAGTGATTGGGAGTGTGAGAGAGAGAGACTGGGAGTGTGAGAGAGAGAGAGATTGGGAGTGTGTGAGAGAGAGACTGGGAGTGTGGGAGAGAGAGAGATTGGGAGTGTGAGAGAGAGAGAGATTGGGAGTGTGAGAGAGAGAGAGATTGGGAGTGTGAGAGAGGGAGAGATTGGGAGTGTGAGAGAGAGAGAGATTGGGAGTGTGAGAGAGAGAGAGATTGGGAGTGTGAGAGAGAGAGAGATGGGGAGTGTGAGAGAGAGAGATTGGGAGTGTGAGAGAGAGAGTATGGGAGTGTGAGAGAGACAGAATTTGGGAGTGTGAGAGAGAGAGATTGGAAGTGCGAGAGAGAGAGATTGGGAGTGCGAGACAGAGTGATTGGTAGTGCGAGAGAGAGAGACTGGGATTGTGAGAGAGAGAGAGATTGGGAGTGTGAGAGACAGAGATTGGGAGTGTGAGAGAGAGAGAGATTGGGTGTCTGAGAGAGAGAGAGATTGGGAGTGTGAGAGAGAGAGAGATAGATTGGGAGTGTGAGAGAGAGAGAGATTGGGAGTGTGAGAGAGAGAGAGATTGGGAGTGAGAGAGAGAGAGAGTTTGGGTGTGTGAGAGAGAGAGATTGGGAGTGTGAGAGAGAGAGACTGGGAGTGTGAGAGAGAGAGACTGGGAGTGTGAGAGAGAGAGAGACTGGGAATGTGAGAGAGAGAGAGATTGGGAGTGAGAGAGAGAGAGATTGGGAGTGTGAGAGAGAGAGATTGGTAGTGTGGGAGAGAGAGATATTGGGAGTGTGAGAGAGAGAGAGATTGGGAGTGTGAGAGGGAGAGAGATTGGGAGTGTGAGTGAGAGAGAGATTGGGAACGTGAGAGAGAGAGAGATTGGGAGTGTGAGAGAGAGAGAGATTGGGAGTGTGAGAGAGAGAGAGATTGGGAGTGTGAGAGAGAGAGATTGGGAGTGTGAGAGAGAGAGAGATTGGGATTGTGAGAGAGAGAGAGATTGGAAGTGCGAAAGAGGGAGATTGGGAGTGCGAGAGAGAGAGATTGGGAGTGCGAGAGAGAGAGATTGCGAGTGTGAGAGAGAGAGAGATTGGGAGTGTGAGACAGAGAGAGATTGGGAGTGTGAGAGAGAGAGAGATTGGGAGTGTGAGAGAGAGAGAGATTGGGAGTGTGAGAGAGAGAGAGATTGGGAGTGTGAGAGAGAGAGAGATTGGGAGTGTGAGAGAGAGAGAGATTGGGAGTGTGAGAGAGAGAGAGATTGGGAGTGTGAGAGAGAGAGAGATTGGGAGTGTGAGAGAGAGAGATTGGAAGTGCGAGAGAGAGAGATTGGGAGTGCGAGAGAGAGAGATTGGGAGTGCGAGAGAGAGAGATTGGGAGTGCGAGAGAGAGAGATTGGGGGTGCGAGAGAGAGAGACTGGGATTCTGAGAGAGAGAGAGATTGGGATTGTGAGAGAGAGAGAGATTGGGAGTGTGAGAGAGAGAGAGATTGGGAGTGAGAGAGAGAGAGAGATTGGGAGTGTGAGAGAGAGAGATTGGGAGTGTGAGAGAGAGAGACTGGGAGTGTGAGAGAGAGAGACTGGGAGTGTGAGAGAGAGAGAGAGTGGGAGTGTGAGAGAGTGAGAGATTGGGAGTGTGAGAGAGAGAGATTGGGAATGTGAGAGAGAGAGAGATTGGGAGTGTGAGAGAGAGAGATTGGAAGAGCGAAAGAGAGAGATTGGGAGTGCGAGAGAGAGAGATTGGGAGTGCGAGAGTGAGAGATTGTGAGTGTGAGAGAGAGAGAGATTGGGAGTGTGAGGGAGAGAGAGCTTGGGAGTGTGAGAGAGAGAGAGATTGGGTGTGTGAGAGAGAGAGAGAGATTGGGAGTGTGAGACAGAGAGAGATTGTTAGTGAGTGAGAGAGAGAGATTGGGAGTGTGAGAGAGAGAGAGATTGGGAGTGTGAGAGAGAGATTGGGAGTGTGAGAGAGAGAGATTGGGAGTGTGAGAGAGAGAGATTGGTAGTGTGGGAGAGAGAGAGATTGGGAGTGTGAGAGAGAGAGAGATTGGGAGTGTGAGAGGGAGAGAGATTGGGAGTGTGAGTGAGAGAGAGATTGGGAACGTGAGAGAGAGAGAGATTGGGAGTGTGAGAGAGAGAGAGATTGGGAGTGTGAGAGAGAGAGAGATTGGTTACACTAAATGGGAAAAACATACAATAGAAGCCCTACATGCAGAATTCTGCCGAAGCATCCTTCGCACCCAAAGAAAAACGCCAACAAATGCATGCAGAGCCGAACTAGGCAGATACCCACTGATAATAAACATCCAAAAACGAGCACTAAACTTCCTAAATCACCTCAAATCTAGCTCCCCAGACACCCTTCATTTCAAAGCCTTTCAGACCCAAGAGCTAAACCCAGAAAAGAGTCCCCTGAGTCAGCTGCTACGGAAACTAAGTACTCAGCCGGACCCTGACCAGCCCCAGACCAACACAGCCGTCCAAACACCAATCCGAGTGAACCAAATCATTAAAAAATGCAAAGAAACCTACCTGGAACATTGGAACAAAATAACCGAAAGCCAAAGCAGATTAGAATGTTACCGGGCCCTAAAAAGAGAATATAAACTGGCAGACTACCTCACGACCATCAGAGACACAAAACAGAGACAGACCCTCACCAGGTACAGACTAAGCGACCACCAACTGGAAATTGAAAAAGGCAGATACAAGAAATCCTGGCAGCCTAGAGAGAATAGAATATGCGATCAATGTCTGGCTGGCGAGGTTGAAACAGAAATGCATTTCCTCCTAAAATGCGAAAAATTCAACACATCAAGAAACATATTATTCAACAAGCTAAGCCAAACAACCCCAGATTTCAAGGAATTGGATGATCTGTCAAAATTGAGATTAGTCCTAGGAGAAGGAGACAGACCATACCTTGGGGCCAAATATGTAACAACATGTCACAACCTGAGGACTGTTTAAAAGTAAGACTGTTTAAAATTAATATTGAACGTACCAAATGAAGTACAAAGACTGTTTAAAATTAATATTGTTTAAAAGTAATATTGTATGTACCCAACAAATGTCAAATCGATTGACACCTACAGAATGTTGGAAAACTGTACCTTTTTGCTATGTAAGCTTTGGCAATATGGTTCTCTGTAAACTTTCATGCCAATAAAGCATTTTAATTGGAAATTGGAATTGGATTGGGAGTGTGAGAGAGAGAGATTGGGAGTGTGAGAGAGAGAGAGATTGGGATTGTGAGAGAGAGAGAGATTGGAAGTGCGAAAGAGGGAGATTGGGAGTGCGAGAGAGAGAGATTGGGAGTGCGAGAGAGAGAGAGATTGGGAGTGTGAGAGAGAGAGAGATTGGGAGTGTGAGAGAGAGAGAGATTGGGAGTGTGAGAGAGAGAGAGATTGGGAGTGCGAGAGAGAGAGAGATTGGGAGTGTGAGAGAGAGAGAGATTGGGAGTGTGAGAGAGAGTGATTGGGAGTGTGAGAGAGAGAGATATTGGGAGTGTGAGAGAGAGAGATTGGAAGTGCGAGAGAGAGAGATTGGGAGTGCGAGAGAGAGAGATTGGGAGTGCGAGAGAGAGAGATTGGGAGTGCGAGAGAGAGGGATTGGGGGTGCGAGAGAGAGAGACTGGGATTGTGAGAGAGAGAGAGATTGGGATTGTGAGAGAGAGAGAGATTGGGAGTGTGAGAGAGAGAGAGATTGGGAGTGAGAGAGAGAGAGAGATTGGGAGTGTGAGAGAGAGAGATTGGGAGTGTGAGAGAGAGAGACTGGGAGTGTGAGAGAGAGAGACTGGGAGTGTGAGAGAGAGAGAGAGTGGGAGTGTGAGAGAGTGAGAGATTGGGAGTGTGAGAGAGAGAGATTGGGAATGTGAGAGAGAGAGAGATTGGGAGTGTGAGAGAGAGAGATTGGAAGAGCGAAAGAGAGAGATTGGGAGTGCGAGAGAGAGAGATTGGGAGTGCGAGAGTGAGAGATTGGGAGTGTGAGAGAGAGAGAGATTGGGAGTGTGAGGGAGAGAGAGATTGGGAGTGTGAGAGAGAGAGAGATTGGGAGTGTGAGAGAGAGAGAGAGATTGGGAGTGTGAGACAGAGAGAGATTGTTGGTGAGTGAGAGAGAGAGATTGGGAGTGTGAGAGAGAGAGAGATTGGGAGTGTGAGAGAGAGATTGGGAGTGTGAGAGAGAGAGATTGGGAGTGTGAGAGAGAAAGAGATTGGGAGTGTGAGAGAGAGAGAGATTGGGAGTGTGAGAGAGAGAGTGATTGGGAGTGTGAGAGAGAGAGATTGGGAGTGTGAGAGAGAGAGAGATTGGGAGTGTGTGAGAGAGAGATTGGGAATGTGAGAGAGAGAGAGATTGGGAGTGTGAGAGAGAGAGATTGGAAGAGCGAAAGAGAGAGATTGGGAGTGCGAGAGAGAGAGATTGGGAGTGCGAGAGTGAGAGATTGTGAGTGTGAGAGAGAGAGAGATTGGGAGTGTGAGGGAGAGAGAGATTGGGAGTGTGAGAGAGAGAGAGATTGGGTGTGTGAGAGAGAGAGAGAGATTGGGAGTGTGAGACAGAGAGAGATTGTTGGTGAGTGAGAGAGAGAGATTGGGAGTGTGAGAGAGAGAGAGATTGGGAGTGTGAGAGAGAGATTGGGAGTGTGAGAGAGAGAGATTGGGAGTGTGAGAGAGAGAGATTGGTAGTGTGGGAGAGAGAGAGATTGGGAGTGTGAGAGAGAGAGAGATTGGGAGTGTGAGAGGGAGAGAGATTGGGAGTGTGAGTGAGAGAGAGATTGGGAACGTGAGAGAGAGAGAGATTGGGAGTGTGAGAGAGAGAGAGATTGGGAGTGTGAGAGAGAGAGAGATTGGTTACACTAAATGGGAAAAACATACAATAGAAGCCCTACATGCAGAATTCTGCCGAAGCATCCTTCGCACCCAAAGAAAAACGCCAACAAATGCATGCAGAGCCGAACTAGGCAGATACCCACTGATAATAAACATCCAAAAACGAGCACTAAACTTCCTAAATCACCTCAAATCTAGCTCCCCAGACACCCTTCATTTCAAAGCCTTTCAGACCCAAGAGCTAAACCCAGAAAAGAGTCCCCTGAGTCAGCTGCTACGGAAACTAAGTACTCAGCCGGACCCTGACCAGCCCCAGACCAACACAGCCGTCCAAACACCAATCCGAGTGAACCAAATCATTAAAAAATGCAAAGAAACCTACCTGGAACATTGGAACAAAATAACCGAAAGCCAAAGCAGATTAGAATGTTACCGGGCCCTAAAAAGAGAATATAAACTGGCAGACTACCTCACGACCATCAGAGACACAAAACAGAGACAGACCCTCACCAGGTACAGACTAAGCGACCACCAACTGGAAATTGAAAAAGGCAGATACAAGAAATCCTGGCAGCCTAGAGAGAATAGAATATGCGATCAATGTCTGGCTGGCGAGGTTGAAACAGAAATGCATTTCCTCCTAAAATGCGAAAAATTCAACACATCAAGAAACATATTATTCAACAAGCTAAGCCAAACAACCCCAGATTTCAAGGAATTGGATGATCTGTCAAAATTGAGATTAGTCCTAGGAGAAGGAGACAGACCATACCTTGGGGCCAAATATGTAACAACATGTCACAACCTGAGGACTGTTTAAAATTAAGACTGTTTAAAATTAATATTGAACGTACCAAATGAAGTACAAAGACTGTTTAAAATTAATATTGTTTAAAAGTAATATTGTATGTACCCAACAAATGTCAAATCGATTGACACCTACAGAATGTTGGAAAACTGTACCTTTTTGCTATGTAAGCTTTGGCAATATGGTTCTCTGTAAACTTTCATGCCAATAAAGCATTTTAATTGGAAATTGGAATTGGATTGGGAGTGTGAGAGAGAGAGATTGGGAGTGTGAGAGAGAGAGAGATTGGGATTGTGAGAGAGAGAGAGATTGGAAGTGCGAAAGAGGGAGATTGGGAGTGCGAGAGAGAGAGATTGGGAGTGCGAGAGAGAGAGATTGCGAGTGTGAGAGAGAGAGAGATTGGGAGTGTGAGACAGAGAGAGATTGGGAGTGTGAGAGAGAGAGAGATTGGGAGTGTGAGAGAGAGAGAGATTGGGAGTGTGAGAGAGAGAGAGATTGGGAGAGCGAGAGAGAGAGAGATTGGGAGTGTGAGAGAGAGAGAGATTGGGAGTGTGAGAGAGAGTGATTGGGAGTGTGAGAGAGAGAGATATTGGGAGTGTGAGAGAGAGAGATTGGAAGTGCGAGAGAGAGAGATTGGGAGTGCGAGAGAGAGAGATTGGGAGTGCGAGAGAGAGAGATTGGGAGTGCGAGAGAGAGGGATTGGGGGTGCGAGAGAGAGAGACTGGGATTGTGAGAGAGAGAGAGATTGGGATTGTGAGAGAGAGAGAGATTGGGAGTGTGAGAGAGAGAGAGATTGGGAGTGAGAGAGAGAGAGAGATTGGGAGTGTGAGAGAGAGAGATTGGGAGTGTGAGAGAGAGAGACTGGGAGTGTGAGAGAGAGAGACTGGGAGTGTGAGAGAGAGAGAGAGTGGGAGTGTGAGAGAGTGAGAGATTGGGAGTGTGAGAGAGAGAGATTGGGAATGTGAGAGAGAGAGAGATTGGGAGTGTGAGAGAGAGAGATTGGAAGAGCGAAAGAGAGAGATTGGGAGTGCGAGAGAGAGAGATTGGGAGTGCGAGAGTGAGAGATTGGGAGTGTGAGAGAGAGAGAGATTGGGAGTGTGAGGGAGAGAGAGATTGGGAGTGTGAGAGAGAGAGAGATTGGGAGTGTGAGAGAGAGATTGGGAGTGTGAGAGAGAGAGATTGGGAGTGTGAGAGAGAAAGAGATTGGGAGTGTGAGAGAGAGAGAGATTGGGAGTGTGAGAGAGAGAGTGATTGGGAGTGTGAGAGAGAGAGATTGGGAGTGTGAGAGAGAGAGAGATTGGGAGTGTGTGAGAGAGAGATTGGGAGTGTGGGAGAGAGAGAGATTGGGAGTGTGAGAGAGAGAGAGATTGGGAGTGTGAGAGAGAGAGAGATTGGGAGTGTGAGAGAGAGAGAGATTGGGAGTGTGAGAGAGAGAGAGGTTGGGAGTGTGAGAGAGAGAGAGATTGGGAGTGTGAGAGAGAGAGAGATTGGGAGTGTGTGAGAGAGACAGACCCTCACCAGGTACAGACGAAGCGACCACCAACTGGAAATTGAAAAAGGCAGATACAAGAAATCCTGGCAGCCTAGAGAGAATAGAATATGCGATCAATGTCTGGCCGGCGAGGTTGAAACAGAAATGAATTTCCTCCTAAAATGCGAAAAATTCAACACATCAAGAAACATATTATTCAACAAGCTAAGCCAAACAACCCCAGATTTCAAGGAATTGGATGACCTGTCAAAATTGAGATTAGTCCTAGGAGAAGGAGACAGACCATACCTTGGGGCCAAATATGTAACAACATGTCACAACCTGAGGACTGTTTAAAATTAAAACTGTTTAAAATTAATATTGAACGTACCAAATGAAGTACAAAGACTGTTTAAAATTAATATTGTTTAAAAGTAATATTGTATGTACCCAACAAATGTCAAATCGATTGACACCTACAGAATGTTGGAAAACTGTACCTTTTTGCTATGTAAGCTTTGGCAATATGGTTCTCTGTAAACTTTCATGCCAATAAAGCATTTGAATTGGAATTGGAAATTGGAGAGATTGGGAGTGTGGCAGAGAGAGAGATTGGGAGTGTGAGAGAGAGAGAGATTGGGAGTGTGAGAGAGAGAGAGATTGGGAGTGTGAGAGAGAGAGAGATTGGGAGTGTGAGAGAGAGAGAGATTGGGAGTGTGAGAGAGAGATAGATTGGGAGTGTGAGAGAGAGAGAGATTGGGAGTGTGAGAGAGAGAGAGATTGGGAGTGTGAGAGAGAGAGATTGGGAGTGTGAGAGAGAGAGAGATTGGGAGTGTGAGAGAGAGAGATTGGAAGTGCGAGAGAGAGAGATTGGGAGTGCGAGAGAGAGAGATTGGGAGTGCGAGAGAGAGAGATTGGGAGTGCGAGAGAGAGATTGGGAGTGCGAGAGAGAGAGACTGGGATTGTGACAGAGAGAGAGATTGGGAGTGTGAGAGACAGAGATTCGGAGTGTGAGAGAGAGAGAGATTGGGAGTTTGAGAGAGAGAGATTGGTAGTGTGGGAGAGAGAGAGATTGGGAGTGTGAGAGAGAGAGAGATTGGGAGTGTGAGAGGGAGAGAGATTGGGAGTGTGAGTGAGAGAAAGATTGGGAGTGTGAGAGAAAGAGAGATTGGGAGTGTGAGAGAGAGAGAGATTGGGAGTGTGAGAGAGAGAGAGATTGGGAGTGTGACAGAGAGAGATTGGGAGTGTGAGAGAGAGAGAGATTGGGAGTGTGAGAGAGAGAGAGAGATTGGGAGTGAGAGAGAGAGAGAGATTGGGAGTGTGAGAGAGAGAGATTGGGAGTGTGAGAGAGAGAGACTGGGAGTGTGAGAGAGTGAGACTGGGAGTGTGAGAGAGAGAGAGATTGGGAGTGTGAGAGAGAGAGAGATTGGGAGTGTGAGAGAGAGAGATTGGGAGTGTGAGAGAGAGAGAGATTGGGAGTGTGAGAGAGAGAGATTGGAAGAGCGAAAGAGAGAGATTGGGAGTGCGAGAGAGAGAGATTGGGAGTGCGAGAGAGAGAGATTGTGAGTGTGAGAGAGAGAGAGGTTGGAAGTGTGAGGGAGAGAGAGATTGGGAGTGTGAGACAGAGAGAGATTGTTGGTGAGTGAGAGAGAGAGATTGGGAGTGTGAGAGAGAGAGAGATTGGGAGTGTGAGAGAGAGATTGGGAGTGTGAGAGAGAGAGATTGGGATTGTGAGAGAGAAAGAGATTGGGAGTGTGAGAGAGAGAGAGATTGGGAGTGTGAGAGAGAGAGTGATTGGGAGTGTGAGAGAGAGAGATTGGGAGTGTGAGAGAGAGAGAGATTGGGAGTGTGTGAGAGAGAGATTGGGAGTTCAACATATACATAAATGAATTAGCAGACATGCTGGAGCAAAGCGAGTCACCAGGTCTCCGTCTCCTGGATGGAGAAGTGAAGTCCCTGTTCTATGCGGATGACCTGGTTCTGCTGTCTCCCACAGAACAGGGATTACAGCAACAACTAGACCTACTCGACAAATACTGCCAAAATTGGGCTCTAACAGTAAATCTAAAGAAAACCAACATCATGATTTTTCAGAAAAGACCCAGATGTCAGGAAAACAAATACCAGTTTACCCTCAGTGATACCACTATAGGACACACTATGAGCTACACCTACCTTGGTCTAACTATTACAGCATCAGGGAGCTTCAGCATAGCAGTGAATGCACTAAAAGAAAAAGCCCGAAGAGCCCTATATGCAATAAAAAGAAAATTCTACAACATCCAAATCCCAATCAAAATCTGGCTCAAAATTTTTGACAGCATAATCCTGCCCATTGCACTGTACGGTAGTGAAGTATGGGGCCCGCTAAATCACCAAAGCTACACTAAATGGGAAAAACACACAATAGAAGCCCTACATGCAGAATTCTGCCGAAGCATCCTTCGCACCCAAAGAAAAACGCCAACAAATGCATGCAGAGCCGAACTAGGCAGATACCCACTGATAATAAACATCCAAAAACGAGCACTAAACTTCCTAAATCACCTCAAATCTAGCTCCCCAGCCTTTCAGACCCAAGAGCTAAACCCAGAAAAGAGTCCCCTGAGTCAGCTGCTACTGAAACTAAGTACTCAGCCGGACCCTGACCAGCCCCAGACCAACACAGCCGTCCAAACACCAATCCGAGTGAACCAAATCATTAAAAAATGCAAAGAAACCTACCTGGAACATTGGAACAAAATAACCGAAAGCCAAAGCAGATTAGAATGTTACCGGGCCCTAAAAAGAGAATATAAACTGGCAGACTACCTCACGACCATCAGAGACACAAAACAGAGACAGACCCTCACCAGGTACAGACTAAGCGACCACCAACTGGAAATTGAAAAAGGCAGATACAAGAAATCCTGGCAGCCTAGAGAGAATAGAATATGCGATCAATGTCTGGCTGGCGAGGTTGAAACAGAAATGCATTTCCTCCTAAAATGCGAAAAATTCAACACATCAAGAAACATATTATTCAACAAGCTAAGCCAAACAACCCCAGATTTCAAGGAATTGGATGATCTGTCAAAATTGAGATTAGTCCTAGGAGAAGGAGACAGACCATACCTTGGGGCTAAATATGTAACAACATGTCACAACCTGAGGACTGTTTAAAAGTAAGACTGTTTAAAATTAATATTGAACGTACCAAATGAAGTAGAAAGACTGTTTAAAATTAATATTGTTTAAAAGTAATATTGTATATACCCAACAAATGTCAAATCGATTGACACCTACAGAATGTTGGAAAACTGTACCTTTTTGCTATGTAAGCTTTGGCAATATGGTTCTCTGTAAACTTTCATGCCAATAAAGCATTTGAACTGAACTGAACTGAACTGAGTGTGGGAGAGAGAGAGATTGGGAGTGTGAGAGAGAGAGAGATTGGGAGTGTGAGAGAGAGAGAGATTGGGAGTGTGAGAGAGAGAGAGACTGGGAGTGTGAGAGAGAGAGAGATTGGGAGTGTGAGAGAGAGAGAGATTGGGAGTGTGAGAGAGAGAGATTGGGAGTGTGTGAGAGAGAGATTGGGAGTGTGGGAGAGAGAGAGATTGGGAGTGTGAGAGAGAGAGAGATTGGGAGTGCGAGAGAGAGAGAGATTGGAAGTGCGAGAGAGAGAGAGATTGGGAGTGTGAGAGAGAGAGAGATTGGGAGTGTGAGAGAGAGATAGATTGGGAGTGTGGGAGAGAGAGAGATTGGGAGTGTGAGAGAGATTGGGAGTGTGAGAGAGAGAGATTGGGAGTGTGAGAGAGAGAGAGATTGGGAGTGTGAGAGAGAGAGATTGGAAGTGCGAGAGAGAGAGATTGGGATTGTGAGAGACAGAGATTCGGAGTGTGAGAGAGAGAGAGATTCGGAGTGTGAGAGAGAGAGAGATTGGGAGTGTGAGAGAGAGAGAGAGATTGGGAGTGTGAGAGAGAGATTGGGAGTGTGAGAGAGAGAGATTGGGAGTGAGAGAGAGAGAGATTGGGAGTTTGAGAGAGAGAGATTGGTAGTGTGGGAGAGAGAGATTGGGGGTGTGAGAGAGAGAGAGATTGGGAGTGTGAGAGGGAGAGAGATTGGGAGTGTGAGTGAGAGAAAGATTGGGAGTGTGAGAGAGAGAGAGACTGGGAGTGTGAGACAGAGAGAGAATGTTGGTGAGTGAGAGAGAGAGATTGGGAGTGTGAGAGAGAGAGAGATTGCGAGTGTGAGAGAGATTGGGAGTGTGAGAGAGAGAGATTGGGAGAGTGAGAGAGAAAGAGATTGGGAGTGTGAGAGAGAGAGAGATTGGGAGTGTGAGAGAGAGAGTGATTGGGAGTGTGAGAGAGAGAGATTGGGAGTGTGAGAGAGAGAGAGATTGGGAGTGTGTGAGAGAGAGACTGGGAGTGTGGGAGAGAGAGAGATTGGGAGTGTGAGAGAGAGCGAGATTGGGAGTGTGATTGAGAGAGAGATTGGCAGTGTGAGAGAGAGAGAGATTGGGAGTGTGAGAGAGAGAGATTGGGAGTGTGAGTGAGAGAGAGATTGGGAGTGTGAGAGAGAGAGAGATTGGGAGTGTGAGAGAGAGAGATTGGGAGTGTGAGAGAGAGAGTATGGGAGTGTGAGAGAGACAGAATTTGGGAGTGCGAGAGAGAGAGATTGGAAGTGCGAGAGAGAGAGATTGGGAGTGCGAGACAGAGAGATTGGGAGTGCAAGAGAGAGAGACTGGGATTGTGATAGAGAGAGAGATTGGGAGTGTGAGAGACAGAGATTGGGAGTGTGAGAGAGAGAGAGATTGGGTGTGTGAGAGAGAGAGAGAGATTGGGAGTGTGTGAGAGAGAGAGAGAGATTGGGAGTGTGAGAGAGAGAGAGATTGGGAGTGTGAGAGAGAGAGAGATTGGGAGTGAGAAAGAGAGAGAGTTTGGGTGTGTGAGAGAGAGAGATTGGGAGTGTGAGAGAGAGAGACTGTGAGTGTGAGAGAGAGAGACTGGGAGTGTGAGAGAGAGAGAGACTGGGAATGTGAGAGAGAGAGAGATTGGAAGTGAGAGAGAGAGAGATTGGGAGTGTGAGAGAGAGAGATTGGTAGTGTGGGAGAGAGAGAGATTGGGAGTGTGAGAGAGAGAGAGATTGGGAGTGTGAGAGGGAGAGAGATAGGGAGTGTGAGTGAGAGAGAGATTGGGAACGTGAGAGAGAGAGATTGGGAGTGTGAGAGAGAGAGAGGTTGGGAGTGTGAGACAGAGAGAGATTGGGAGTGTGAGAGAGAGAGATTGGGAGTGTGAGAGAGAGAGAGATTGGGATTGTGAGAGAGAGAGAGATTGGAAGTGCGAAAGAGAGAGATTGGGAGTGCGAGAGAGAGAGATTGTGAGTGCGAGAGAGAGAGATTGTGAGTGTGAGAGAGAGAGATTGGGAGTGTGAGAAAGAGAGAGATTGGGAGTGTGAGAGAGAGAGAGATTGGGAGTGTGAGAGAGAGAGAGATTGGGAGTGTGAGAGAGAGAGAGATTGGGAGTGTGAGAGAGAGAGAGATTGGGAGTGTGAGAGAGAGAGAGATTGGGAGTGTGAGAGAGAGAGATTGGGAGTGTGAGAGAGAGAGAGTTTGGGAGTGTGAGAGAGAGAGATTGGAAGTGCGAGAGAGAGAGTGATTGGGAGTGTGAGAGAGAGAGATTGGGAGTGTGAGAGAGAGAGAGATTGGGAGTGTGTGAGAGAGAGACTGGGAGTGTGGGAGAGAGAGAGATTGGGAGTGTGAGAGAGAGAGAGATTGGGAGTGTGATTGAGAGAGAGATTGGGAGTGTGAGAGAGAGAGAGATTGGGAGTGTGAGAGAGAGTGATTGGGAGTGTGAGAGAGAGAGAGATTGGGAGTGTGAGAGAGAGAGATTGGGAGTGTGAGAGAGAGAGTATGGGAGTGTGAGAGAGACAGAATTTGGGAGTGCGAGAGAGAGAGATTGGAAGTGCGAGAGAGAGAGATTGGGAGTGCGAGACAGAGAGATTGGGAGTGCGAGAGAGAGAGACTGGGATTGTGATAGAGAGAGAGATTGTGAGTGTGAGAGACAGAGATTGGGAGTGTGAGAGAGAGAGAGATTGGGTGTGTGAGAGAGAGAGAGATTGGGAGTGTGTGAGAGAGAGAGAGAGATTGGAAAACTGTACCTTTTTGCTATGTAAGCTTTGGCAATATGGTTCTCTGTAAACTTTCATGCCAATAAAGCATTTGAACTGAGAACTGAGAACTGAGATTGGGAGTGTGAGAGAGAGAGAGGTTGGGAGTGTGAGACAGAGAGAGGTTGGGAGTGTGAGAGAGAGAGATTGGGAGTGTGAGAGAGAGAGAGATTGGGATTGTGAGAGAGAGAGAGATTGGAAGTGCGAAAGAGAGAGATTGGGAGTGCGAGAGAGAGAGAATGGGAGTGCGAGAGAGAGAGATTGTGAGTGTGAGAGAGAGAGATTGGGAGTGTGAGAAAGAGAGAGATTGGGAGTGTGAGAGAGAGAGAGATTGGGAGTGTGAGAGAGAGAGAGATTGGGAGTGTGAGAGAGAGAGAGATTGGGAGTGTGAGAGAGAGAGAGATTGGGAGTGTGAGAGAGAGAGAGATTGGGAGTGTGAGAGAGAGAGAGATTGGGAGTGTGAGAGAGAGAGATTGGGAGTGTGAGAGAGAGAGAGTTTGGGAGTGTGAGAGAGAGAGATTGGAAGTGCGAGAGAGAGAGATTGGGAGTGCGAGAGAGAGAGATTGGGAGTGCGAGAGAGAGAGACTGGGATTGTGAGAGAGAGAGAGATTGGGAGTGTGAGAGAGAGAGAGATTGGGAGTGTGAGAGAGAGAGAGAGATTGGGAGTGTGAGAGAGAGAGAGATTGGGAGTGTGAGAGAGAGAGAGATTGGGAGTGAGAGAGAGAGAGAGATTGGGAGTGTGAGAGAGAGAGATTGGGAGTGTGAGAGAGACTGGGAGTGTGAGAGACATATACACCAAACAAAAAATGGGAAAATATTCGCCTGTTTCATCGACTTCAAGAAAGCCTTTGACTCTATATGGCACGAAGGGCTCTATTATAAACTTCTTCAATGTGGAATAGGGGGCAAAGTCTATGACCTTATTAAATCAATGTATCTGAAAAACAAATGCGGGGTCAAAATTGGAGACAAACGCACCGATTTCTTCACCCAGAGAAGAGGCGTCCGGCAGGGCTGCAATTTGAGCCCGACCCTGTTCAACATATACATAAATGAATTAGCAGACATGCTGGAGCAAAGCGAGTCACCAGGTCTCCGTCTCCTAGATGGAGAAGTGAAATCCCTGTTCTATGCGGACGACCTGGTTCTGCTGTCTCCCACAGAACAGGGATTACAGCAACAACTAGACCTACTCGACAAATACTGCCAAAATTGGGCTCTAACAGTAAATCTAAAGAAAACCAACATCATGATTTTTCAAAAAAGGCCCAGATGTCAGGAAAACAAATACCAGTTTACCCTCAGTGATATCACTATAGGACACACTATGAGCTACACCTACCTTGGTCTAACTATTACAGCATCAGGGAGCTTCAGCATAGCAGTGAATGCACTAAAAGAAAAAGCCCGAAGAGCCCTATATGCAATAAAAAGAAAATTCTACAACATCCAAATCCCAATCAAAATCTGGCTCAAAATATTTGACAGCATAATCCTGCCCATTGCACTGTACGGTAGTGAAGTATGGGGCCCGCTAAATCACCAAAGCTACAATAAATGGGAAAAACATACAATAGAAGCCCTACATGCAGAATTCTGCCGAAGCATCCTTCGCACCCAAAGGAAAACGCCAACAAATGCATGCAGAGCCGAACTAGGCAGATACCCACTGATAATAAACATCCAAAAACGAGCACTAAACTTCCTAAATCACCTCAAATCTAGCTCCCCAGACACCCTTCATTTCAAAGCCTTTCAGACCCAAGAGCTAAACCCAGAAAAGAGTCCCCTGAGTCAGCTGCTACGGAAACTAAGTACTCAGCCGGACCCTGACCAGCCCCAGACCAACACAGCCGCCCAAACACCAATCCGAGTGAACCAAATCATTAAAAAATGCAAAGAAACCTACCTGGAACATTGGAACAAAATAACCGAAAGCCAAAGCAGATTAGAATGTTACCGGGCCCTAAAAAGAGAATATAAACTGGCAGACTACCTCACGACCATCAGAGACACAAAACAGAGACAGACCCTCACCAGGTACAGACTAAGCGACCACCAACTGGAAATTGAAAAAGGCAGATACAAGAAATCCTGGCAGCCTAGAGAGAATAGAATATGCGATCAATGTCTGGCTGGCGAGGTTGAAACAGAAATGCATTTCCTCCTAAAATGCGAAAAATTCAACACATCAAGAAACATATTATTCAACAAGCTAAGCCAAACAACCCCAGATTTCAAGGAATTGGATGATCTGTCAAAATTGAGATTAGTCCTAGGAGAAGGAGACAGACCATACCTTGGGGCCAAATATGTAACAACATGTCACAACCTGAGGACTGTTTAAAATTAAGACTGTTTAAAATTAATATTGAACGTACCAAATGAAGTACAAAGACTGTTTAAAATTAATATTGTTTAAAAGTAATATTGTATGTACCCAACAAATGTCAAATCGATTGACACCTACAGAATGTTGGAAAACTGTACCTTTTTGCTATGTAAGCTTTGGCAATATGGTTCTCTGTAAACTTTCATGCCAATAAAGCATTTTAATTGGAATTGGAATTGGAATTGGACTGGGAGTGTGAGAGAGAGAGAGATTGGAAGTGTGAGAGAGAGATAGATTGGGAGTGTGAGAGAGAGAGATTGGGAGTGTGAGAGAGAGAGAGATTGGGAGTGTGAGAGAGAGAGATTGGAAGAGCAAAAGAGTGAGATTGGGAGTGCGAGAGAGAGAGAGATTGGGAGTGCGAGAGAGAGAGATTGTGAGTGTGAGAGAGAGAGAGATTGGGAGTGTGAGGGAGAGAGAGATTGGGAGTGTGAGAGAGAGATTGGGAGTGTGAGAGAGAGAGATTGGGAGTGTGGGAGAGAGAGAGAGATTGGGAGTGTGAGACAGAGAGAGATTGTTGGTGAGTGAGAGAGAGAGATTGGGAGTGTGAGAGAGAGAGAGATTGGGAGTGAGAGAGAGAGATTGGGAGTGTGAGAGAGACAGATTGGGAGTGTGAGAGAGAAAGAGATTGGGAGTGTGAGAGAGAGAGAGATTGGGAGTGTGAGAGAGAGAGTGATTGGGAGTGTGAGAGAGAGTGATTGGGAGTGTGAGAGAGAGAGAGATTGGGAGTGTGTGAGAGAGAGATTGGGAGTGTGGGAGAGAGAGAGATTGGGAGTGTCAGAGAGAGAGAGATTGGGAGTGTGAGGGAGAGAGAGATTGGGAGTGTGAGAGAGAGAGAGATTGGGAGTGAGAGAGAGAGAGAGATTGGGAGTGTGAGAGAGAGAGATTGGGAGTGTGAGAGAGACTGGGAGTGTGAGAGAGAGAGACTGGGAGTGTGAGAGAGAGAGAGATTGGGAGTGTGAGAGAGAGAGAGATTGGGAGTGTGAGAGAGAGAGATTGGAAGAGCGAAAGAGAGAGATTGGGAGTGCGAGAGAGAGAGATTGGGAGTGCGAGAGAGAGAGATTGTGAGTGTGAGAGAGAGAGAGATTGGGAGTGTGAGGGAGAGAGAGATTGGGAGTGTGAGAGAGAGAGAGGTTGGGAGTGTGAGAGAGAGAGAGAGATTGGGAGTGTGAGACAGAGAGAGATTGTTGGTGAGTGAGAGAGAGAGATTGGGAGTGTGAGAGAGAGAGAGATTGGGAGTGTGAGAGAGAGATTGGGAGTGTGAGAGAGAGAGATTGGGAGTGTGAGAGAGAAAGAGATTGGGAGTGTGAGAGAGAGAGAGATTGGGAGTGTGAGAGAGAGAGTGATTGGGAGTGTGAGAGAGAGAGATTGGGAGTGTGAGAGAGAGAGAGATTGGGAGTGTGTGAGAGAGAGATTGGGAGTGTGGGAGAGAGAGAGAATGGGAGTGTCAGAGAGAGAGAGATTGGGAGTGTGAGAGAGAGAGAGATTGGGAGTGTGAGAGAGAGAGAGATTGGGAGTGTGAGAGAGAGAGAGATTGGGAGTGTGAGAGAGAGAGAGATTGGGAGTGTGAGAGAGAGAGAGATTGGGAGTGTGAGAGAGAGAGATTGGGAGTGTGAGAGAGAGAGTATGGGAGTGTGAGAGAGACAGAATTTGGGAGTGCGAGAGAGAGAGATTGGAAGTGCGAGAGAGAGAGATTAGGAGTGCGAGACAGAGAGATTGGGAGTGCGAGAGAGAGAGACTGGGATTGTGAGAGAGAGAGAGATTGGGAGTGTGAGAGACAGAGATTGGGAGTGTGAGAGAGAGAGAGATTGGGTGTGTGAGAGAGAGAGAGGTTGGGAGTGTGAGAGAGAGAGAGAGATTGGGAGTGTGAGAGAGAGAGAGATTGGGAGTGTGAGAGAGAGAGAGATTGGGAGTGAGAGAGAGAAAGAGTTTGTGAGTGTGAGAGAGAGAGATTGGGAGTGTGAGAGAGGGAGTGTGAGAGAGAGAGAGAGATTGGGAGTGTGAGAGAGAGAGAGATTGGGAGTGAGAGAGAGAGAGATTGGGAGTGGGAGAGAGAGAGATTGGTAGTGTGGGAGAGAGAGAGATTGGGAGTGTGAGAGAGAGAGAGATTGGGAGTGTGAGAGGGAGAGAGATTGGGAGTGTGAGAGAGAGAGATTGGGAGTGTGAGAGAGAGAGAGATTGGGATTGTGAGAGAGAGAGAAATTGGAAGTGCGAAAGAGAGAGATTTGGAGTGCGAGAGAAAGAGATTGGGAGTGCGAGAGAGAGCGATTGTGAGTGTGAGAGACAGAGAGATTGGGAGTGTGAGAGAGAGAGAGATTGGGAGTGTGAGAGAGAGAGAGATTGGGAGTGTGAGAGGGAGAGAGATAGGGAGTGTGAGTGAGAGAGAGATTGGGAACGTGAGAGAGAGAGATTGGGAGTGTGAGAGAGAGAGAGGTTGGGAGTGTGAGAGAGAGAGAGATTGGGAGTGTGAGAGAGAGAGATTGGGAGTGTGAGAGAGAGAGTGATTGGGATTGTGAGAGAGAGAGAGATTGGAAGTGCGAAAGAGAGAGATTGGGAGTGCGAGAGAGAGAGATTGGGAGTGCGAGAGAGAGAGATTGTGAGTGTGAGAGAGAGAGATTGGGAGTGTGAGAAAGAGAGAGATTGGGAGTGTGAGAGAGAGAGAGATTGGGAGTGTGAGAGAGAGAGAGATTGGGAGTGTGAGAAAGAGAGAGATTGGGAGTGTGAGAGAGAGAGAGATTGGGAGTGTGAGAGAGAGAGAGATTGGGAGTGTGAGAGAGAGAGATTGGGAGTGTGAGAGAGAGAGAGATTGGGAGTGTGAGAGAGAGAGATTGGAAGTGCGAGAGAGAGAGATTGGGAGTGCGAGAGAGAGAGATTGGGAGTGCGAGAGAGAGAGACTGGGATTGTGAGAGAGAGAGAGATTGGGAGTGTGAGAGAGAGAGAGATTGGGAGTGTGAGAGAGAGAGAGAGATTGGGAGTGTGAGAGAGAGAGAGATTGGGAGTGTGAGAGAGAGAGAGATTGGGAGTGAGAGAGAGAGAGATTGGGAGTGTGAGAGAGAGAGGTTGGGAGTGTGAGAGAGAGAGACTGGGAGTGTGAGAGAGAGAGACTGGGAGTGTGAGAGAGAGAGAGATTGGAAGTGTGAGAGAGAGAGAGATTGGGAGTGTGAGAGAGAGAGATTGGGAGTGTGAGAGAGAGAGAGATTGGGAGTGTGAGAGAGAGAGATTGGAAGAGCGAAAGAGAGAGATTGGGAGTGCGAGAGAGAGAGATTGGGAGTGCGAGAGAGAGAGATTGTGAGTGTGAGAGAGAGAGAGATTGGGACTGTGAGGGATTTCTTCACCCAGAGAAGAGGCGTCCGGCAGGGCTGCAATTTGAGCCCGACCCTGTTCAACATATTCATAAATGAATTAGCAAACACGCTGGAGCAAAGCGAGTCACCAGGTCTCCGTCTCCTGGATGGAGAAGTGAAGTCCCTGTTCTATGCGGATGACCTGGTTCTGCTGTCTCCCACAGAACAGGGATTACAGCAACAACTAGACCTACTCGACAAATACTGCCAAAATTGGGCTCTAACAGTAAATCTAAAGAAAACCAACATCATGATTTTTCAGAAAAGACCCAGATGTCAGGAAAACAAATACCAGTTTACCCTCAGTGATACCACTATAGGACACACTATGAGCTACACCTACCTTGGTCTAACTATTACAGCATCAGGGAGCTTCAGCATAGCAGTGAATGCACTAAAAGAAAAAGCCCGAAGAGCCCTATATGCAATAAAAAGAAAATTCTACAACATCCAAATCCCAATCAAAATCTGGCTCAAACCTTTTGACAGCATAATCCTGCCCATTGCACTGTACGGTAGTGAAGTATGGGGCCCGCTAAATCACCAAAGCTACACTAAATGGGAAAAACACACAATAGAAGCCCTACATGCAGAATTCTGCCGAAGCATCCTTCGCACCCAAAGAAAAACGCCAACAAATGCATGCAGAGCCGAACTAGGCAGATACCCACTGATAATAAACATCCAAAAACGAGCACTAAACTTCCTAAATCAGCTCAAATCTAGCTCCCCAGACACCCTTCATTTCAAAGCCTTTCAGACCCAAGAGCTAAACCCAGAAAAGAGTCCCCTGAGTCAGCTGCTACTGAAACTAAGTACTCAGCCGGACCCTGACCAGCCACAGACCAACACAGCCATCCAAACACCAATCCGAGTGAACCAAATCATTAAAAAATGCAAAGAAACATACCTGGAACATTGGAACAAAATAACCGAAAGCCAAAGCAGATTAGAATGTTACCGGGCCCTAAAAAGAGAATATAAACTGGCAGACTACCTCACGACCATCAGAGACACAAAACAGAGACAGACCCTCACCAGGTACAGACTAAGCGACCACCAACTGGAAATTGAAAAAGGCAGATACAAGAAATCCTGGCAGCCTAGAGAGAATAGAATATGCGATCAATGTCTGGCTGGCGAGGTTGAAACAGAAATGCATTTCCTCCTAAAAGGCGAAAAATTCAACACATCAAGAAACATATTATTCAACAAGCTAAGCCAAACAACCCCAGATTTCAAGGAATTGGATGATCTGTCAAAATTGAGATTAGTCCTAGGAGAAGGAGACAGACCATACCTTGGGGCTAAATATGTAACAACATGTCACAACCTGAGGACTGTTTAAAAGTAAGACTGTTTAAAATTAATATTGAACGTACCAAATGAAGTAGAAAGACTGTTTAAAATTAATATTGTTTAAAAGTAATATTGTATATACCCAACAAATGTCAAATCGATTGACACCTACAGAATGTTGGAAAACTGTACCTTTTTGCTATGTAAGCTTTGGCAATATGGTTCTCTGTAAACTTTCATGCCAATAAAGCATTTGAACTGAACTGAACTGAACTGATTGGGAGTGTGAGAGAGAGAGAGATTGGGAGTGTGAGAGAGAGAGAGAGATTGGGAGTGTGAGACAGAGAGAGATTGTTGGTGAGTGAGAGAGAGAGATTGGGAGTGTGAGAGAGAGAGAGATTGGGAGTGAGAGAGAGAGATTGGGAGTGTGAGAGAGAGAGTGGGAGTGTGAGAGAGAAAGAGATTGGGAGTGTGAGAGAGAGAGAGATTGGGAGTGTGAGAGAGAGAGTGATTGGGAGTGTAAGAGAGAGTGATTGGGAGTGTGAGAGAGAGAGAGATTGGGAGTGTGTGAGAGAGAGATTGGGAGTGTGGGAGAGAGAGAGATTGGGAGTGTCAGAGAGAGAGAGATTGGGAGTGTGAGAGAGAGAGAGATTGGGAGTGTGAGAGAGAGAGAGATTGGGAGTGTGAGAGAGAGAGAGATTGGGAGTGTGAGAGAGAGAGATTGGGAGTGTGAGAGAGAGAGAGATTGGGAGTGTGAGAGAGAGAGATTGGGAGTGTGAGAGAGAGAGTATGGGAGTGTGAGAGAGACAGAATTTGGGAGTGCGAGAGAGAGAGATTGGAAGTGCGAGAGAGAGATTAGGAGTGCGAGACAGAGAGATTGGGAGTGCGAGAGAGAGAGACTGGGATTGTGAGAGAGAGAGAGATTGGGAGTGTGAGAGACAGAGATTGGGAGTGTGAGAGAGAGAGAGATTGGGTGTGTGAGAGAGAGAGAGATTGGGAGTGTGAGACAGAGAGAGAATGTTGGTGAGTGAGAGAGAGAGATTGGGAGTGTGATTGAGAGAGAGATTGGGAGTGTGAGAGAGAGAGAGATTGGGAGTGTGAGAGAGAGAGATTGGGAATGTGAGAGAGAGAGAGATTGGGAGTGTGAGAGAGAGAGATTGGGAGTGTGAGAGAGAGAGAGATTGGGAGTGAGAGAGAGAGAGAGTTTGGGTGTGAGAGAGAGAGATTGGGAGTGTGAGAGAGAGAGACTGTGAGTGTGAGAGAGAGAGACTGGGAGTGTGAGAAAGCGAGAGATTGGGAGTGTGAGAGAGAGAGAGATTGGGAGTGTGAGAGAGAGAGAGATTGGGAGTGTGAGAGAGAGAGAGATTGGGAGTGTGAGAGAGAGAGAGATTGGGAGTGTGAGAGAGAGATTGGGAGTGTGAGAGAGAGAGATTGGGAGTGTGAGAGAGAGAGAGTTTGGGAGTGTGAGAGAGAGAGATTGGAAGTGCGAGAGAGAGAGTGATTGGGAGTGTGAGAGAGAGAGATTGGGAGTGTGAGAGAGAGAGAGATTGGGAGTGTGTGAGAGAGAGACTGGGAGTGTGGGAGAGAGAGAGATTGGGAGTGTGAGAGAGAGAGAGATTGGGAGTGTGATTGAGAGAGAGATTGGGAGTGTGAGAGAGAGAGAGATTGGGAGTGTGAGAGAGAGTGATTGGGAGTGTGAGAGAGAGAGAGATTGGGAGTGTGAGAGAGAGAGAGATTGGGAGTGTGAGAGAGAGAGTATGGGAGTGTGAGAGAGACAGAATTTGGGAGTGCGAGAGAGAGAGATTGGAAGTGCGAGAGAGAGAGATTGGGAGTGCGAGACAGAGAGATTGGGAGTGCGAGAGAGAGAGACTGGGATTGTGATAGAGAGAGAGATTGGGAGTGTGAGAGACAGAGATTGGGAGTGTGAGAGAGAGAGAGATTGGGTGTGTGAGAGAGAGAGAGATTGGGAGTGTGTGAGAGAGAGAGAGAGATTGGAAAACTGTACCTTTTTGCTATGTAAGCTTTGGCAATATGGTTCTCTGTAAACTTTCATGCCAATAAAGCATTTGAACTGAGAACTGAGAACTGAGATTGGGAGTGTGAGAGAGAGAGAGGTTGGGAGTGTGAGACAGAGAGAGATTGGGAGTGTGAGAGAGAGAGATTGGGAGTGTGAGAGAGAGAGAGATTGGAATTGTGAGAGAGAGAGAGATTGGAAGTGCGAAAGAGAGAGATTGGGAGTGCGAGAGAGAGAGATTGGGAGTGCGAGAGAGAGAGATTGTGAGTGTGAGAGAGAGAGATTGGGAGTGTGAGAAAGAGAGAGATTGGGAGTGTGAGAGAGAGAGAGATTGGGAGTGTGAGAGAGAGAGAGATTGGGAGTGTGAGAGAGAGAACTATTACAGCATCAGGGAGCTTCAGCATAGCAGTGAATGCACTAAAAGAAAAAGCCCGAAGAGCCCTATATGCAATAAAAAGAAAATTCTACAACATCCAAATCCCAATCAAAATCTGGCTCAAAATATTTGACAGCATAATCCTGCCCATTGCACTGTACGGTAGTGAAGTATGGGGCCCGCTAAATCACCAAAGCTACACTAAATGGGAAAAACATACAATAGAAGCCCTACATGCAGAATTCTGCCGAAGCATCCTTCGCACCCAAAGGAAAACGCCAACAAATGCATGCAGAGCCGAACTAGGCAGATACCCACTGATAATAAACATCCAAAAACGAGCACTAAACTTCCTAAATCACCTCAAATCTAGCTCCCCAGACACCCTTCATTTCAAAGCCTTTCAGACCCAAGAGCTAAACCCAGAAAAGAGTCCCCTGAGTCAGCTGCTACGGAAACTAAGTACTCAGCCGGACCCTGACCAGCCCCAGACCAACACAGCCGCCCAAACACCAATCCGAGTGAACCAAATCATTAAAAAATGCAAAGAAACCTACCTGGAACATTGGAACAAAATAACCGAAAGCCAAAGCAGATTAGAATGTTACCGGGCCCTAAAAAGAGAATATAAACTGGCAGACTACCTCACGACCATCAGAGACACAAAACAGAGACAGACCCTCACCAGGTACAGACTAAGCGACCACCAACTGGAAATTGAAAAAGGCAGATACAAGAAATCCTGGCAGCCTAGAGAGAATAGAATATGCGATCAATGTCTGGCTGGCGAGGTTGAAACAGAAATGCATTTCCTCCTAAAATGCGAAAAATTCAACACATCAAGAAACATATTATTCAACAAGCTAAGCCAAACAACCCCAGATTTCAAGGAATTGGATGATCTGTCAAAATTGAGATTAGTCCTAGGAGAAGGAGACAGACCATACCTTGGGGCCAAATATGTAACAACATGTCACAACCTGAGGACTGTTTAAAATTAAGACTGTTTAAAATTAATATTGAACGTACCAAATGAAGTACAAAGACTGTTTAAAATTAATATTGTTTAAAAGTAATATTGTATGTACCCAACAAATGTCAAATCGATTGACACCTACAGAATGTTGGAAAACTGTACCTTTTTGCTATGTAAGCTTTGGCAATATGGTTCTCTGTAAACTTTCATGCCAATAAAGCATTTTAATTGGAATTGGAATTGGAATTGGAGAGATTGGGAGTGTGAGAGAGAGAGAGATTGGGAGTGTGAGAGAGAGAGAGATTGGGAGTGTGAGAGAGAGAGAGATTGGGAGTGTGAGAGAGAGAGATTGGGAGTGTGAGAGAGAGAGAGTTTGGGAGTGTGAGAGAGAGAGATTGGAAGTGCGAGAGAGAGAGATTGGGAGTGCGAGAGAGAGAGATTGGGAGTGCGAGAGAGAGAGACTGGGATTGTGAGAGAGAGAGAGATTGGGAGTGTGAGAGAGAGAGAGATTGGGAGTGTGAGAGAGAGAGAGAGATTGGGAGTGTGAGAGAGAGAGAGATTGGGAGTGTGAGAGAGAGAGAGATTGGGAGTGAGAGAGAGAGAGAGATTGGGAGTGTGAGAGAGAGAGATTGGGAGTGTGAGAGAGACTGGGAGTGTGAGAGAGAGAGACTGGGAGTGTGAGAGAGAGAGAGATTGGAAGTGTGAGAGAGAGATAGATTGGGAGTGTGAGAGAGAGAGATTGGGAGTGTGAGAGAGAGAGAGATTGGGAGTGTGAGAGAGAGAGATTGGAAGAGCGAAAGAGAGAGATTGGGAGTGCGAGAGAGAGCGATTGGGAGTGCGAGAGAGAGAGAGATTGTGAGTGTGAGAGAGAGAGAGATTGGGAGTGTGAGGGAGAGAGAGATTGGGAGTGTGAGAGAGAGAGAGATTGGGAGTGTGAGAGAGAGAGAGAGATTGGGAGTGTGAGACAGAGAGAGATTGTTGGTGAGTGAGAGAGAGAGATTGGGAGTGTGAGAGAGAGAGAGATTGGGAGTGTGAGAGAGAGATTGGGAGTGTGAGAGAGAGAGATTGGGAGTGTGAGAGAGAAAGAGATTGGGAGTGTGAGAGAGAGAGAGATTGGGAGTGTGAGAGAGAGAGTGATTGGGAGTGTGAGAGAGAGAGATTGGGAGTGTGAGAGAGAGAGAGATTGGGAGTGTGTGAGAGAGAGATTGGGAGTGTGGGAGAGAGAGAGAATGGGAGTGTCAGAGAGAGAGAGATTGGGAGTGTGAGAGAGAGAGAGATTGGGAGTGTGAGAGAGAGAGAGATTGGGAGTGTGAGAGAGAGAGAGATTGGGAGTGTGAGAGAGAGAGAGATTGGGAGTGTGAGAGAGAGAGAGATTGGGAGTGTGAGAGAGAGAGATTGGGAGTGTGAGAGAGAGAGTATGGGAGTGTGAGAGAGACAGAATTTGGGAGTGCGAGAGAGAGAGATTGGAAGTGCGAGAGAGAGAGATTAGGAGTGCGAGACAGAGAGACTGGGAGTGCGAGAGAGAGAGACTGGGATTGTGAGAGAGAGAGAGATTGGGAGTGTGAGAGACAGAGATTGGGAGTGTGAGAGAGAGAGAGATTGGGTGTGTGAGAGAGAGAGAGGTTGGGAGTGTGAGAGAGAGAGAGAGATTGGGAGTGTGAGAGAGAGAGAGATTGGGAGTGTGAGAGAGAGAGAGATTGGGAGTGAGAGAGAGAAAGAGTTTGTGAGTGTGAGAGAGAGAGATTGGGAGTGTGAGAGAGGGAGTGTGAGAGAGAGAGAGAGATTGGGAGTGTGAGAGAGAGAGAGATTGGGAGTGAGAGAGAGAGAGATTGGGAGTGGGAGAGAGAGAGATTGGTAGTGTGGGAGAGAGAGAGATTGGGAGTGTGAGAGAGAGAGAGATTGGGAGTGTGAGAGGGAGAGAGATTGGGAGTGTGAGAGAGAGAGATTGGGAGTGTGAGAGAGAGAGAGATTGGGATTGTGAGAGAGAGAGAAATTGGAAGTGCGAAAGAGAGAGATTTGGAGTGCGAGAGAAAGAGATTGGGAGTGCGAGAGAGAGCGATTGTGAGTGTGAGAGACAGAGAGATTGGGAGTGTGAGAGAGAGAGAGATTGGGAGTGTGAGAGAGAGAGAGATTGGGAGTGTGAGAGAGAGAGATTGGGAGTGTGAGAGAGAGAGAGATTGGGAGTGTGAGAGAGAGAGAGTTTGGGAGTGTGAGAGAGAGAGATTGGAAGTGCGAGAGAGAGAGATTGGGAGTGCGAGAGAGAGAGATTGGGAGTGCGAGAGAGAGAGATTGGGAGTGCGACGGATAGAGATTGGGAGTGCGAGAGAGAGAGACTGGGATTGTGAGAGAGAGAGAGATTGGGATTGTGAGAGAGAGAGAGATTGGGAGTGTGAGAGACAGAGATTGGGAGTGTGAGAGAGAGAGAGAGATTGGGAGTGTGAGAGAGAGAGAGAGAGAACTCAGTACAAGAGAGAGAGAGAGAGAACTCAGCACGAGAGAGAGAACTCAGCATGAGAGAGAGAGAGAACACAGCACGAGAGAGAGAGAACTCAGCACAAGAGAGAGAGAGAGAGAACTCAGCACGAGAGAGAGAGAGAGAACTCAGCACGAGAGAGAGAGAACTCAGCACAACGGAGAGAGAGAACTCAGCACGAGAGAGAGAGAGAGAACTCAGCACGAGAGAGAGAGAACTCAGCACGAGAGAGAGAGGGAGAGAACTCAGCACAAGAGAGAGAGAGAACACAGCACGAGAGAGAGAACTCAGCACGAGAGAGAACTCAGCACGAGAGAGAGAGAGAGAACTCACAGCACGAGAGAGAGAGAGAGAACTCACAGCACGAGAGAGAGAGAGAACTCAGCACGAGAGAGAGAGAGAACTCAGCACGAGAGAGAGAGAGAGAGAACTCAGCACGAGAGAGAGAGAGAGAACTCAGCACGAGAGAGAGAGAGAGAACTCAGCACGAGAGAGAGAGAGAGAACTCAGCACGAGAGAGAGAGAGAACTCAGCACGAGAGAGAGAGAACTCAGCACGAGAGAGAGAGAGAGAGAACTCAGCACGAGAGAGAGAGAGAGAGAGAACTCAGCACGAGAGAGAGAGAACTCAGCACGAGAGAGAGAGAGAACTCAGCACGAGAGAGAGAGAGAGAGAACTCAGCACGAGAGAGAGAGAACTCAGCACGAGAGAGAGAGAGAGAACTCAGCACGAGAGAGAGAGAGAGAACATTGGAACAAAATAACCGAAAGCCAAAGCAGATTAGAATGTTACCGGGCCCTAAAAAGAGAATATAAACTGGCAGACTACCTCACGACCATCAGAGACACAAAACAGAGACAGACCCTCACCAGGTACAGACTAAGCGACCACCAACTGGAAATTGAAAAAGGCAGATACAAGAAATCCTGGCAGCCTAGAGAGAATAGAATATGCGATCAATGTCTGGCTGGCGAGGTTGAAACAGAAATGCATTTCCTCCTAAAATGCGAAAAATTCAACACATCAAGAAACATATTATTCAACAAGCTAAGCCAAACAACCCCAGATTTCAAGGAATTGGATGATCTGTCAAAATTGAGATTAGTCCTAGGAGAAGGAGACAGACCATACCTTGGGGCTAAATATGTAACAACATGTCACAACCTGAGGACTGTTTAAAAGTAAGACTGTTTAAAATTAATATTGAACGTACCAAATGAAGTAGAAAGACTGTTTAAAATTAATATTGTTTAAAAGTAATATTGTATATACCCAACAAATGTCAAATCGATTGACACCTACAGAATGTTGGAAAACTGTACCTTTTTGCTATGTAAGCTTTGGCAATATGGTTCTCTGTAAACTTTCATGCCAATAAAGCATTTGAACTGAACTGAAAACTGAACTGAGAGTTTGGGAGTGTGAGAGAGAGAGAGAGATTGGGAGTGTGAGAGAGAGAGAGATTGGGAGTTAGAGAGAGATTGGAAGTGTGAGAGCGAGAGGCGCCGCGCAACCGACCGTTCAAAGCAAAACAGCGGCCGGGGGATCGGAGCCAGAACAGCGCAGGAAAACCCGGGAACAGAGAGAGAGAAACCGGGAACAGAGAGAGAGAACTCCAAAACAGGGAGAGAGAGAGAGCAGAGACCGAGCAGCAACCGGAGCACGGAGCCTGAAGCCGGAGAAAGGCCCGAGGAACCGGGCCGAGCGAGGCACCGGAGAGAAGGAGAGCGAGCAGCAACAGGAGTCGACCCAGACCGGGAGGAGCGGCCCGAGCCAGTCAAAGAGGCGAGTGGAGAGGTAGGGGTGCCGGATCGGGTCGGGCCTGGAGAGCGAGCAAGCCCGGGGCCTGAAACCCGAGAAACTCCGGGGTCGGAGAAACTCGGACAAACACCGGGCCGGGACAGCACAGCCGAGCCGAGGGGCTGGGGCCAGGGCAGAAGCCCGGAGAGAGCGTTGGGAGCTGAGAGCTGAGAGCGCGAAATTTGAACGAAGGGAAACGGCTGAAAGGAGAAAAGGAGCAAAGAGAGGTAACTGCACCTAGAGAGAGAGAGACGGAGCGAGAGAGCGTGAGAGAGAGAGAGAGGAGAGGAAACACCAGCTGGAGAGAAAAAGCCGGAGAAATAAGTTTTACCTAACTCTACCTAAGTTTCATTTTAGTTAAAGTTAGTTCGGAAAAAGTTTAATTTTATTTAAATTTAGCTCGAAAAAAAAAAAAAAAAAACCTGGAAAAGGAACAACAAACCCGCGAGGAAAAGGAATAGAAACTCGAGAGAAACGATAAACTACCCGAACCAAGAGCCTGTGAGAAAAAGAGAAAGATAAACCTTTAAGAGCAGCTATATCAAAGATGAACCCCTGAAAAACTCCCAATTTTGGACCTAAAAGTGGGCTAAGGTGGAACACGACACAAAAAAGAGAAAAAAAAAAGTTATCTATCTGAGACAAAAAACAAACGACTACAATGAGCAGGGAAATGATATATCCTGAGCAATGCACAAAAAATAAAGCAAAGGAAAAATACAAGTACACAACACTAAAAAATAACCCAGAAATCCTCTACGTGGACTATACCACACACAAAGGGACTAAGCTGAAGAACAACCTCATATTCTACACCGAATACGTCACCTCCTGGAAGGAGACTTTACAAAAACACTACACATACGTCTCCAGTGAAGGTATTGGCAGTGGAGGCAGACTGAAAATATGTAAAGATGGAAACCTAGATAAAGATGACCCCCTGCTAACCATAAGCTACTACAACAAAAATAGAAAGATCATGATACAGGGGAATGTGGAAAATCTGGACACCTTCGAAAAGGAATTCCCCCAGTTGAAAACTAAGGCAGACACAAAGAGGACCAATGGACAGGAAGCAAAAGAGAGTCGAACAGAGGATGAGGAGAGCCAAGTGGAGGAAGAAGAAGAGAGACCAGCTGAGGAAAACACCTCCCTGTACATCTCCACCCCCCCCACACCTCTCAACGAAAACAAAATGATGAAAGAGAATCTGGCCAAACTAGAACTTGATTTCAACGAGTACAGAGAAACACTGGCCAAGAATTTGAAGGAGGAATTCAAACAGCTAAAAACGGAACACGAGTCCACCATCCACAAGCTGAGAAAGACCATAGAGGAGCAAAGAAATGAGATCAAAGAACTCCGTACTCAACTAAACAAAATGAAGGAGACCGTAGAAAGGCTCAGCAGGCAACACAAACCTCTTAAGGTCCAAAAACCTGAGGACACAAAAACAACACACACAAGGACACAGAACCCGCCGGATGCCACCCCACACGAAGACACACCGAAAGCCACAAACCCCGCTCCAACCAGCCCTCAGTCGAGTCATGCCCAGACTACTGCTACCCAGTCCTCACACACAGGAACACAAAAACCGACAGATACCCCCCCAAACGAGGACACACCGAAAGCCCCAAACCCCGCTCCTGCCACACAACATATCCCAGAAACCCAGCCAACAACCAGCCACCAGGCGAGTCCTACCCAGACTACTGTTACCCAGTCTGAAAAACCAGCCCCTCAGGCGGTCCTGCTGACCGACTCCAACGGAAAGTTTCTGGACCCCCAGAGGCTGTTCCCAGACCATCAAGTCCTGAAAAAATGGTGCAGCAACACAGGCCAAGCAATGAAGATCCTGAACAAAGAATCCCTTGGAAGCCCCAAATGGATTGTGATCCACACAGGCACGAACGACCTACGCACCCTACAGGAAGGCACGGCTTGGGCGGTGAGCAGGATGGCAGAAAAGGCCAGCAGGGAATTCCCCGAGGCGCGGATCGTGATCTCCACACTACTGCCCAGAAAGGACACCCCAGCCTATATAATCCACAACACCAACAGGGAGATCGACACGAGATGTTCTGTCCTCCCCAACGTCTCCCTGGCCCATCATCCAAACATCAACACAAGGGACCTCTATGACGAAATACATCTACTCAAACAGCGGATGTGGGTCTTCGCAAGAAACCTCATAAACACTGCCAAAAGACGCAGCCCTCCCACCCCCCCTACCATTGGGAGCCCAAACAGGACCACCAATGTCCCCCACCCCCCTTTACAAAACCGACAACAGAACCGTGCTTTTATACCTGACCCAAGACCCCCCTCTAGACCACAGACTGTAGACCAAGAACTGAGAAAGATCATGACGATGCTGAACAGCCTGATAGAAAGCCGGAGAAATTATTAATATTGTTATTTATCATTATCATTATTGTTATCTTATCAGTATTATTACTATTATTAGATAGATATATGTGCATGCCTCATGAAATTTATACTAAATCATCACTTAGCATTATAGAAAATAGTGTTTCCACACTCATCCCACAAAATAGGTCCATTTTATTTTGTTTTATTGAACTATATAAATGCGTTCTTTCCACATAAGCTGCTGGAATATCCAGGGCCTCCGCTCCTCAACTTTTGGGATGAAGAGTACAGACCCTGAATTCCTAAAAGCTATAAAAGACATTGATATAATTGTGTTAACAGAAACATGGTGCCAAAAGGACATGCCGACCCACTGTCCTCCAATGTACCATGAAATCATTGTGCCCTCAGTAAAGAACACTAAAACACGCAAGGGCAGAACCTCCGGGGGAATATTGGTGTGGTATAAGGGAGAACTGGACAAACACATCTCACCGGTAAAACAGGGGAAATCACACGTATGGCTAAAACTAGATAAAAATATAGGAATAGCAAAAAAAGATGTTTACTTATGTGCGATCTACATACCTCCAATAGATTCGCCATATTTCGAAGAGGAGTTATTTGATACTCTCCACATGGAAATCAGCCATTTCCAGGCCCAAGGAAAGGTGATAATATGTGGGGACCTAAATGCAAGGACCGGCTGTGAACCTGACTTCATAGACCCACAGGGAAACAACCATGTGTTTGGCCAGACCCCTTTAGATGTCACACCAGCCATCGCAAATCGGAACAACCTTGATCGTGAAATAAATAAAAGCGGTAGGGAGGTAGTGCAACTCTGCCGAGCCTTAGGCCTGTACATAGTTAATGGTAGGTTCAGAGGGGACTCCCTAGGGAGACTCACATACTCCTCAACTCTTGGGTCTAGTGTGGTGGACTATACAATCACTGACCTGGACCCCTGCGATATCAACGCATTCACTGTCAGGCAGCAATCCCCCCTCTCAGACCATAACCAAATAAATGTGTACCTTAAACTTTCTGCCCAAACTACAGACACAAAAAAGGAACACAGTAAGCTACATAAAATAAACCAGACATACAGATGGGCCCCAGACAGTGGAGATAAATTCATCACAGCACTAAATTCACCTGATCTCACAAGTAAAATTTCAAAATTTAAAGAAAATCTATATGAGATCACCAGAGATGGTGTAAACACGGCCATAGAGGATATAAATATGATCTTCCATGAGGCAGCTGTAAAAGCCGACCTCGTGAAACAGAAGAGGAAGCATCACAAAAGACAAAATAAAAATATGAAATGGTTTGACCACGAATGCAAAAATGCCAGAAAAGACCTGAGAAAAATATCAAACCAAAAGCATCGGCAACCAAACAATCCGGACCTACGTACTAGATACAATGAAACCCTCAAAAGATATAAACACACCATTAGGAACAAAACACAAAACTATACCCACAAAATACTCGAAGAAATTGAAAACTCCACCAATCCAAAACAATTCTGGGAAATGTGGAATAACCTGAGTACAACACAATTGCAAGCATTACCAATCCAAGATGGCGACATCTGGAGAACACATTTTGAAAACCTCTACAAAGACATCCCAAAAAACAAAACAAACCCAAGTCAACATCAGGTCACAGAAAAACTCCACACATTAGAAGCAACAATTAAAGACAACCAAAACCCTCTAGACTCCCCAATCACATGGAAAGAACTGGCCAAAAAACAAAATCTCTCCACCTAAAGAAAGCCTGTGGCCCAGACAACATCAAAAATGAAATGCTAAAGTTCAGCAATATGGAGATGCAGGGTGCGATACTCAAACTATTCAACAACATATTACGCTCAGGCTGTTTTCCCGATATCTGGTGCCAAGGACTAATCTCCCCCATATATAAAAGTGGAAACAAATCAGACCCAAATAACTACCGCGGCATCTGTGTCAACAGTTGTCTAGGGAAGTTATTCTGCAGTATTCTAAATAGTAGATTACTTGATTTTCTTAACAAACATAATATCCTCAGAAAAAACCAAATAGGCTTTCTTCCAAAACACCGCACCGCCGACCATATCTATACCCTTCACACCCTCATTGAAAAACATAAACACCAAACAAAAAATGGGAAAATATTCGCCTGTTTCATCGACTTCAAGAAAGCCTTTGACTCTATATGGCACGAAGGGCTCTATTATAAACTTCTTCAGTGTGGAATAGGGGGCAAAGTCTATGACCTTATTAAATCAATGTATCTGAAAAACAAATGCGGGGTCAAAATTGGAGACAAACGCACCGATTTCTTCACCCAGAGAAGAGGCGTCCGGCAGGGCTGCAATTTGAGCCCGACCCTGTTCAACATATACATAAATGAATTAGCAGACATGCTGGAGCAAAGCGAGTCACCAGGTCTCCGTCTCCTGGATGGAGAAGTGAAGTCCCTGTTCTATGCGGACGACCTGGTTCTGCTGTCTCCCACAGAACAGGGATTACAGCAACAACTAGACCTACTCGACAAATACTGCCAAAATTGGGCTCTAACAGTAAATCTAAAGAAAACCAACATCATGATTTTTCAGAAAAGACCCAGATGTCAGGAAAACAAATACCAGTTTACCCTCAGTGATACCACTATAGGACACACTATGAGCTACACCTACCTTGGTCTAACTATTACAGCATCAGGGAGCTTCAGCATAGCAGTGAATGCACTAAAAGAAAAAGCCCGAAGAGCCCTATATGCAATAAAAAGAAAATTCTACAACATCCAAATCCCAATCAAAATCTGGCTCAAAATTTTTGACAGCATAATCCTGCCCATTGCACTGTACGGTAGTGAAGTATGGGGCCCGCTAAATCACCAAAGCTACACTAAATGGGAAAAACACACAATAGAAGCCCTACATGCAGAATTCTGCCGAAGCATCCTTCGCACCCAAAGAAAAACGCCAACAAATGCATGCGGAGCCGAACTAGGCAGATACCCACTGATAATAAACATCCAAAAACGAGCACTAAACTTCCTAAATCACCTCAAATCTAGCTCCCCAGACACCCTTCATTTCAAAGCCTTTCAGACCCAAGAGCTAAACCCAGAAAAGAGTCCCCTGAGTCAGCTGCTACTGAAACTAAGTACTCAGCCGGACCCTGACCAGCCCCAGACCAACACAGCCGTCCAAACACCAATCCGAGTGAACCAAATCATTAAAAAATGCAAAGAAACCTACCTGGAACATTGGAACAAAATAACCGAAAGCCAAAGCAGATTAGAATGTTACCGGGCCCTAAAAAGAGAATATAAACTGGCAGACTACCTCACGACCATCAGAGACACAAAACAGAGACAGACCCTCACCAGGTACAGACTAAGCGACCACCAACTGGAAATTGAAAAAGGCAGATACAAGAAATCCTGGCAGCCTAGAGAGAATAGAATATGCGATCAATGTCTGGCTGGCGAGGTTGAAACAGAAATGCATTTCCTCCTAAAATGCGAAAAATTCAACACATCAAGAAACATATTATTCAACAAGCTAAGCCAAACAACCCCAGATTTCAAGGAATTGGATGATCTGTCAAAATTGAGATTAGTCCTAGGAGAAGGAGACAGACCATACCTTGGGGCTAAATATGTAACAACATGTCACAACCTGAGGACTGTTTAAAAGTAAGACTGTTTAAAATTAATATTGAACGTACCAAATGAAGTAGAAAGACTGTTTAAAATTAATATTGTTTAAAAGTAATATTGTATATACCCAACAAATGTCAAATCGATTGACACCTACAGAATGTTGGAAAACTGTACCTTTTTGCTATGTAAGCTTTGGCAATATGGTTCTCTGTAAACTTTCATGCCAATAAAGCATTTGAACTGAACTGAACTGAACTGAACTGAGAGACAGAGATTGGGAGTGTGAGAGAGAGAGATTGGGAGTGTGAGAGAGAGAGACTGGGAGTGTGAGAGAGAGAGACTGGGAGTGTGAGAGAGAGAGATTGGTAGTGTGGGAGAGAGAGAGATTGGGAGTGTGAGAGAGAGAGAGATTGGGAGTGTGAGAGGGAGAGAGATTGGGAGTGTGAGTGAGAGAGAGATTGGGAGTGTGAGAGAGAGAGAGATTGGGAGTGTGAGAGAGAGAGAGATTGGGAATGTACCATGAAATCATTGTGCCCTCAGTAAAGAACACTAAAACACGCAAGGGCAGAACCTCCGGGGGAATATTGGTGTGGTATAAGGGAGAACTGGACAAACACATCTCACCGGTAAAACAGGGAAAATCACACGTATGGCTAAAACTAGATAAAAATATAGGAATAGCAAAAAAAGATGTTTACTTATGTGCGATCTACATACCTCCAATAGAATCGCCATATTTCGAAGAGGAGTTATTTGATACTCTCCACATGGAAATCAGCCATTTCCAGGCCCAAGGAAAGGTGATAATATGTGGGGACCTAAATGCAAGGACCGGTTGTGAACCTGACTTCATAGACCCACAGGGAAACAACCATGTGTTTGGCCAGACCCCTTTAGATGTCACACCAGCCATCGCAAATCGGAACAACCTTGATCGTGAAATAAATAAAAGCGGTAGGGAGGTAGTGCAACTCTGCCGAGCCTTAGGCCTGTACATAGTTAACGGTAGGTTCAGAGGGGACTCCCTAGGGAGACTCACATACTCCTCAACTCTTGGGTCTAGTGTGGTGGACTATACAATCACTGACCTGGACCCCTGCGATATCAACGCATTCACTGTCAGGCAGCAATCCCCCCTCTCAGACCATAACCAAATAAATGTGTACCTTAAACTTTCTGCCCAAACTACAGACACAAAAAAGGAACCCAGTAAGCTACATAAAATAAACCAGACATACAGATGGGCCCCAGACAGTGGAGATAAATTCATCACAGCACTAAAGTCACCTGATCTCACAAGTAAAATATCAAAATTTAAAGAAAACCCATACGAGATCACCAGAGATGGTGTAAACATGGCCATAGAGGATATAAATATGATCTTCCATGAGGCAGCTGTAAAAGCCGACCTTGTGAAACAGAAGAGGAAGCGTCACAAAAGACAAAATAAAAATAAGAAATGGTTTGACCACGAATGCAAAAATGCCAGAAAAGACCTGAGAAAAATATCAAACCAAAAGCATCGCCAACCAAACAATCCGGACCTACGTACTAGATACAATGAAACCCTCAAAAGATATAAACACACCATTAGGAACAAAACACAAAACTATACCCACAAAATACTCGAAGAAATTGAAAACTCCACCAATCCAAAACAATTCTGGGAAATGTGGAATAACCTGAGTACAACACAATTGCAAGCATTACCAATCCAAGATGGCGACATCTGGAGAACACATTTTGAAAACCTCTGCAAAGACATCCCAATAAACGAAACAAACCCAAGTCAACATCAGGTCACAGAAAAACTCCACACATTAGAAGCAACAATTAAAGACAACCAAAACCCTTTAGACTCCCCAATCACATGGAAAGAACTGGCCACAAAAACAAAATCTCTCCACCTAAAGACAGCCTGTGGCCCAGACAACATCAAAAATGAAATGCTAAAGTTCAGCAATATGGAGATGCAGGGTGCGATACTCAAACTATTCAACAACATATTACGCTCAGGCTGTTTTCCCGATATCTGGTGCCAAGGACTAATCTCCCCCATATATAAAAGTGGAAACAAATCAGACCCAAATAACTACCGCGGCATCTGTGTCAACAGTTGTCTAGGGAAGTTATTCTGCAGTATTCTAAATAGTAGATTACTTGATTTTCTTAACAAACATAATATCCTCAGAAAAAACCAAATAGGCTTTCTTCCAAAACACCGCACCGCCGACCATATCTATACCCTTCACACCCTCATTGAAAAACATAAACACCAAACAAAAAATGGGAAAATATTCGCCTGTTTCATCGACTTCAAGAAAGCCTTTGACTCTATATGGCACGAAGGGCTCTATTATAAACTTCTTCAGTGTGGAATAGGGGGCAAAGTCTATGACCTTATTAAATCAATGTATCTGAAAAACAAATGCGGGGTCAAAATTGGAGACAAACGCACCGATTTCTTCACCCAGAGAAGAGGCGTCCGGCAGGGCTGCAATTTGAGCCCGACCCTGTTCAACATATACATAAATGAATTAGCAGACATGCTGGAGCAAAGCGAGTCACCAGGTCTCCGTCTCCTGGATGGAGAAGTGAAGTCCCTGTTCTATGCGGACGACCTGGTTCTGCTGTCTCCCACAGAACAGGGATGACAGCAACAACTAGACCTACTCGACAAATACTGCCAAAATTGGGCTCTAACAGTAAATCTAAAGAAAACCAACATCATGATTTTTCAGAAAAGACCCAGATGTCAGGAAAACAAATACCAGTTTACCCTCAGTGATACCACTATAGGACACACTATGAGCTACACCTACCTTGGTCTAACTATTACAGCATCAGGGAGCTTCAGCATAGCAGTGAATGCACTAAAAGAAAAAGCCCGAAGAGCCCTATAATCAATAAAAAGAAAATTCTACAACATCCAAATCCCAATCAAAATCTGGCTCAAAATATTTGACAGCATAATCCTGCCCATTGCACTGTACGGTAGTGAAGTATGGGGCCCGCTAAATCACCAAAGCTACACTAAATGGGAAAAACACACAATAGAAGCCCTACATGCAGAATTCTGCCGAAGCATCCTTCGCACCCAAAGAAAAACGCCAACAAATGCATGCAGAGCCAAACTAGGCAGATACCCACTGATAATAAACATCCAAAAACGAGCACTAAACTTCCTAAATCACCTCAAATCTAGCTCCCCAGACACCCTTCATTTCAAAGCCTTTCAGACCCAAGAGCTAAACCCAGAAAAGAGTCCCCTGAGTCAGCTGCTACTGAAACTAAGAACTCAGCCGCACCCTGACCAGCCCCAGACCAACACAGCCGTCCAAACACCAATCCGAGTGAACCAAATCATTAAAAAATGCAAAGAAACCTACCTGGAACATTGGAACAAAATAACCGAAAGCCAAAGCAGATTAGAATGTTACCGGGCCCTAAAAAGAGAATATAAACTGGCAGACTACCTCACGACCATCAGAGACACAAAACAGAGACAGACCCTCACCAGGTACAGACTAAGCGACCACCAACTGGAAATTGAAAAAGGCAGATACAAGAAATCCTGGCAGCCTAGAGAGAATAGAATATGCGATCAATGTCTGGCTGGCGAGGTTGAAACAGAAATGCATTTCCTCCTAAAATGCGAAAAATTCAACACATCAAGAAACATATTATTCAACAAGCTAAGCCAAACAACCCCAGATTTCAAGGAATTGGATGATCTGTCAAAATTGAGATTAGTCCTAGGAGAAGGAGACAGACCATACCTTGGGGCCAAATATGTAACAACATGTCACAACCTGAGGACTGTTTAAAAGTAAGACTGTTTAAAATTAATATTGAACGTACCAAATGAAGTAGAAAGACTGTTTAAAATTAATATTGTTTAAAAGTAATATTGTATGTACCCAACAAATGTCAAATCGATTGACACCTACAGAATGTTGGAAAACTGTACCTTTTTGCTATGTAAGCTTTGGCAATATGGTTCTCTGTAAACTTTCATGCCAATAAAGCATTTGAACTGAACTGAACTGAACTGATTGGGAGTGTGAGAGAGAGAGAGATTGGGAGTGTGAGAGAGAGAGTGATTGGGAGTGTGAGAGAGAGAGACTGGGAGTGTGGGAGAGAGAGAGATTGGGAGTGTGAGAGAGAGAGAGATTGGGAGTGTGATTGAGAGAGAGATTGGGAGTGTGAGAGAGAGAGAGATTGGGAGTGTGAGAGAGAGAGATTGGGAGTGTGAGAGAGAGAGAGATTGGGAGTGTGAGAGAGAGAGAGATTGGGAGTGTGAGAGAGAGAGATTGGGAGTGTGAGAGAGAGAGTATGGGAGTGTGAGAGAGACAGAATTTGGGAGTGCGAGAGAGAGAGATCGGAAGTGCGAGAGAGAGAGATTGGGAGTGCGAGACAGAGAGATTGGGAGTGCGAGAGAGAGAGACTGGGATTGTGATAGAGAGAGAGATTGGGAGTGTGAGAGACAGAGATGGGGAGTGTGAGAGAGAGAGAGATTGGGTGTGTGAGAGAGAGAGAGATTGGGAGTGTGTGAGAGAGAGAGAGAGATTGGGAGTGTGAGAGAGAGAGAGATTGGGAGTGTGAGAGAGAGAGAGATTGGGAGTGAGAGAGAGAGAGAGTTTGGGTGTGTGAGAGAGAGAGATTGGGAGTGTGAGAGAGAGAGACTGTGAGTGTGAGAGAGAGAGACTGGGAGTGTGAGAGAGAGAGAGACTGGGAATGTGAGAGAGAGAGAGATTGGGAGTGAGAGAGAGAGAGACTGGGAGTGTGAGAGAGAGAGATTGGTAGTGTGGGAGAGAGAGAGATTGGGAGTGTGAGAGAGAGAGAGATTGGTAGTGTGAGAGGGAGAGAGATAGGGAGTGTGAGTGAGAGAGAGATTGGGAACGTGAGAGAGAGAGATTGGGAGTGTGAGAGAGAGAGAGGTTGGGAGTGTGAGAGAGAGAGAGATTGGGAGTGTGAGAGAGAGAGATTGGGAGTGTGAGAGAGAGAGTGATTGGGATTGTGAGAGAGAGAGAGATTGGAAGTGCGAAAGAGAGAGATTGGGAGTGCGAGAGAGAGAGATTGGGAGAGCGAGAGAGAGAGATTGTGAGTGTGAGAGAGAGAGATTAGGAGTGTGAGAAAGAGAGAGATTGGGAGTGTGAGAGAGAGAGAGATTGGGAGTGTGAGAGAGAGAGAGATTGGGAGTGTGAGAGAGAGAGAGATTGGGAGTGTGAGAGAGAGAGAGATTGGGAGTGTGAGAGAGAGAGAGATTGGGAGTGTGAGAGAGAGAGATTGGGAGTGTGAGAGAGAGAGAGATTGGGAGTGTGAGAGAGAGAGATTGGAAGTGCGAGAGAGAGAGATTGGGAGTGCGAGAGAGAGAGATTGGGAGTGCGAGAGAGAGAGACTGGGATTGTGAGAGAGAGAGAGATTGGGAGTGTGAGAGAGAGAGAGATTGGGATTGTGAGAGAGAGAGAGAGATTGGGAGTGTGAGAGAGAGAGAGATTGGGAGTGTGAGAGAGAGAGAGATTGGGAGTGAGAGAGAGAGAGAGATTGGGAGTGTGAGAGAGAGAGATTGGGAGTGTGAGAGAGAGAGACTGGGAGTGTGAGAGAGAGAGACTGGGAGAGTGAGAGAGAGAGAGATTGGAAGTGTGAGAGAGAGAGAGATTGGGAGTGTGAGAGAGAGAGATTGGGAGTGTGAGAGAGAGAGAGATTGGGAGTGTGAGAGAGAGAGATTGGAAGAGCGAAAGAGAGAGATTGGGAGTGCTAGAGAGAGAGATTGGGAGTGCGAGAGAGAGAGATTGTGAGTGTGAGAGAGAGAGAGATTGGGAGTGTGAGGGAGAGAGAGATTGGGAGTGTGAGAGAGAGAGAGATTGGGAGTGTGAGAGAGAGAGAGAGATTGGGAGTGTGAGACAGAGAGAGATTGTTGGTGAGTGAGAGAGAGAGATTGGGAGTGTGAGGGAGAGAGAGATTGGGAGTGTGAGAGAGAGATTGGGAGTGTGTGAGAGAGAGGTTGGGAGTGTGAGAGAGAAAGAGATTGGGAGTGTGAGAGAGAGAGAGATTGGGAGTGTGAGAGAGAGAGTGATTGGGAGTGTGAGAGAGAGAGATTGGGAGTGTGAGAGAGAGAGAGATTGGGAGTGTGTGAGAGAGAGATTGGGAGTGTGGGAGAGAGAGAGATTGGGAGTGTCAGAGAGAGAGAGATTGGGAGTGTGAGAGAGAGAGAGATTGGGAGTGTGAGAGAGAGAGAGATTGGGAGTGTGAGAGAGAGAGAGATTGGGAGTGTGAGAGAGAGAGAGATTGGGAGTGTGAGAGAGAGAGAGATTGGGAGTGTGAGAGAGAGAGATTGGGAGTGTGAGATAGAGAGTATGGGAGTGTGAGAGAGACAGAATTTGGGAGTGCGAGAGAGAGAGATTGGAAGTGCGAGAGAGAGAGATTAGGAGTGCGAGACAGAGAGATTGGGAGTGCGAGAGAGAGAGACTGGGATTGTGAGAGAGAGAGAGATTGGGAGTGTGAGAGACAGAGATTGGGAGTGTGAGAGAGAGTGAGATTGGGTGTGTGAGAGAGAGAGAGATTGGGAGTGTGAGAGAGAGAGAGATTGGGAGTGTGAGAGAGAGCGTGATTGGGAGTGTGAGAGAGAGAGATTGGGAGTGTGAGAGAGAGAGAGATTGGGAGTGTGTGAGAGAGAGACTGGGAGTGTGGGAGAGAGAGAGATTGGGAGTGTGAGAGAGAGAGAGATTGGGAGTGTGATTGAGAGAGAGATTGGGAGTGTGAGAGAGAGAGAGATTGGGAGTGTGAGAGAGAGAGATTGGGAGTGTGAGAGAGAGAGAGATTGGGAGTGTGAGAGAGAGAGAGATTGGGAGTGTGAGAGAGAGAGATTGGGAGTGTGAGAGAGAGAGTATGGGAGTGTGAGAGAGACAGAATTTGGGAGTGCGAGAGAGAGAGATTGGAAGTGCGAGAGAGAGAGATTGGGAGTGCGAGACAGAGAGATTGGGAGTGCGAGAGAGAGAGACTGGGATTGTGATAGAGAGAGAGATTGGGAGTGTGAGAGACAGAGATTGGGAGTGTGAGAGAGAGAGAGATTGGGTGTGTGAGAGAGAGAGAGATTGGGAGTGTGTGAGAGAGAGAGAGAGATTGGGAGTGTGAGAGAGAGAGAGATTGGGAGTGTGAGAGAGAGAGAGATTGGGAGTGAGAGAGAGAGAGAGTTTGGGTGTGTGAGAGAGAGAGATTGGGAGTGTGAGAGAGAGAGACTGTGAGTGTGAGAGAGAGAGACTGGGAGTGTGAGAGAGAGAGAGACTGGGAATGTGAGAGAGAGAGAGATTGGGAGTGAGAGAGAGAGAGATTGGGAGTGTGAGAGAGAGAGATTGGTAGTGTGGGAGAGAGAGAGATTGGGAGTGTGAGAGAGAGAGAGATTGGGAGTGTGAGAGGGAGAGAGATAGGGAGTGTGAGTGAGAGAGAGATTGGGAACGTGAGAGAGAGAGATTGGGAGTGTGAGAGAGAGAGAGGTTGGGAGTGTGAGACAGAGAGAGATTGTGAGTGTGAGAGAGAGAGATTGGGAGTGTGAGAGAGAGAGATTGGGATTGTGAGAGAGAGAGAGATTGGAAGTGCGAAAGAGAGAGATTGGGAGTGCGAGAGAGAGAGATTGGGAGTGCGAGAGAGAGAGATTGTGAGTGTGAGAGAGAGAGATTGGGAGTGTGAGAAAGAGAGAGATTGGGAGTGTGAGAGAGAGAGAGATTGGGAGTGTGAGAGAGAGAGAGATTGGGAGTGTGAGAGAGAGAGAGATTGGGAGTGTGAGAGAGAGAGAGATTGGGAGTGTGAGAGAGAGAGAGATTGGGAGTGTGAGAGAGAGAGATTGGGAGTGTGAGAGAGAGAGAGTTTGGGAGTGTGAGAGAGAGAGATTGGAAGTGCGAGAGAGAGAGATTGGGAGTGCGAGAGAGAGAGATTGGGAGTGCGAGAGAGAGAGACTGGGATTGTGAGAGAGAGAGAGATTGGGAGTGTGAGAGAGAGAGAGATTGGGAGTGTGAGAGAGAGAGAGAGATTGGGAGTGTGAGAGAGAGAGAGATTGGGAGTGTGAGAGAGAGAGAGATTGGGAGTGAGAGAGAGAGAGAGATTGGGAGTGTGAGAGAGAGAGATTGGGAGTGTGAGAGAGAGAGACTGGGAGTGTGAGAGAGAGAGACTGGGAGTGTGAGAGAGAGAGATTGGAAGTGTGAGAGAGAGAGAGATTGGGAGTGTGAGAGAGAGAGATTGGGAGTGTGAGAGAGAGAGAGATTGGGAGTGTGAGAGAGAGAGATTGGAAGAGCGAAAGAGAGAGATTGGGAGTGCGAGAGAGAGAGATTGGGAGTGCGAGAGAGAGAGATTGTGAGTGTGAGAGAGAGAGAGATTGGGAGTGTGAGGGAGAGAGAGATTGGGAGTGTGAGAGAGAGAGAGATTGGGAGTGTGAGAGAGAGAGAGAGATTGGCAGTGTGAGACAGAGAGAGATTGTTGGTGAGTGAGAGAGAGAGATTGGGAGTGTGAGAGAGAGAGAGATTGGGAGTGTGAGAGAGAGATTGGGAGTGTGAGAGAGAGAGATTGGGAGTGTGAGAGAGAAAGAGATTGGGAGTGTGAGAGAGAGAGAAATTGGGAGTGTGAGAGAGAGAGTGATTGGGAGTGTGAGAGAGAGAGATTGGGAGTGTGAGAGAGAGAGAGATTGGGAGTGTGTGAGAGAGAGATTGGGAGTGTGGGAGAGAGAGAGAATGGGAGTGTCAGAGAGAGAGAGATTGGGAGTGTGAGAGAGAGAGAGATTGGGAGTGTGAGAGAGAGAGAGATTGGGAGTGTGAGAGAGAGAGAGATTGGGAGTGTGAGAGAGAGAGAGATTGGGAGTGTGAGAGAGAGAGAGATTGGGAGTGTGAGAGAGAGAGATTGGGAGTGCGAGAGAGAGAGACTGGGATTGTGAGAGTGAGAGAGATTGGGAGTGTGAGAGACAGAGATTGGGAGTGTGAGAGAGAGTGAGATTGGGTGTGTGAGAGAGAGAGAGATTGGGAGTGTGAGACAGAGAGAGAATGTTGGTGAGTGAGAGAGAGAGATTGGGAGTGTGAGAGAGAGAGAGATTGGGAGTGTGAGAGAGATTGGGAGTGTGAGAGAGAGAGATTGGGAGTGTGAGAGAGAAAGAGATTGGGAGTGTGAGAGAGAGAGAGATTGGGAGTGTGAGAGAGAGAATGATTGGGAGTGTGAGAGAGAGAGATTGGGAGTGTGAGAGAGAGAGAGATTGGGAGTGTGTGAGAGAGAGACTGGGAGTGTGGGAGAGAGAGAGATTGGGAGTGTGAGAGAGAGAGAGATTGGGAGTGTGATTGAGAGAGAGATTGGGAGTGTGAGAGAGAGAGAGATTGGGAGTGTGAGAGAGAGAGATTGGGAGTGTGAGAGAGAGAGAGATTGGGAGTGTGAGAGAGAGAGAGATTGGGAGTGTGAGAGAGAGAGATTGGGAGTGTGAGAGAGAGAGTATGGGAGTGTGAGAGAGACAGAATTTGGGAGTGCGAGAGAGAGAGATTGGAAGTGCGAGAGAGAGAGATTGGGAGTGCGAGACAGAGAGATTGGGAGTGCGAGAGAGAGAGACTGGGATTGTGATAGAGAGAGAGATTGGGAGTGTGAGAGACAGAGATTGGGAGTGTGAGAGAGAGAGAGATTGGGTGTGTGAGAGAGAGAGAGATTGGGAGTGTGTGAGAGAGAGAGAGAGATTGGGAGTGTGAGAGAGAGAGAGATTGGGAGTGTGAGAGAGAGAGAGATTGGGAGTGAGAGAGAGAGAGAGTTTGGGTGTGTGAGAGAGAGAGATTGGGAGTGTGAGAGAGAGAGACTGTGAGTGTGAGAGAGAGAGACTGGGAGTGTGAGAGAGAGAGAGACTGGGAATGTGAGAGAGAGAGAGATTGGGAGTGAGAGAGAGAGAGATTGGGAGTGTGAGAGAGAGAGATTGGTAGTGTGGGAGAGAGAGAGATTGGGAGTGTGAGAGAGAGAGAGATTGGGAGTGTGAGAGGGAGAGAGATAGGGAGTGTGAGTGAGAGAGAGATTGGGAACGTGAGAGAGAGAGATTGGGAGTGTGAGAGAGAGAGAGGTTGGGAGTGTGAGACAGAGAGAGATTGTGAGTGTGAGAGAGAGAGATTGGGAGTGTGAGAGAGAGTGTCTAGCTCCCCAGACACCCTTCATTTCAAAGCCTTTCAGACCCAAGAGCTAAACCCAGAAAAGAGTCCCCTGAGTCAGCTGCTACTGAAACTAAGTACTCAGCCGGACCCTGACCAGCCCCAGACCAACACAGCCGTCCAAACACCAATCCGAGTGAACCAAATCATTAAAAAATGCAAAGAAACCTACCTGGAACATTGGAACAAAATAACCGAAAGCCAAAGCAGATTAGAATGTTACCGGGCCCTAAAAAGAGAATATAAACTGGCAGACTACCTCACGACCATCAGAGACACAAAACAGAGACAGACCCTCACCAGGTACAGACTAAGCGACCACCAACTGGAAATTGAAAAAGGCAGATACAAGAAATCCTGGCAGCCTAGAGAGAATAGAATATGCGATCAATGTCTGGCTGGCGAGGTTGAAACAGAAATGCATTTCCTCCTAAAATGCGAAAAATTCAACACATCAAGAAACATATTATTCAACAAGCTAAGCCAAACAACCCCAGATTTCAAGGAATTGGATGATCTGTCAAAATTGAGATTAGTCCTAGGAGAAGGAGACAGACCATACCTTGGGGCTAAATATGTAACAACATGTCACAACCTGAGGACTGTTTAAAAGTAAGACTGTTTAAAATTAATATTGAACGTACCAAATGAAGTAGAAAGACTGTTTAAAATTAATATTGTTTAAAAGTAATATTGTATATACCCAACAAATGTCAAATCGATTGACACCTACAGAATGTTGGAAAACTGTACCTTTTTGCTATGTAAGCTTTGGCAATATGGTTCTCTGTAAACTTTCATGCCAATAAAGCATTTGAACTGAACTGAACTGAACTGAACTGAGAGACAGAGATTGGGAGTGTGAGAGAGAGAGATTGGGAGTGTGAGAGAGAGAGACTGGGAGTGTGAGAGAGAGAGACTGGGAGTGTGAGAGAGAGAGATTGGTAGTGTGGGAGAGAGAGAGATTGGGAGTGTGAGAGAGAGAGAGATTGGGAGTGTGAGAGGGAGAGAGATTGGGAGTGTGAGTGAGAGAGAGATTGGGAGTGTGAGAGAGAGAGAGATTGGGAGTGTGAGAGAGAGAGAGATTGGGAATGTACCATGAAATCATTGTGCCCTCAGTAAAGAACACTAAAACACGCAAGGGCAGAACCTCCGGGGGAATATTGGTGTGGTATAAGGGAGAACTGGACAAACACATCTCACCGGTAAAACAGGGAAAATCACACGTATGGCTAAAACTAGATAAAAATATAGGAATAGCAAAAAAAGATGTTTACTTATGTGCGATCTACATACCTCCAATAGAATCGCCATATTTCGAAGAGGAGTTATTTGATACTCTCCACATGGAAATCAGCCATTTCCAGGCCCAAGGAAAGGTGATAATATGTGGGGACCTAAATGCAAGGACCGGTTGTGAACCTGACTTCATAGACCCACAGGGAAACAACCATGTGTTTGGCCAGACCCCTTTAGATGTCACACCAGCCATCGCAAATCGGAACAACCTTGATCGTGAAATAAATAAAAGCGGTAGGGAGGTAGTGCAACTCTGCCGAGCCTTAGGCCTGTACATAGTTAACGGTAGGTTCAGAGGGGACTCCCTAGGGAGACTCACATACTCCTCAACTCTTGGGTCTAGTGTGGTGGACTATACAATCACTGACCTGGACCCCTGCGATATCAACGCATTCACTGTCAGGCAGCAATCCCCCCTCTCAGACCATAACCAAATAAATGTGTACCTTAAACTTTCTGCCCAAACTACAGACACAAAAAAGGAACCCAGTAAGCTACATAAAATAAACCAGACATACAGATGGGCCCCAGACAGTGGAGATAAATTCATCACAGCACTAAAGTCACCTGATCTCACAAGTAAAATATCAAAATTTAAAGAAAACCCATACGAGATCACCAGAGATGGTGTAAACATGGCCATAGAGGATATAAATATGATCTTCCATGAGGCAGCTGTAAAAGCCGACCTTGTGAAACAGAAGAGGAAGCGTCACAAAAGACAAAATAAAAATAAGAAATGGTTTGACCACGAATGCAAAAATGCCAGAAAAGACCTGAGAAAAATATCAAACCAAAAGCATCGCCAACCAAACAATCCGGACCTACGTACTAGATACAATGAAACCCTCAAAAGATATAAACACACCATTAGGAACAAAACACAAAACTATACCCACAAAATACTCGAAGAAATTGAAAACTCCACCAATCCAAAACAATTCTGGGAAATGTGGAATAACCTGAGTACAACACAATTGCAAGCATTACCAATCCAAGATGGCGACATCTGGAGAACACATTTTGAAAACCTCTGCAAAGACATCCCAATAAACGAAACAAACCCAAGTCAACATCAGGTCACAGAAAAACTCCACACATTAGAAGCAACAATTAAAGACAACCAAAACCCTTTAGACTCCCCAATCACATGGAAAGAACTGGCCACAAAAACAAAATCTCTCCACCTAAAGACAGCCTGTGGCCCAGACAACATCAAAAATGAAATGCTAAAGTTCAGCAATATGGAGATGCAGGGTGCGATACTCAAACTATTCAACAACATATTACGCTCAGGCTGTTTTCCCGATATCTGGTGCCAAGGACTAATCTCCCCCATATATAAAAGTGGAAACAAATCAGACCCAAATAACTACCGCGGCATCTGTGTCAACAGTTGTCTAGGGAAGTTATTCTGCAGTATTCTAAATAGTAGATTACTTGATTTTCTTAACAAACATAATATCCTCAGAAAAAACCAAATAGGCTTTCTTCCAAAACACCGCACCGCCGACCATATCTATACCCTTCACACCCTCATTGAAAAACATAAACACCAAACAAAAAATGGGAAAATATTCGCCTGTTTCATCGACTTCAAGAAAGCCTTTGACTCTATATGGCACGAAGGGCTCTATTATAAACTTCTTCAGTGTGGAATAGGGGGCAAAGTCTATGACCTTATTAAATCAATGTATCTGAAAAACAAATGCGGGGTCAAAATTGGAGACAAACGCACCGATTTCTTCACCCAGAGAAGAGGCGTCCGGCAGGGCTGCAATTTGAGCCCGACCCTGTTCAACATATACATAAATGAATTAGCAGACATGCTGGAGCAAAGCGAGTCACCAGGTCTCCGTCTCCTGGATGGAGAAGTGAAGTCCCTGTTCTATGCGGACGACCTGGTTCTGCTGTCTCCCACAGAACAGGGATTACAGCAACAACTAGACCTACTCGACAAATACTGCCAAAATTGGGCTCTAACAGTAAATCTAAAGAAAACCAACATCATGATTTTTCAGAAAAGACCCAGATGTCAGGAAAACAAATACCAGTTTACCCTCAGTGATACCACTATAGGACACACTATGAGCTACACCTACCTTGGTCTAACTATTACAGCATCAGGGAGCTTCAGCATAGCAGTGAATGCACTAAAAGAAAAAGCCCGAAGAGCCCTATAATCAATAAAAAGAAAATTCTACAACATCCAAATCCCAATCAAAATCTGGCTCAAAATATTTGACAGCATAATCCTGCCCATTGCACTGTACGGTAGTGAAGTATGGGGCCCGCTAAATCACCAAAGCTACACTAAATGGGAAAAACACACAATAGAAGCCCTACATGCAGAATTCTGCCGAAGCATCCTTCGCACCCAAAGAAAAACGCCAACAAATGCATGCAGAGCCAAACTAGGCAGATACCCACTGATAATAAACATCCAAAAACGAGCACTAAACTTCCTAAATCACCTCAAATCTAGCTCCCCAGACACCCTTCATTTCAAAGCCTTTCAGACCCAAGAGCTAAACCCAGAAAAGAGTCCCCTGAGTCAGCTGCTACTGAAACTAAGTACTCAGCCGGACCCTGACCAGCCCCAGACCAACACAGCCGTCCAAACACCAATCCGAGTGAACCAAATCATTAAAAAATGCAAAGAAACCTACCTGGAACATTGGAACAAAATAACCGAAAGCCAAAGCAGATTAGAATGTTACCGGGCCCTAAAAAGAGAATATAAACTGGCAGACTACCTCACGACCATCAGAGACACAAAACAGAGACAGACCCTCACCAGGTACAGACTAAGCGACCACCAACTGGAAATTGAAAAAGGCAGATACAAGAAATCCTGGCAGCCTAGAGAGAATAGAATATGCGATCAATGTCTGGCTGGCGAGGTTGAAACAGAAATGCATTTCCTCCTAAAATGCGAAAAATTCAACACATCAAGAAACATATTATTCAACAAGCTAAGCCAAACAACCCCAGATTTCAAGGAATTGGATGATCTGTCAAAATTGAGATTAGTCCTAGGAGAAGGAGACAGACCATACCTTGGGGCCAAATATGTAACAACATGTCACAACCTGAGGACTGTTTAAAAGTAAGACTGTTTAAAATTAATATTGAATGTACCAAATGAAGTAGAAAGACTGTTTAAAATTAATATTGTTTAAAAGTAATATTGTATGTACCCAACAAATGTCAAATCGATTGACACCTACAGAATGTTGGAAAACTGTACCTTTTTGCTATGTAAGCTTTGGCAATATGGTTCTCTGTAAACTTTCATGCCAATAAAGCATTTGAACTGAACTGAACTGAACTGAACTGAGAGACAGAGATTGGGAGTGTGAGAGAGAGAGATTGGGAGTGTGGGAGAGAGAGAGATTGGGAGTGTGAGAGAGAGAGAGATTGGGAGTGTGATTGAGAGAGAGATTGGGAGTGTGAGAGAGAGAGAGATTGGGAGTGTGAGAGAGAGAGATTGGGAGTGTGAGAGAGAGAGAGATTGGGAGTGTGGGAGAGAGAGAGATTGGGAGTGTGAGAGAGAGTGATTGGGAGTGTGGGAGAGAGAGAGATTGGGAGTGTGAGAGAGAGAGAGATTGGGAGTGTGATTGAGAGAGAGATTGGGAGTGTGAGAGAGAGAGAGATTGGGAGTGTGAGAGAGAGAGATTGGGAGTGTGAGAGAGAGAGAGATTGGGAGTGTGGGAGAGAGAGAGATTGGGAGTGTGAGAGAGAGTGATTGGGAGTGTGATTGAGAGAGAGATTGGGAGTGTGAGAGAGAGAGAGATTGGGAGTGTGAGAGAGAGAGATTGGGAGTGTGAGAGAGAGAGAGATTGGGAGTGTGAGAGAGAGAGAGATTGGGAGTGTGAGAGAGAGTGATTGGGAGTGTGAGAGAGAGAGTATGGGAGTGTGAGAGAGACAGAATTTGGGAGTGCGAGAGAGAGAGATCGGAAGTGCGAGAGAGAGAGATTGGGAGTGCGAGACAGAGAGATTGGGAGTGCGAGAGAGAGAGACTGGGATTGTGATAGAGAGAGAGATTGGGAGTGTGAGAGACAGAGATTGGGAGTGTGAGAGAGAGAGAGATTGGGTGTGTGAGAGAGAGAGAGATTGGGAGTGTGTGAGAGAGAGAGAGAGATTGGGAGTGTGAGAGAGAGAGAGATTGGGAGTGTGAGAGAGAGAGAGATTGGGAGTGAGAGAGAGAGAGAGTTTGGGTGTGTGAGAGAGAGAGATTGGGAGTGTGAGAGAGAGAGACTGTGAGTGTGAGAGAGAGAGACTGGGAGTGTGAGAGAGAGAGAGACTGGGAATGTGAGAGAGAGAGAGATTGGGAGTGAGAGAGAGAGAGACTGGGAGTGTGAGAGAGAGAGATTGGTAGTGTGGGAGAGAGAGAGATTGGGAGTGTGAGAGAGAGAGAGATTGGTAGTGTGAGAGGGAGAGAGATAGGGAGTGTGAGTGAGAGAGAGATTGGGAACGTGAGAGAGAGAGATTGGGAGTGTGAGAGAGAGAGAGGTTGGGAGTGTGAGAGAGAGAGAGATTGGGAGTGTGAGAGAGAGAGATTGGGAGTGTGAGAGAGAGAGTGATTGGGATTGTGAGAGAGAGAGAGATTGGAAGTGCGAAAGAGAGAGATTGGGAGTGCGAGAGAGAGAGATTGGGAGTGCGAGAGAGAGAGATTGTGAGTGTGAGAGAGAGAGATTAGGAGTGTGAGAAAGAGAGAGATTGGGAGTGTGAGAGAGAGAGAGATTGGGAGTGTGAGAGAGAGAGAGATTGGGAGTGTGAGAGAGAGAGAGATTGGGAGTGTGAGAGAGAGAGAGATTGGGAGTGTGAGAGAGAGAGAGATTGGGAGTGTGAGAGAGAGAGATTGGGAGTGTGAGAGAGAGAGAGATTGGGAGTGTGAGAGAGAGAGATTGGAAGTGCGAGAGAGAGAGATTGGGAGTGCGAGAGAGAGAGATTGGGAGTGCGAGAGAGAGAGACTGGGATTGTGAGAGAGAGAGAGATTGGGAGTGTGAGAGAGAGAGAGATTGGGATTGTGAGAGAGAGAGAGAGATTGGGAGTGTGAGAGAGAGAGAGATTGGGAGTGTGAGAGAGAGAGAGATTGGGAGTGAGAGAGAGAGAGAGATTGGGAGTGTGAGAGAGAGAGATTGGGAGTGTGAGAGAGAGAGTCTGGGAGTGTGAGAGAGAGAGACTGGGAGAGTGAGAGAGAGAGAGATTGGAAGTGTGAGAGAGAGAGAGATTGGGAGTGTGAGAGAGAGAGATTGGGAGTGTGAGAGAGAGAGAGATTGGGAGTGTGAGAGAGAGAGATTGGAAGAGCGAAAGAGAGAGATTGGGAGTGCTAGAGAGAGAGATTGGGAGTGCGAGAGAGAGAGATTGTGAGTGTGAGAGAGAGAGAGATTGGGAGTGTGAGGGAGAGAGAGATTGGGAGTGTGAGAGAGAGAGAGATTGGGAGTGTGAGAGAGAGAGAGAGATTGGGAGTGTGAGACAGAGAGAGATTGTTGGTGAGTGAGAGAGAGAGATTGGGAGTGTGAGAGAGAGAGAGATTGGGAGTGTGAGAGAGAGATTGGGAGTGTGTGAGAGAGAGATTGGGAGTGTGAGAGAGAAAGAGATTGGGAGTGTGAGAGAGAGAGAGATTGGGTGTGTGAGAGAGAGAGTGATTGGGAGTGTGAGAGAGAGAGATTGGGAGTGTGAGAGAGAGAGAGATTGGGAGTGTGTGAGAGAGAGATTGGGAGTGTGGGAGAGAGAGAGATTGGGAGTGTCAGAGAGAGAGAGATTGGGAGTGTGAGAGAGAGAGAGATTGGGAGTGTGAGAGAGAGAGAGATTGGGAGTGTGAGAGAGAGAGAGATTGGGAGTGTGAGAGAGAGAGAGATTGGGAGTGTGAGAGAGAGAGAGATTGGGAGTGTGAGAGAGAGAGATTGGGAGTGTGAGATAGAGAGTATGGGAGTGTGAGAGAGACAGAATTTGGGAGTGCGAGAGAGAGAGATTGGAAGTGCGAGAGAGAGAGATTAGGAGTGCGAGACAGAGAGATTGGGAGTGCGAGAGAGAGAGACTGGGATTGTGAGAGAGAGAGAGATTGGGAGTGTGAGAGACAGAGATTGGGAGTGTGAGAGAGAGTGAGATTGGGTGTGTGAGAGAGAGAGAGATTGGGAGTGTGAGACAGAGAGAGAATGTTGGTGAGTGAGAGAGAGAGATTGGGAGTGTGAGAGAGAGAGAGATTGGGAGTGTGAGAGAGATTGGGAGTGTGAGAGAGAGAGATTGGGAGTGTGAGAGAGAAAGAGATTGGGAGTGTGAGAGAGAGAGAGATTGGGAGTGTGAGAGAGAGCGTGATTGGGAGTGTGAGAGAGAGAGATTGGGAGTGTGAGAGAGAGAGAGATTGGGAGTGTGTGAGAGAGAGACTGGGAGTGTGGGAGAGAGAGAGATTGGGAGTGTGAGAGAGAGAGAGATTGGGAGTGTGATTGAGAGAGAGATTGGGAGTGTGAGAGAGAGAGAGATTGGGAGTGTGAGAGAGAGAGATTGGGAGTGTGAGAGAGAGAGTATGGGAGTGTGAGAGAGACAGAATTTGGGAGTGCGAGAGAGAGAGATTGGAAGTGCGAGAGAGAGAGATTGGGAGTGCGAGACAGAGAGATTGGGAGTGCGAGAGAGAGAGACTGGGATTGTGATAGAGAGAGAGATTGGGAGTGTGAGAGACAGAGATTGGGAGTGTGAGAGAGAGAGAGATTGGGTGTGTGAGAGAGAGAGAGATTGGGAGTGTGTGAGAGAGAGAGAGAGATTGGGAGTGTGAGAGAGAGAGAGATTGGGAGTGTGAGAGAGAGAGAGATTGGGAGTGAGAGAGAGAGAGAGTTTGGGTGTGTGAGAGAGAGAGATTGGGAGTGTGAGAGAGAGAGACTGTGAGTGTGAGAGAGAGAGACTGGGAGTGTGAGAGAGAGAGAGACTGGGAATGTGAGAGAGAGAGAGATTGGGAGTGAGAGAGAGAGAGATTGGGTGTGTGAGAGAGAGAGATTGGTAGTGTGGGAGAGAGAGAGATTGGGAGTGTGAGAGAGAGAGAGATTGGGAGTGTGAGAGGGAGAGAGATAGGGAGTGTGAGTGAGAGAGAGATTGGGAACGTGAGAGAGAGAGATTGGGAGTGTGAGAGAGAGAGAGGTTGGGAGTGTGAGACAGAGAGAGATTGTGAGTGTGAGAGAGAGAGATTGGGAGTGTGAGAGAGAGAGATTGGGATTGTGAGAGAGAGAGAGATTGGAAGTGCGAAAGAGAGAGATTGGGAGTGCGAGAGAGAGAGAATGGGAGTGCGAGAGAGAGAGATTGTGAGTGTGAGAGAGAGAGATTGGGAGTGTGAGAAAGAGAGAGATTGGGAGTGTGAGAGAGAGAGAGATTGGGAGTGTGAGAGAGAGAGAGATTGGGAGTGTGAGAGAGAGAGAGATTGGGAGTGTGAGAGAGAGAGAGATTGGGAGTGTGAGAGAGAGAGAGATTGGGAGTGTGAGAGAGAGAGATTGGGAGTGTGAGAGAGAGAGAGTTTGGGAGTGTGAGAGAGAGAGATTGGAAGTGCGAGAGAGAGAGATTGGGAGTGCGAGAGAGAGAGATTGGGAGTGCGAGAGAGAGAGACTGGGATTGTGAGAGAGAGAGAGATTGGGAGTGTGAGAGAGAGAGAGATTGGGAGTGTGAGAGAGAGAGTGATTGGGATTGTGAGAGAGAGAGAGATTGGAAGTGCGAAAGAGAGAGATTGGGAGTGCGAGAGAGAGAGATTGGGAGTGCGAGAGAGAGAGATTGTGAGTGTGAGAGAGAGAGTGATTGGGATTGTGAGAGAGAGAGAGATTGGAAGTGCGAAAGAGAGAGATTGGGAGTGCGAGAGAGAGAGATTGGGAGTGCGAGAGAGAGAGATTGTGAGTGTGAGAGAGAGAGATTAGGAGTGTGAGAAAGAGAGAGATTGGGAGTGTGAGAGAGAGAGAGATTGGGAGTGTGAGAGAGAGAGAGATTGGGAGTGTGAGAGAGAGAGAGATTGGGAGTGTGAGAGAGAGAGAGATTGGGAGTGTGAGAGAGAGAGAGATTGGGAGTGTGAGAGAGAGAGATTGGGAGTGTGAGAGAGAGAGAGATTGGGAGTGTGAGAGAGAGAGATTGGAAGTGCGAGAGAGAGAGATTGGGAGTGCGAGAGAGAGAGATTGGGAGTGCGAGAGAGAGAGACTGGGATTGTGAGAGAGAGAGAGATTGGGAGTGTGAGAGAGAGAGAGATTGGGATTGTGAGAGAGAGAGAGAGATTGGGAGTGTGAGAGAGAGAGAGATTGGGAGTGTGAGAGAGAGAGAGATTGGGAGTGAGAGAGAGAGAGAGATTGGGAGTGTGAGAGAGAGAGATTGGGAGTGTGAGAGAGAGAGTCTGGGAGTGTGAGAGAGAGAGACTGGGAGAGTGAGAGAGAGAGAGATTGGAAGTGTGAGAGAGAGAGAGATTGGGAGTGTGAGAGAGAGAGATTGGGAGTGTGAGAGAGAGAGAGATTGGGAGTGTGAGAGAGAGAGATTGGAAGAGCGAAAGAGAGAGATTGGGAGTGCTAGAGAGAGAGATTGGGAGTGCGAGAGAGAGAGATTGTGAGTGTGAGAGAGAGAGAGATTGGGAGTGTGAGGGAGAGAGAGATTGGGAGTGTGAGAGAGAGAGAGATTGGGAGTGTGAGAGAGAGAGAGAGATTGGGAGTGTGAGACAGAGAGAGATTGTTGGTGAGTGAGAGAGAGAGATTGGGAGTGTGAGAGAGAGAGAGATTGGGAGTGTGAGAGAGAGATTGGGAGTGTGTGAGAGAGAGATTGGGAGTGTGAGAGAGAAAGAGATTGGGAGTGTGAGAGAGAGAGAGATTGGGTGTGTGAGAGAGAGAGTGATTGGGAGTGTGAGAGAGAGAGATTGGGAGTGTGAGAGAGAGAGAGATTGGGAGTGTGTGAGAGAGAGATTGGGAGTGTGGGAGAGAGAGAGATTGGGAGTGTCAGAGAGAGAGAGATTGGGAGTGTGAGAGAGAGAGAGATTGGGAGTGTGAGAGAGAGAGAGATTGGGAGTGTGAGAGAGAGAGAGATTGGGAGTGTGAGAGAGAGAGAGATTGGGAGTGTGAGAGAGAGAGAGATTGGGAGTGTGAGAGAGAGAGATTGGGAGTGTGAGATAGAGAGTATGGGAGTGTGAGAGAGACAGAATTTGGGAGTGCGAGAGAGAGAGATTGGAAGTGCGAGAGAGAGAGATTAGGAGTGCGAGACAGAGAGATTGGGAGTGCGAGAGAGAGAGACTGGGATTGTGAGAGAGAGAGAGATTGGGAGTGTGAGAGACAGAGATTGGGAGTGTGAGAGAGAGTGAGATTGGGTGTGTGAGAGAGAGAGAGATTGGGAGTGTGAGACAGAGAGAGAATGTTGGTGAGTGAGAGAGAGAGATTGGGAGTGTGAGAGAGAGAGAGATTGGGAGTGTGAGAGAGATTGGGAGTGTGAGAGAGAGAGATTGGGAGTGTGAGAGAGAAAGAGATTGGGAGTGTGAGAGAGAGAGAGATTGGGAGTGTGAGAGAGAGCGTGATTGGGAGTGTGAGAGAGAGAGATTGGGAGTGTGAGAGAGAGAGAGATTGGGAGTGTGTGAGAGAGAGACTGGGAGTGTGGGAGAGAGAGAGATTGGGAGTGTGATAGAGAGAGAGATTGGGAGTGTGATTGAGAGAGAGATTGGGAGTGTGAGAGAGAGAGAGATTGGGAGTGTGAGAGAGAGAGATTGGGAGTGTGAGAGAGAGAGTATGGGAGTGTGAGAGAGACAGAATTTGGGAGTGCGAGAGAGAGAGATTGGAAGTGCGAGAGAGAGAGATTGGGAGTGCGAGACAGAGAGATTGGGAGTGCGAGAGAGAGAGACTGGGATTGTGATAGAGAGAGAGATTGGGAGTGTGAGAGACAGAGATTGGGAGTGTGAGAGAGAGAGAGATTGGGTGTGTGAGAGAGAGAGAGATTGGGAGTGTGTGAGAGAGAGAGAGAGATTGGGAGTGTGAGAGAGAGAGAGATTGGGAGTGTGAGAGAGAGAGAGATTGGGAGTGAGAGAGAGAGAGAGTTTGGGTGTGTGAGAGAGAGAGATTGGGAGTGTGAGAGAGAGAGACTGTGAGTGTGAGAGAGAGAGACTGGGAGTGTGAGAGAGAGAGAGACTGGGAATGTGAGAGAGAGAGAGATTGGGAGTGAGAGAGAGAGAGATTGGGTGTGTGAGAGAGAGAGATTGGTAGTGTGGGAGAGAGAGAGATTGGGAGTGTGAGAGAGAGAGAGATTGGGAGTGTGAGAGGGAGAGAGATAGGGAGTGTGAGTGAGAGAGAGATTGGGAACGTGAGAGAGAGAGATTGGGAGTGTGAGAGAGAGAGAGGTTGGGAGTGTGAGACAGAGAGAGATTGTGAGTGTGAGAGAGAGAGATTGGGAGTGTGAGAGAGAGAGATTGGGATTGTGAGAGAGAGAGAGATTGGAAGTGCGAAAGAGAGAGATTGGGAGTGCGAGAGAGAGAGAATGGGAGTGCGAGAGAGAGAGATTGTGAGTGTGAGAGAGAGAGATTGGGAGTGTGAGAAAGAGAGAGATTGGGAGTGTGAGAGAGAGAGAGATTGGGAGTGTGAGAGAGAGAGAGATTGGGAGTGTGAGAGAGAGAGAGATTGGGAGTGTGAGAGAGAGAGAGATTGGGAGTGTGAGAGAGAGAGAGATTGGGAGTGTGAGAGAGAGAGATTGGGAGTGTGAGAGAGAGAGAGTTTGGGAGTGTGAGAGAGAGAGATTGGAAGTGCGAGAGAGAGAGATTGGGAGTGCGAGAGAGAGAGATTGGGAGTGCGAGAGAGAGAGACTGGGATTGTGAGAGAGAGAGAGATTGGGAGTGTGAGAGAGAGAGAGATTGGGAGTGTGAGAGAGAGAGAGAGATTGGGAGTGTGAGAGAGAGAGAGATTGGGAGTGTGAGAGAGAGAGAGATTGGGAGTGAGAGAGAGAGAGAGATTGGGAGTGTGAGAGAGAGAGATTGGGAGTGTGAGAGAGAGAGACTGGGAGTGTGAGAGAGAGAGACTGGGAGTGTGAGAGAGAGAGATTGGAAGTGTGAGAGAGAGAGAGATTGGGAGTGTGAGAGAGAGAGATTGGGAGTGTGAGAGAGAGAGAGATTGTGAGTGTGAGAGAGAGAGATTGGAAGAGCGAAAGAGAGAGATTGGGAGTGCGAGAGAGAGAGATTGGGAGTGCGAGAGAGAGAGATTGTGAGTGTGAGAGAGAGAGAGATTGGGAGTGTGAGGGAGAGAGAGATTGTGAGTGTGAGAGAGAGAGAGATTGGGAGTGTGAGAGAGAGAGAGAGATTGGCAGTGTGAGACAGAGAGAGATTGTTGGTGAGTGAGAGAGAGAGATTGGGAGTGTGAGAGAGAGAGAGATTGGGAGTGTGAGAGAGAGATTGGGAGTGTGAGAGAGAGAGATTGGGAGTGTGAGAGAGAAAGAGATTGGGAGTGTGAGAGAGAGAGAAATTGGGAGTGTGAGAGAGAGAGTGATTGGGAGTGTGAGAGAGAGAGATTGGGAGTGTGAGAGAGAGAGAGATTGGGAGTGTGTGAGAGAGAGATTGGGAGTGTGGGAGAGAGAGAGAATGGGAGTGTCAGAGAGAGAGAGATTGGGAGTGTGAGAGAGAGAGAGATTGGGAGTGTGAGAGAGAGAGAGATTGGGAGTGTGAGAGAGAGAGAGATTGGGAGTGTGAGAGAGAGAGAGATTGGGAGTGTGAGAGAGAGAGAGATTGGGAGTGTGAGAGAGAGAGATTGGGAGTGCGAGAGAGAGAGACTGGGATTGTGAGAGAGAGAGAGATTGGGAGTGTGAGAGACAGAGATTGGGAGTGTGAGAGAGAGTGAGATTGGGTGTGTGAGAGAGAGAGAGATTGGGAGTGTGAGACAGAGAGAGAATGTTGGTGAGTGAGAGAGAGAGATTGGGAGTGTGAGAGAGAGAGAGATTGGGAGTGTGAGAGAGATTGGGAGTGTGAGAGAGAGAGATTGGGAGTGTGAGAGAGAAAGAGATTGGGAGTGTGAGAGAGAGAGAGATTGGGAGTGTGAGAGAGAGAATGATTGGGAGTGTGAGAGAGAGAGATTGGGAGTGTGAGAGAGAGAGAGATTGGGAGTGTGTGAGAGAGAGACTGGGAGTGTGGGAGAGAGAGAGATTGGGAGTGTGAGAGAGAGAGAGATTGGGAGTGTGATTGAGAGAGAGATTGGGAGTGTGAGAGAGAGAGAGATTGGGAGTGTGAGAGAGAGAGATTGGGAGTGTGAGAGAGAGAGAGATTGGGAGTGTGAGAGAGAGAGAGATTGGGAGTGTGAGAGAGAGAGATTGGGAGTGTGAGAGAGAGAGTATGGGAGTGTGAGAGAGACAGAATTTGGGAGTGCGAGAGAGAGAGATTGGAAGTGCGAGAGAGAGAGATTGGGAGTGCGAGACAGAGAGATTGGGAGTGCGAGAGAGAGAGACTGGGATTGTGATAGAGAGAGAGATTGGGAGTGTGAGAGACAGAGATTGGGAGTGTGAGAGAGAGAGAGATTGGGTGTGTGAGAGAGAGAGAGATTGGGAGTGTGTGAGAGAGAGAACAAAATAACCGAAAGCCAAAGCAGATTAGAATGTTACCGGGCCCTAAAAAGAGAATATAAACTGGCAGACTACCTCACGACCATCAGAGACACAAAACAGAGACAGACCCTCACCAGGTACAGACTAAGCGACCACCAACTGGAAATTGAAAAAGGCAGATACAAGAAATCCTGGCAGCCTAGAGAGAATAGAATATGCGATCAATGTCTGGCTGGCGAGGTTGAAACAGAAATGCATTTCCTCCTAAAATGCGAAAAATTCAACACATCAAGAAACATATTATTCAACAAGCTAAGCCAAACAACCCCAGATTTCAAGGAATTGGATGATCTGTCAAAATTGAGATTAGTCCTAGGAGAAGGAGACAGACCATACCTTGGGGCCAAATATGTAACAACATGTCACAACCTGAGGACTGTTTAAAATTAAGACTGTTTAAAATTAATATTGAACGTACCAAATGAAGTACAAAGACTGTTTAAAATTAATATTGTTTAAAAGTAATATTGTATGTACCCAACAAATGTCAAATCGATTGACACCTGCAGAATGTTGGAAAACTGTACCTTTTTGCTATGTAAGCTTTGGCAATATGGTTCTCTGTAAACTTTCATGCCAATAAAGCATTTTAATTGGATAATTGGAATTGGAATTGGAGAGAGATTGGGAGTGTGAGAGAGAGAGAGATTGGGAGTGAGAGAGAGAGAGAGATTGGGAGTGAGAGAGAGAGAGAGTTTGGGTGTGTGAGAGAGAGAGATTGGGAGTGTGAGAGAGAGAGACTGTGAGTGTGAGAGAGAGAGACTGGGAGTGTGAGAGAGAGAGAGACTGGGAATGTGAGAGAGAGAGAGATTGGGAGTGAGAGAGAGAGAGATTGGGAGTGTGAGAGAGAGAGATTGGTAGTGTGGGAGAGAGAGAGATTGGGAGTGTGAGAGAGAGAGAGATTGGGAGTGTGAGAGGGAGAGAGATAGGGAGTGTGAGTGAGAGAGAGATTGGGAACGTGAGAGAGAGAGATTGGGAGTGTGAGAGAGAGAGAGGTTGGGAGTGTGAGACAGAGAGAGATTGTGAGTGTGAGAGAGAGAGATTGGGAGTGTGAGAGAGAGTGTCTAGCTCCCCAGACACCCTTCATTTCAAAGCCTTTCAGACCCAAGAGCTAAACCCAGAAAAGAGTCCCCTGAGTCAGCTGCTACTGAAAATAAGTACTCAGCCGGACCCTGACCAGCCCCAGACCAACACAGCCGCCCAAACACCAATCCGAGTGAACCAAATCATTAAAAAATGCAAAGAAACCTACCTGGAACATTGGAACAAAATAACCGAAAGCCAAAGCAGATTAGAATGTTACCGGGCCCTAAAAAGAGAATATAAACTGGCAGACTACCTCACGACCATCAGAGACACAAAACAGAGACAGACCCTCACCAGGTACAGACTAAGCGACCACCAACTGGAAATTGAAAAAGGCAGATACAAGAAATCCTGGCAGCCTAGAGAGAATAGAATATGCGATCAATGTCTGGCTGGCGAGGTTGAAACAGAAATGCATTTCCTCCTAAAATGCGAAAAATTCAACACATCAAGAAACATATTATTCAACAAGCTAAGCCAAACAACCCCAGATTTCAAGGAATTGGATGATCTGTCAAAATTGAGATTAGTCCTAGGAGAAGGAGACAGACCATACCTTGGGGCTAAATATGTAACAACATGTCACAACCTGAGGACTGTTTAAAAGTAAGATTGTTTAAAATTAATATTGAACGTACCAAATGAAGTAGAAAGACTGTTTAAAATTAATATTGTTTAAAAGTAATATTGTATATACCCAACAAATGTCAAATCGATTGACACCTACAGAATGTTGGAAAACTGTACCTTTTTGCTATGTAAGCTTTGGCAATATGGTTCTCTGTAAACTTTCATGCCAATAAAGCATTTGAACTGAACTGAAATGAACTGAGAGATTGGGATTGTGAGAGAGAGAGAGATTGGAAGTGCAAAAGAGAGAGATTGGGAGTGCGAGAGAGAGAGATTGGGAGTGCGAGAGAGAGAGATTGTGAGTGTGAGAGAGAGAGATTGGGAGTGTGAGAAAGAGAGAGATTGGGAGTGTGAGAGAGAGAGAGATTGGGAGTGTGAGAGAGAGAGAGATTGGGAGTGTGAGAGAGAGAGAGATTGGGAGTGTGAGAGAGAGAGAGATTGGGAGTGTGAGAGAGAGAGAGATTGGGAGTGTGAGAGAGAGAGATTGGGAGTGTGAGAGAGAGAGAGTTTGGGAGTGTGAGAGAGAGAGATTGGAAGTGCGAGAGAGAGAGATTGGGAGTGCGAGAGAGAGAGATTGGGAGTGCGAGAGAGAGAGACTGGGATTGTGAGAGAAAGAGAGATTGGGAGTGTGAGAGAGAGAGAGATTGGGAGTGTGAGAGAGAGAGAGAGATTGGGAGTGTGAGAGAGAGTGAGATTGGGAGTGTGAGAGAGAGAGAGATTGGGAGTGAGAGAGAGAGAGAGATTGGGAGTGTGAGAGAGAGAGATTGGGAGTGTGAGAGAGAGAGACTGGGAGTGTGAGAGAGAGAGACTGGGAGTGTGAGAGAGAGAGATTGGAAGTGTGAGAGAGAGAGAGATTGGGAGTGTGAGAGAGAGAGATTGGGAGTGTGAGAGAGAGAGAGATTGGGAGTGTGAGAGAGAGAGATTGGAAGAGCGAAAGAGAGAGATTGGGAGTGCGAGAGAGAGAGATTGGGAGTGCGAGAGAGAGAGATTGTGAGTGTGAGAGATAGAGAGATTGGGAGTGTGAGGGAGAGAGAGATTGGGAGTGTGAGAGAGAGAGAGATTGGGAGTGTGAGAGAGAGAGAGAGATTGGGAGTGTGAGACAGAGAGAGATTGTTGGTGAGTGAGAGAGAGAGATTGGGAGTGTGAGAGAGAGAGAGATTGGGAGTGTGAGAGAGAGATTGGGAGTGTGAGAGAGACAGATTGGGAGTGTCAGAGAGAAAGAGATTGGGAGTGTAAGAGAGAGAGAAATTGGGAGTGTGAGAGAGAGAGTGATTGGGAGTGTGAGAGAGAGAGATTGGGAGTGTGTGAGAGAGAGATTGGGAGTGTGGGAGAGAGAGAGAATGGGAGTGTCAGAGAGAGAGAGATTGGGAGTGTGAGAGAGAGAGAGATTGGGAGTGTGAGAGAGAGAGAGATTCGGAGTGTGAGAGAGAGAGAGATTGGGAGTGTGAGAGAGAGAGAGATTGGGAGTGTGAGAGAGAGAGAGATTGGGAGTGTGAGAGAGAGAGATTGGGAGTGTGAGAGAGAGAGTATGGGAGTGTGAGAGAGACAGAATTTGGAAGTGCGAGAGAGAGAGATTGGAAGTGCGAGAGAGAGAGATTAGGAGTGCGAGACAGAGAGATTGGGAGTGCGAGAGAGAGAGACTGGGATTGTGAGAGAGAGAGAGATTGTGAGTGTGAGAGACAGAGATTGGGAGTGTGAGAGAGAGAGAGATTGGGTGTGTGAGAGAGAGAGAGGTTGGGAGTGTGAGAGAGAGAGAGAGATTGGGAGTGTGAGAGAGAGAGAGATTGGGAGTGTGAGAGAGAGAGAGATTGGGAGTGAGAGAGAGAAAGAGTTTGTGAGTGTGAGAGAGAGAGATTGGGAGTGTGAGAGAGGGAGTGTGAGAGAGAGAGAGAGATTGGGAGTGTGAGAGAGAGAGAGATTGGGAGTGAGAGAGAGAGAGATTGGGAGTGTGAGAGAGAGAGATTGGTAGTGTGGGAGAGAGAGAGATTGGGAGTGTGAGAGAGAGAGAGATTGGGAGTGTGAGAGGGAGAGAGATTGGGAGTGTGAGAGAGAGAGATTGGGAGTGTGAGAGAGAGAGAGATTGGGATTGTGAGAGAGAGAGAAATTGGAAGTGCGAAAGAGAGAGATTTGGAGTGCGAGAGAAAGAGATTGGGAGTGCGAGAGAGAGCGATTGTGAGTGTGAGAGAGAGAGAGATTGGGAGTGTGAGAGAGAGAGATTGGGAGTGTGAGAGAGGGAGAGATTGGGAGTGTGAGAGAGAGAGATTGGGAGTGTGAGAGAGAGAGAGATTGGGAGTGTGAGAGAGAGAGAGATTGGGAGTGTGAGAGAGAGAGATTGGGAGTGTGAGAGAGAGAGAGTTTGGGAGTGTGAGAGAGAGAGATTGGAAGTGCGAGAGAGAGAGATTGGGAGTGCGAGAGAGAGAGATTGGGAGTGCGAGAGAGAGAGATTGGGAGTGCGACGGATAGAGATTGGGAGTGCGAGAGAGAGAGACTGGGATTGTGAGAGAGAGAGAGATTGGGATTGTGAGAGAGAGATTGGGAGTGTGAGAGACAGAGATTGGGAGTGTGAGAGAGAGAGAGATTGGGAGTGTGAGAGAGAGAGAGATTGGGAGTGTGAGAGAGAGAGAGAGATTGGGAGTGTGGGAGAGAGAGAGATTGGGACAAAATAACCGAAAGCCAAAGCAGATTAGAATGTTACCGGGCCCTAAAAAGAGAATATAAACTGGCAGACTACCTCACGACCATCAGAGACACAAAACAGAGACAGACCCTCACCAGGTACAGACTAAGCGACCACCAACTGGAAATTGAAAAAGGCAGATACAAGAAATCCTGGCAGCCTAGAGAGAATAGAATATGCGATCAATGTCTGGCTGGCGAGGTTGAAACAGAAATGCATTTCCTCCTAAAATGCGAAAAATTCAACACATCAAGAAACATATTATTCAACAAGCTAAGCCAAACAACCCCAGATTTCAAGGAATTGGATGATCTGTCAAAATTGAGATTAGTCCTAGGAGAAGGAGACAGACCATACCTTGGGGCTAAATATGTAACAACATGTCACAACCTGAGGACTGTTTAAAAGTAAGATTGTTTAAAATTAATATTGAACGTACCAAATGAAGTAGAAAGACTGTTTAAAATTAATATTGTTTAAAAGTAATATTGTATATACCCAACAAATGTCAAATCGATTGACACCTACAGAATGTTGGAAAACTGTACCTTTTTGCTATGTAAGCTTTGGCAATATGGTTCTCTGTAAACTTTCATGCCAATAAAGCATTTGAACTGAACTGAAATGAACTGAGAGATTGGGATTGTGAGAGAGAGAGAGATTGGAAGTGCAAAAGAGAGAGATTGGGAGTGCGAGAGAGAGAGATTGGGAGTGCGAGAGAGAGAGATTGTGAGTGTGAGAGAGAGAGATTGGGAGTGTGAGAAAGAGAGAGATTGGGAGTGTGAGAGAGAGAGAGATTGGGAGTGTGAGAGAGAGAGAGATTGGGAGTGTGAGAGAGAGAGAGATTGGGAGTGTGAGAGAGAGAGAGATTGGGAGTGTGAGAGAGAGAGAGATTGGGAGTGTGAGAGAGAGAGATTGGGAGTGTGAGAGAGAGAGAGTTTGGGAGTGTGAGAGAGAGAGATTGGAAGTGCGAGAGAGAGAGATTGGGAGTGCGAGAGAGAGAGATTGGGAGTGCGAGAGAGAGAGACTGGGATTGTGAGAGAAAGAGAGATTGGGAGTGTGAGAGAGAGAGAGATTGGGAGTGTGAGAGAGAGAGAGAGATTGGGAGTGTGAGAGAGAGTGAGATTGGGAGTGTGAGAGAGAGAGAGATTGGGAGTGAGAGAGAGAGAGAGATTGGGAGTGTGAGAGAGAGAGATTGGGAGTGTGAGAGAGAGAGACTGGGAGTGTGAGAGAGAGAGACTGGGAGTGTGAGAGAGAGAGATTGGAAGTGTGAGAGAGAGAGAGATTGGGAGTGTGAGAGAGAGAGATTGGGAGTGTGAGAGAGAGAGAGATTGGGAGTGTGAGAGAGAGAGATTGGAAGAGCGAAAGAGAGAGATTGGGAGTGCGAGAGAGAGAGATTGGGAGTGCGAGAGAGAGAGATTGTGAGTGTGAGAGATAGAGAGATTGGGAGTGTGAGGGAGAGAGAGATTGGGAGTGTGAGAGAGAGAGAGATTGGGAGTGTGAGAGAGAGAGAGAGATTGGGAGTGTGAGACAGAGAGAGATTGTTGGTGAGTGAGAGAGAGAGATTGGGAGTGTGAGAGAGAGAGAGATTGGGAGTGTGAGAGAGAGATTGGGAGTGTGAGAGAGACAGATTGGGAGTGTCAGAGAGAAAGAGATTGGGAGTGTAAGAGAGAGAGAAATTGGGAGTGTGAGAGAGAGAGTGATTGGGAGTGTGAGAGAGAGAGATTGGGAGTGTGTGAGAGAGAGATTGGGAGTGTGGGAGAGAGAGAGAATGGGAGTGTCAGAGAGAGAGAGATTGGGAGTGTGAGAGAGAGAGAGATTGGGAGTGTGAGAGAGAGAGAGATTCGGAGTGTGAGAGAGAGAGAGATTGGGAGTGTGAGAGAGAGAGAGATTGGGAGTGTGAGAGAGAGAGAGATTGGGAGTGTGAGAGAGAGAGATTGGGAGTGTGAGAGAGAGAGTATGGGAGTGTGAGAGAGACAGAATTTGGAAGTGCGAGAGAGAGAGATTGGAAGTGCGAGAGAGAGAGATTAGGAGTGCGAGACAGAGAGATTGGGAGTGCGAGAGAGAGAGACTGGGATTGTGAGAGAGAGAGAGATTGTGAGTGTGAGAGACAGAGATTGGGAGTGTGAGAGAGAGAGAGATTGGGTGTGTGAGAGAGAGAGAGGTTGGGAGTGTGAGAGAGAGAGAGAGATTGGGAGTGTGAGAGAGAGAGAGATTGGGAGTGTGAGAGAGAGAGAGATTGGGAGTGAGAGAGAGAAAGAGTTTGTGAGTGTGAGAGAGAGAGATTGGGAGTGTGAGAGAGGGAGTGTGAGAGAGAGAGAGAGATTGGGAGTGTGAGAGAGAGAGAGATTGGGAGTGAGAGAGAGAGAGATTGGGAGTGTGAGAGAGAGAGATTGGTAGTGTGGGAGAGAGAGAGATTGGGAGTGTGAGAGAGAGAGAGATTGGGAGTGTGAGAGGGAGAGAGATTGGGAGTGTGAGAGAGAGAGATTGGGAGTGTGAGAGAGAGAGAGATTGGGATTGTGAGAGAGAGAGAAATTGGAAGTGCGAAAGAGAGAGATTTGGAGTGCGAGAGAAAGAGATTGGGAGTGCGAGAGAGAGCGATTGTGAGTGTGAGAGAGAGAGAGATTGGGAGTGTGAGAGAGAGAGATTGGGAGTGTGAGAGAGGGAGAGATTGGGAGTGTGAGAGAGAGAGATTGGGAGTGTGAGAGAGAGAGAGATTGGGAGTGTGAGAGAGAGAGAGATTGGGAGTGTGAGAGAGAGAGATTGGGAGTGTGAGAGAGAGAGAGTTTGGGAGTGTGAGAGAGAGAGATTGGAAGTGCGAGAGAGAGAGATTGGGAGTGCGAGAGAGAGAGATTGGGAGTGCGAGAGAGAGAGATTGGGAGTGCGACGGATAGAGATTGGGAGTGCGAGAGAGAGAGACTGGGATTGTGAGAGAGAGAGAGATTGGGATTGTGAGAGAGAGATTGGGAGTGTGAGAGACAGAGATTGGGAGTGTGAGAGAGAGAGAGATTGGGAGTGTGAGAGAGAGAGAGATTGGGAGTGTGAGAGAGAGAGAGAGATTGGGAGTGTGGGAGAGAGAGAGATTGGGAGTGCGACGGATAGAGATTGGGAGTGCGAGAGAGAGAGACTGGGATTGTGAGAGAGAGAGAGATTGGGAGTGTGAGAGAGAGAGACTGGGAGTGTGAGAGAGAGAGATTGGTAGTGTGGGAGAGAGAGAGATTGGGAGTGTGAGAGAGAGAGAGATTGGGAGTGTGAGAGGGAGAGAGATTGGGAGTGTGAGTGAGAGAGAGATTGGGAGTGTGAGAGAGAGAGAGGTTGGGAGTGTGAGAGAGAGAGATTGGGAGTGTGAGAGAGAGAGAGAGTGGGAGTGTGAGAGAGAGAGATTGGGAGTGTGAGAGAGGGAGAGATTGCGAGTGTGAGAGAGAGAGATTGGAAGTGCGAAAGAGAGAGATTGGGAGTGCGAGAGAGAGAGATTGGGAGTGCGAGAGAGAGAGATTGTGAGTGTGAGAGAGAGAGAGATTGGGAGTGTGAGAGAGAGAGAGATTGGTAGAGTGAGAGAGAGAGAGATTGGGAGTGTGAGAGAGAGAGAGAGATTGGGAGTGTGAGAGAGAGAGATTGTTGGTGAGTGAGAGAGAGAGATTGGGAGTGTGAGAGAGAGAGAGCAGAGAAACAGGGAGAGAGAGAGAGCAGAGCCCGAGCAGCAACCGGAGCACGGAGCCTGAAGCCGGAGAAAGGCCCGACGAACCGGGCCGAGCGAGGCACCGGAGAGAAGGAGAGCGAGCAGCAACAGGAGTAGACCCAGACCGGGAGGAGCGGCCCGAGCCAGTCAAAGAGGCGAGTGGAGAGGTAGGGGTGCCGGATCGGGTCGGGCCTGGAGAGCGAGCAAGCCCGGGGCCTGAAACCCGAGAAACTCCGGGGTCGGAGAAACTCGGACAAACACCGGGCCGGGACAGCACAGCCGAGCCGAGGGGCTGGGGCCAGGGCAGAAGCCCGGAGAGAGCGTTGGGAGCCGAGAGCTGAGAGCGCGAAATTTGAACGAAGGGAAACGGCTGAAAGGAGAAAAGGAGCAAAGAGAGGTAACTGCACCTCGAAAGAGAGAGACGGAGCGAGAGAGCGTGAGAGAGAGAGAGAGGAGAGGAAACACCAGCTGGAGAGAAAAAGCCGGAGAAATAAGTTTTACCTAACTCTACCTAAGTTTCATTTTAGTTAAAGTTAGTTCGGAAAAAGTTTAATTTTATTTAAATTTAGCTCGAAAAAAAAAAAAAAAAAAACTGAAAAAAGAACAACAAACCCGCGAGGAAAAGGAATAGAAACCCGAGAGAAACGATAAACTACCCGAACCAAGAGCCTGTGAGAAAAAGAGAAAGATAAACCTTTAAGAGCAGCTATATCAAAGATGAACCCCTGAAAAACTCCCAATTTTGGACCTAAAAGTGGGCTAAGGTGGAACACGACACAAAAAAGAGAAAAAAAAAAAGTTATCTATCTGAGACAAAAAACAAACGACTACAATGAGCAGGGAAATGATATATCCTGAGCAATGCACAAAAAATAAAGCAAAGGAAAAATACAAGTACACAACACTAAAAAATAACCCAGAAATCCTCTACGTGGACTATACCACACACAAAGGGATTAAGCTGAAGAACAACCTCATATTCTACACCGAATACGTCACCTCCTGGAAGGAGACTTTACAAAAACACTACACATACGTCTCCAGTGAAGGTATTGGCAGTGGAGGCAGACTGAAAATATGTAAAGATGGAAACCTAGATAAAGATGACCCCCTGCTAACCATAAGCTACTACAACAAAAATAGAAAGATCATGATACAGGGGAATGTGGAAAATCTGGACACCTTCGAAAAGGAATTCCCCCAGTTGAAAACTAAGGCAGACACAAAGAGGACCAATGGACAGGAAGCAAAAGAGAGTCGAACAGAGGATGAGGAGAGCCAAGTGGAGGAAGAAGAAGAGAGACCAGCAGAGGAAAACACCTCCCTGTACATCTCCACCCCCCCCACACCTCTCAACGAAAACAAAATGATGAAAGAGAATCTGGCCAAACTAGAACTTGATTTCAACGAATACAGAGAAACCCTGGCCAAGAATTTGAAGGAGGAATTCAAACAGCTAAAAACGGAACACGAGTCCACCATCCACAAGCTGAGAAAGACCATAGAGGAGCAAAGAAATGAGATCAAAGAACTCCGTACACAACTAAACAAAATGAAGGAGACCGTAGAAAGGCTCAGCAGGCAACACAAACCTCTTAAGGTCCAAAAACCTGAGGACACAAAAACAACACACACAAGGACACAGAACCCGCCGGATGCCACCCCACACGAAGACACACCGAAAGCCACAAACCCCGCTCCAACCAGCCCTCAGTCGAGTCATGCCCAGACTACTGCTACCCAGTCCTCACACACAGGAACACAAAAACCGACAGATACCCCCCCAAACGAGGACACACCGAAAGCCCCAAACCCCGCTCCTGCCACACAACATATCCCAGAAACCCAGCCAACAACCAGCCACCAGGCGAGTCCTACCCAGACTACTGTTACCCAGTCTGAAAAACCAGCCCCTCAGGCGGTCCTGCTGACCGACTCCAACGGAAAGTTTCTGGACCCCCAGAGGCTGTTCCCAGACCATCAAGTCCTGAAAAAATGGTGCAGCAACACAGGCCAAGCAATGAAGATCCTGAACAAAGAATCCCTTGGAAGCCCCAAATGGATTGTGATCCACACAGGCACGAACGACCTACGCACCCTACAGGAAGGCACGGCTTGGGCGGTGAGCAGGATGGCAGAAAAGGCCAGCAGGGAATTCCCCGAGGCGCGGATCGTGATCTCCACACTACTGCCCAGAAAGGACACCCCAGCCTATATAATCCACAACACCAACAGGGAGATCGACACGAGATGTTCTGTCCTCCCCAACGTCTCCCTGGCCCATCATCCAAACATCAACACAAGGGACCTCTATGACGAAATACATCTACTCAAACAGCGGATGTGGGTCTTCGCAAGAAACCTCATAAACACTGCCAAAAGACGCAGCCCTCCCACCCCCCCTACCATTGGGAGCCCAAACAGGACCACCAATGTCCCCCACCCCCCTTTACAAAACCGACAACAGAACCGTGCTTTTATACCTGACCCAAGACCCCCCTCTAGGCCACAGACTGTAGACCAAGAACTGAGAAAGATCATGACGATGCTGAACAGCCTGATAGAAAGCCGGAGAAATTATTAATATTGTTATTTATCATTATCATTATTGTTATCTTATCAGTATTATTACTATTATTAGATAGATATATGTGCATGCCTCATGAAATTTATACTAAATCATCACTTAGCATTATAGAAAATAGTGTTTCCACACTCATCCCACAAAATAGGTCCATTTTATTTCGTTTTATTGAACTATATAAATGCGTTCTTTCCACATAAGCTGCTGGAATATCCAGGGCCTCCGCTCCTCAACTTTTGGGATGAAGAGTACAGACCCTGAATTCCTAAAAGCTATAAAAGACATTGATATAATTGTGTTAACAGAAACATGGTGCCAAAAGGACATGCCGACCCACTGTCCTCCAATGTACCATGAAATCATTGTGCCCTCAGTAAAGAACACTAAAACACGCAAGGGCAGAACCTCCGGGGGAATATTGGTGTGGTATAAGGGAGAACTGGACAAACACATCTCACCGGTAAAACAGGGGAAATCACACGTATGGCTAAAACTAGATAAAAATATAGGAATAGCAAAAAAAGATGTTTACTTATGTGCGATCTACATACCTCCAATAGATTCGCCATATTTCGAAGAGGAGTTATTTGATACTCTCCACATGGAAATCAGCCATTTCCAGGCCCAAGGAAAGGTGATAATATGTGGGGACCTAAATGCAAGGACCGGTTGTGAACCTGACTTCATAGACCCACAGGGAAACAACCATGTGTTTGGCCAGACCCCTTTAGATGTCACACCAGCCATCGCAAATCGGAACAACCTTGATCGTGAAATAAATAAAAGCGGTAGGGATGTAGTGCAACTCTGCCGAGCCTTAGGCCTGTACATAGTTAATGGTAGGTTCAGAGGGGACTCCCTAGGGAGACTCACATACTCCTCAACTCTTGGGTCTAGTGTGGTGGACTATACAATCACTGACCTGGACCCCTGCGATATCAACGCATTCACTGTCAGGCAGCAATCCCCCCTCTCAGACCATAACCAAATAAATGTGTACCTTAAACTTTCTGCCCAAACTACAGACACAAAAAAGGAACACAGTAAGCTACATAAAATAAACCAGACATACAGATGGGCCCCAGACAGTGGAGATAAATTCATCACAGCACTAAATTCACCTGATCTCACAAGTAAAATTTCAAAATTTAAAGAAAATCTATATGAGATCACCAGAGATGGTGTAAACACGGCCATAGAGGATATAAATATGATCTTCCATGAGGCAGCTGTAAAAGCCGACCTCGTGAAACAGAAGAGGAAGCATCACAAAAGACAAAATAAAAATATGAAATGGTTTGACCACGAATGCAAAAATGCCAGAAAAGACCTGAGAAAAATATCAAACCAAAAGCATCGGCAACCAAACAATCCGGACCTACGTACTAGATACAATGAAACCCTCAAAAGATATAAACACACCATTAGGAACAAAACACAAAACTATACCCACAAAATACTCGAAGAAATTGAAAACTCCACCAATCCAAAACAATTCTGGGAAATGTGGAATAACCTGAGTACAACACAATTGCAAGCATTACCAATCCAAGATGGCGACATCTGGAGAACACATTTTGAAAACCTCTACAAAGACATCCCAAAAAACAAAACAAACCCAAGTCAACATCAGGTCACAGAAAAACTCTACACATTAGAAGCAACAATTAAAGACAACCAAAACCCTCTAGACTCCCCAATCACATGGAAAGAACTGGCCACAAAAACAAAATCTCTCCACCTAAAGAAAGCCTGTGGCCCAGACAACATCAAAAATGAAATGCTAAAGTTCAGCAATATGGAGATGCAGGGTGCGATACTCAAACTATTCAACATCATATTACGCTCAGGCTGTTTTCCCGATATCTGGTGCCAAGGACTAATCTCCCCCATATATAAAAGTGGAAACAAATCAGACCCAAATAACTACCGCGGCATCTGTGTCAACAGTTGTCTAGGGAAGTTATTCTGCAGTATTCTAAATAGTAGATTACTTGATTTTCTTAACAAACATAATATCCTCAGAAAAAACCAAATAGGCTTTCTTCCAAAACACCGCACCGCCGACCATATCTATACCCTTCACACCCTCATTGAAAAACATAAACACCAAACAAAAAATGGGAAAATATTCGCCTGTTTCATCGACTTCAAGAAAGCCTTTGACTCTATATGGCACGAAGGGCTCTATTATAAACTTCTTCAGTGTGGAATAGGGGGCAAAGTCTATGACCTTATTAAATCAATGTATCTGAAAAACAAATGCGGGGTCAAAATTGGAGACAAACGCACCGATTTCTTCACCCAGAGAAGAGGCGTCCGGCAGGGCTGCAATTTGAGCCCGACCCTGTTCAACATATACATAAATGAATTAGCAGACATGCTGGAGCAAAGCGAGTCACCAGGTCTCCGTCTCCTGGATGGAGAAGTGAAGTCCCTGTTCTATGCGGACGACCTGGTTCTGCTGTCTCCCACAGAACAGGGATTACAGCAACAACTAGACCTACTCGACAAATACTGCCAAAATTGGGCTCTAACAGTAAATCTAAAGAAAACCAACATCATGATTTTTCAGAAAAGACCCAGATGTCAGGAAAACAAATACCAGTTTACCCTCAGTGATACCACTATAGGACACACTATGAGCTACACCTACCTTGGTCTAACTATTACAGCATCAGGGAGCTTCAGCATAGCAGTGAATGCACTAAAAGAAAAAGCCCGAAGAGCCCTATATGCAATAAAAAGAAAATTCTACAACATCCAAATCCCAATCAAAATCTGGCTCAAAATTTTTGACAGCATAATCCTGCCCATTGCACTGTACGGTAGTGAAGTATGGGGCCCGCTAAATCACCAAAGCTACACTAAATGGGAAAAACACACAATAGAAGCCCTACATGCAGAATTCTGCCAAAGCATCCTTCGCACCCAAAGAAAAACGCCAACAAATGCATGCGGAGCCGAACTAGGCAGATACCCACTGATAATAAACATCCAAAAAGGAGCACTAAACTTCCTAAATCACCTCAAATCTAGCTCCCCAGACACCCTTCATTTCAAAGCCTTTCAGACCCAAGAGCTACACCCAGAAAAGAGTCCCCTGAGTCAGCTGCTACTGAAACTAAGTACTCAGCCGGACCCTGACCAGCCCCAGACCAACACAGCCGTCCAAACACCAATCCGAGTGAACCAAATCATTAAAAAATGCAAAGAAACCTACCTGGAACATTGGAACAAAATAACCGAAAGCCAAAGCAGATTAGAATGTTACCGGGCCCTAAAAAGAGAATATAAACTGGCAGACTACCTCACGACCATCAGAGACACAAAACAGAGACAGACCCTCACCAGGTACAGACTAAGCGACCACCAACTGGAAATTGAAAAAGGCAGATACAAGAAATCCTGGCAGCCTAGAGAGAATAGAATATGCGATCAATGTCTGGCTGGCGAGGTTGAAACAGAAATGCATTTCCTCCTAAAATGCGAAAAATTCAACACATCAAGAAACATATTATTCAACAAGCTAAGCCAAACAACCCCAGATTTCAAGGAATTGGATGATCTGTCAAAATTGAGATTAGTCCTAGGAGAAGGAGACAGACCATACCTTGGGGCTAAATATGTAACAACATGTCACAACCTGAGGACTGTTTAAAAGTAAGACTGTTTAAAATTAATATTGAACGTACCAAATGAAGTAGAAAGACTGTTTAAAATTAATATTGTTTAAAAGTAATATTGTACATACCCAACAAATGTCAAATCGATTGACACCTACAGAATGTTGGAAAACTGTACCTTTTTGCTATGTAAGCTTTGGCAATATGGTTCTCTGTAAACTTTCATGCCAATAAAGCATTTGAACTGAACTGAACTGAACTGATTGGGAGAGTGAGATAGAAAGAGATTGGGAGTGTGAGGTAGAGAGAGATTGGGAGTGTGAGAGAGAGAGATTGGGAGTGTGAGAGAGAAAGAGATTGGGAGTGTGAGTGAGAGAGAGATTGGGAGTGTGAGAGAGAGAGTGATTGGGAATGTGGGAGAGATAGATTGGGAGTGTAAGAGAGAGAGAGAGTGGGAGTGTGTGAGAGAGAGATTGGAATGTGGGAGAGAGAGAGATTGGGAGTGTGAGAGAGAGAGATTGGGAGTGTGAGAGAGAGAGAGATTGGGAGTGTGAGAGAGAGAGAGATTGGGAGTGTGAGAGAGAGAGAGATTGGGAGTGTGAGAGAGAGAGAGATTGGGAGTGTGAGAGAGAGAGAGATTGGGAGTGTGAGAGAGAGAGAGATTGGGAGTGTTAGAGAGAGAGTATGGGAGTGTGAGAGAGACAGAGTTTGGGAGTGCGAGAGAGAGAGATTGGAAGTGCGAGAGAGAGAGATTGGGAGTGCGAGAGAGAGAGATTGAGAGTGCGAGAGAGAGAGAGACTGGGAGTGTGAGAGAGAGAGATTGGGAGTGAGAGAGAGAGAGATTGGGAGTGTGAGAGAGAGAGATTGGTAGTGTGGGAGAGAGAGAGATTGGGAGTGTGAGAGAGAGAGAGATTGGGAGTGTGAGAGAGAGAGATTGGGAGTGTGAGAGAGAGAGACTGTGAGTGTGAGAGAAGAGACCAAATGAAGTAGAAAGACTGTTTAAAATTAATATTGTTTAAAAGCAATATTGTATGTACCCAACAAATGTCAAATCGATTGACACCTACAGAATGTTGGAAAACTGTACCTTTTTGCTATGTAAGCTTTGGCAATATGGTTCTCTGTAAACTTTCATGCCAATAAAGCATTTGAACTGAACTGAACTGAACTGAACTGAGATTGGGAGTGTGAGAGAGAGAGAGATTGGGAGTGTGAGAGAGAGAGATTGGGAGTGTGAGAGAGAGAGAGTTTGGGAGTGTGAGAGAGAGAGATTGGAAGTGCGAGAGAGAGAGATTGGGAGTGCGAGAGAGAGAGATTGGGAGTGCGAGAGAGAGAGACTGGGATTGTGAGAGAGAGAGATTGGGAGTGTGAGAGAGAGAGAGATTGGGAGTGTGAGAGAGAGAGAGATTGGGAGTGAGAGAGAGAGAGAGATTGGGAGTGTGAGAGAGAGAGATTGGGAGTGTGAGAGAGAGAGACTGGGAGTGTGAGAAGAGAGACTGGGAGTGTGAGAGAGAGAGAGATTGGAAGTGTGAGAGAGAGAGAGATTGGGAGTGTGAGAGAGAGAGATTGGGAGTGTGAGAGAGAGAGAGATTGGGAGTGTGAGAGAGAGAGATTGGAAGAGCGAAAGAGAGAGATTGGGAGTGCGAGAGAGAGAGATTGGGAGTGCGAGAGAGAGAGATTGTGAGTGTGAGAGAGAGAGAGATTGGGAGTGTGAGGGAGAGAGAGATTGGGAGTGTGAGAGAGAGAGAGATTGGGAGTGTGAGAGAGAGAGAGAGATTGGGCGTGTGAGACAGAGAGAGATTGTTGGTGAGTGAGAGAGAGAGATTGGGAGTGTGAGAGAGAGAGATTGGGAGTGTGAGAGAGAGAGACTGTGAGTGTGAGAGAGAGAGACTGGGAGTGTGAGAGAGAGAGAGACTGGGAGTGTGAGAGAGAGAGAGATTGGGAGTGAGAGAGAGAGAGATTGGGAGTGTGAGAGAGAGAGATTGGTAGTGTGGGAGAGAGAGAGATTGGGAGTGTGAGAGAGAGAGAGATTGGGAGTGTGAGAGAGAGAGATTGGGAGTGTGAGAGAGAGAGACTGTGAGTGTGAGAGAGAGAGACTGGGAGTGTGAGAGAGAGAGAGACTGGGAGTGTGAGAGAGAGAGAGATTGGGAGTGAGAGAGAGAGAGATTGGGAGTGTGAGAGAGAGAGATAGGGGGCAAAGTCTATGACCTTATTAAATCAAAGTATCTGAAAAACAAATGCGGGGTCAAAATTGGAGACAAACGCACCGATTTCTTCACCCAGAGAAGAGGCGTCCGGCAGGGCTGCAATTTGAGCCCGACCCTGTTCAACATATACATAAATGAATTAGCAGACATGCTGGAGCAAAGCGAGTCACCAGGTCTCCGTCTCCTAGATGGAGAAGTGAAATCCCTGTTCTATGCGGACGACCTGGTTCTGCTGTCTCCCACAGAACAGGGATTACAGCAACAACTAGACCTACTCGACAAATACTGCCAAAATTGGGCTCTAACAGTAAATCTAAAGAAAACCAACATCATGATTTTTCAAAAAAGGCCCAGATGTCAGGAAAACAAATACCAGTTTACCCTCAGTGATACCACTATAGGACACACTATGAGCTACACCTACCTTGGTCTAACTATTACAGCATCAGGGAGCTTCAGCATAGCAGTGAATGCACTAAAAGAAAAAGCCCGAAGAGCCCTATATGCAATAAAAAGAAAATTCTACAACATCCAAATCCCAATCAAAATCTGGCTCAAAATATTTGACAGCATAATCCTGCCCATTGCACTGTACGGTAGTGAAGTATGGGGCCCGCTAAATCACCAAAGCTACACTAAATGGGAAAAACATACAATAGAAGCCCTACATGCAGAATTCTGCCGAAGCATCCTTCGCACCCAAAGGAAAACGCCAACAAATGCATGCAGAGCCGAACTAGGCAGATACCCACTGATAATAAACATCCAAAAACGAGCACTAAACTTCCTAAATCACCTCAAATCTAGCTCCCCAGACACCCTTCATTTCAAAGCCTTTCAGACCCAAGAGCTAAACCCAGAAAAGAGTCCCCTGAGTCAGCTGCTACGGAAACTAAGTACTCAGCCGGACCCTGACCAGCCCCAGACCAACACAGCCGCCCAAACACCAATCCGAGTGAACCAAATCATTAAAAAATGCAAAGAAACCTACCTGGAACATTGGAACAAAATAACCGAAAGCCAAAGCAGATTAGAATGTTACCGGGCCCTAAAAAGAGAATATAAACTGGCAGACTACCTCACGACCATCAGAGACACAAAACAGAGACAGACCCTCACCAGGTACAGACTAAGCGACCACCAACTGGAAATTGAAAAAGGCAGATACAAGAAATCCTGGCAGCCTAGAGAGAATAGAATATGCGATCAATGTCTGGCTGGCGAGGTTGAAACAGAAATGCATTTCCTCCTAAAATGCGAAAAATTCAACACATCAAGAAACATATTATTCAACAAGCTAAGCCAAACAACCCCAGATTTCAAGGAATTGGATGATCTGTCAAAATTGAGATTAGTCCTAGGAGAAGGAGACAGACCATACCTTGGGGCCAAATATGTAACAACATGTCACAACCTGAGGACTGTTTAAAATTAAGACTGTTTAAAATTAATATTGAACGTACCAAATGAAGTACAAAGACTGTTTAAAATTAATATTGTTTAAAAGTAATATTGTATGTACCCAACAAATGTCAAATCGATTGACACCTACAGAATGTTGGAAAACTGTACCTTTTTGCTATGTAAGCTTTGGCAATATGGTTCTCTGTAAACTTTCATGCCAATAAAGCATTTTGATTGGAATTGGAATTGGAATTGGATTGGTAGTGTGGGAGAGAGAGAGATTGGGAGTGTGAGAGAGAGAGATTGGGAGTGTGAGAGGGAGAGAGATTGGGAGGGTGAGTGAGAGAGAGATTGGGAGCCTGAGAGAGAGAGAGATTGGGAGTGTGAGAGAGAGAGAGATTGGGAGTGTGCGAGAGAGAGTGAATGGGAGTGTGAGAGAGAGAGATTGGGAGTGTGAGAGAGAGGGAGATTGGGAATGTGAGAGAGAGAGTGATTGGGAGTGTGAGAGAAAGAGATTGGGAGTGTGAGAGAGAGAGAGATTGGGAGTGTGTGAGAGAGAGACTGGGAGTGTGGGAGAGAGAGAGATTGGGAGTGTGAGAGAGAGAGAGATTGGGAGTGTGATTGAGAGACAGATTGGGAGTGTGAGAGAGAGATTGGGAGTGTGAGAGAGAGAGATTGGGAGTGTGAGAGAGAGAGAGATTGGGAGTGTGAGAGAGAGAGAGATTGGGAGTGTGAGAGAGAGAGATTGGGAGTGTGAGAGAGAGAGTATGGGAGTGTGAGAGAGACAGAATTTGGGAGTGCGAGAGAGAGAGATTGGAAGTGCGAGAGAGAGAGATTGGGAGTGCGAGACAGAGAGATTGGGAGTGCGAGAGAGAGAGACTGGGATTGTGATAGAGAGAGAGATTGGGAGTGTGAGAGACAGAGATTGGGAGTGTGAGAGAGAGAGAGATTGGGTGTGTGAGAGAGAGAGAGATTGGGAGTGTGTGAGAGAGAGAGAGAGATTGGGAGTGTGAGAGAGAGAGAGATTGGGAGTGTGAGAGAGAGAGAGATTGGGAGTGAGAGAGAGAGAGAGTTTGGGTGTGTGAGAGAGAGAGATTGGAAGTGTGAGAGAGAGAGACTGTGAGTGTGAGAGAGAGAGACTGGGAGTGTGAGAGAGAGAGAGACTGGGAATGTGAGAGAGAGAGAGATTGGGAGTGAGAGAGAGAGAGACTGGGAGTGTGAGAGAGAGAGATTGGTAGTGTGGGAGAGAGAGAGATTGGGAGTGTGAGAGAGAGAGAGATTGGGAGTGTGAGAGGGAGAGAGATAGGGAGTGTGAGTGAGAGAGAGATTGGGAACGTGAGAGAGAGAGATTGGGAGTGTGAGAGAGAGAGAGGTTGGGAGTGTGAGAGAGAGAGAAATTGGGAGTGTGAGAGAGAGAGATTGGGAGTGTGAGAGAGAGAGAGATTGGGATTGTGAGAGAGAGAGAGATTGGAAGTGCGAAAGAGAGAGATTGGGAGTGCGAGAGAGAGAGATTGGGAGTGCGAGAGAGAGAGATTGTGAGTGTGAGAGAGAGAGATTGGGAGTGTGAGAAAGAGAGAGATTGGGAGTGTGAGAGAGAGAGAGATTGGGAGTGTGAGAGAGAGAGAGATTGGGAGTGTGAGAGAGAGAGAGATTGGGAGTGTGAGAGAGAGAGAGATTGGGAGTGTGAGAGAGAGAGAGATTGGGAGTGTGAGAGAGAGAGAGTTTGGGAGTGTGAGAGAGAGAGATTGGAAGTGCGAAAGAGAGAGATTGGGAGTGCGAGAGAGAGAGATTGGGAGTGCGAGAGAGAGAGACTGGGATTGTGAGAGAGAGAGAGATTGGGAGTGTGAGAGAGAGAGAGATTGGGAGTGTGAGAGAGAGAGAGAGATTGGGAGTGTGAGAGAGAGAGAGATTGGGAGTGTGAGAGAGAGAGAGATTGGGAGTGAGAGAGAGAGAGAGATTGGGAGTGTGAGAGAGAGAGATTGGGAGTGTGAGAGAGAGAGACTGGGAGTGTGAGGGAGAGAGACTTGGAGTGTGAGAGAGAGAGAGATTGGAAGTGTGAGAGAGAGAGAGATTGGGAGTGTGAGAGAGAGAGATTGGGAGTGTGAGAGAGAGAGAGATTGGGAGTGTGAGAGAGAGAGATTGGAAGAGCGAAAGAGAGAGATTGGGAGTGCGAGAGTTTAAAATTAATATTGAACGTACCAAATGAAGTAGAAAGACTGTTTGAAAGAGAGACTGGGAGTGTGAGAGAGAGAGACTGGGAGTGTGAGAGAGAGAGAGATTGGAAGTGTGAGAGAGAGAGAGATTGGGAGTGTGAGAGAGAGAGATTGGGAGTGTGAGAGAGAGAGAGATTGGGAGTGTGAGAGAGAGAGATTGGGAGTGTGAGAGAGAGAGTATGGGAGTGTGAGAGAGACAGAATTTGGGAGTGCGAGAGAGAGAGATTGTAAGTGCGAGAGAGAGAGATTAGGAGTGCGAGACAGAGAGATTGGGAGTGCGAGAGAGAGAGACTGGGATTGTGAGAGAGAGAGAGATTGGGAGTGTGAGAGACAGAGATGGGGAGTGTGAGAGAGAGAGAGATTGGGTGTGTGAAAGAGAGAGATTGGGAGTGCGAGAGAGAGAGATTGGGAGTGCGAGAGAGAGAGACTGGGATTGTGAGAGAGAGAGAGATTGGGAGTGTGAGAGAGAGAGAGATTGGGAGTGTGAGAGAGAGAGAGAGATTGGGAGTGTGAGAGAGAGAGAGATTGGGAGTGTGAGAGAGAGAGAGATTGGGAGTGAGAGAGAGAGAGAGAAAATTCTACAACATCCAAATCCCAATCAAAATCTGGCTCAAAATATTTGACAGCATAATCCTGCCCATTGCACTGTACGGTAGTGAAGTATGGGGCCCGCTAAATCACCAAAGCTACACTAAATGGGAAAAACATACAATAGAAGCCCTACATGCAGAATTCTGCCGAAGCATCCTTCGCACCCAAAGGAAAACGCCAACAAATGCATGCAGAGCCGAACTAGGCAGATACCCACTGATAATAAACATCCAAAAACGAGCACTAAACTTCCTAAATCACCTCAAATCTAGCTCCCCAGACACCCTTCATTTCAAAGCCTTTCAGACCCAAGAGCTAAACCCAGAAAAGAGTCCCCTGAGTCAGCTGCTACGGAAACTAAGTACTCAGCCGGACCCTGACCAGCCCCAGACCAACACAGCCGCCCAAACACCAATCCGAGTGAACCAAATCATTAAAAAATGCAAAGAAACCTACCTGGAACATTGGAACAAAATAACCGAAAGCCAAAGCAGATTAGAATGTTACCGGGCCCTAAAAAGAGAATATAAACTGGCAGACTACCTCACGACCATCAGAGACACAAAACAGAGACAGACCCTCACCAGGTACAGACTAAGCGACCACCAACTGGAAATTGAAAAAGGCAGATACAAGAAATCCTGGCAGCCTAGAGAGAATAGAATATGCGATCAATGTCTGGCTGGCGAGGTTGAAACAGAAATGCATTTCCTCCTAAAATGCGAAAAATTCAACACATCAAGAAACATATTATTCAACAAGCTAAGCCAAACAACCCCAGATTTCAAGGAATTGGATGATCTGTCAAAATTGAGATTAGTCCGAGGAGAAGGAGACAGACCATACCTTGGGGCCAAATATGTAACAACATGTCACAACCTGAGGACTGTTTTAAAATTAAGACTGTTTAAAATTAATATTGAACGTACCAAATGAAGTACAAAGACTGTTTAAAATTAATATTGTTTAAAAGTAATATTGTATGTACCCAACAAATGTCAAATCGATTGACACCTACAGAATGTTGGAAAACTGTACCTTTTTGCTATGTAAGCTTTGGCAATATGGTTCTCTGTAAACTTTCATGCCAATAAAGCATTTTAATTGGAATTGGAATTGGATTGGGAGTGTGAGAGAGAGAGAGAGATTGGGAGTGTGAGAGAGAGAGAGATTGGGAGTGTGAGAGAGAGAGAGATTGGGAGTGAGAGAGAGAAAGAGTTTGTGAGTGTGAGAGAGAGAGATTGGGAGTGTGAGAGAGGGAGTGTGAGAGAGAGAGAGAGATTGGGAGTGTGAGAGAGAGAGAGTTGGAGTGCGAGAGAAAGAGATTGGGAGTGCGAGAGAGAGCGATTGTGAGTGTGAGAGACAGAGAGATTGGGAGTGTGAGAGAGAGAGAGATTGGGAGTGTGAGAGAGAGAGAGATTGGGAGTGTGAGAGAGAGAGATTGGGAGTGTGAGAGAGAGAGAGATTGGGAGTGTGAGAGAGAGAGATTGGGAGTGTGAGAGAGAGAGAGTTTGGGAGTGTGAGAGAGAGAGATTGGAAGTGCGAGAGAGAGAGATTGGGAGTGCGAGAGAGAGAGATTGGGAGTGCGAGAGAGAGAGATTGGGAGTGCGACGGATAGAGATTGGGAGTGCGAGAGAGAGAGACTGGGATTGTGAGAGAGAGAGAGATTGGGATTGTGAGAGAGAGAGAGATTGGGAGTGTGAGAGAGAGAGATTGGGAGTGTGAGAGAGAGAGAGATTGAGAGTGTGAGAGAGAGAGAGATTGGGAGTGTGAGAGAGAGAGATTGGGAGTGTGAGAGAGAGAGACTGGGAGTGTGAGAGAGAGAGACTGGGAGTGTGAGAGAGAGAGAGATTGGAAGTGTGAGAGAGAGAGATTGGGAGTGTGAGAGAGAGAGATTGGGAGTGTGAGAGAGAGAGAGATTGGGAGTGTGAGAGAGAGAGATTGGAAGAGCGAAAGAGAGAGATTGGGAGTGCGAGAGAGAGAGATTGGGAGTGCGAGAGAGAGAGATTGTGAGTGTGAGAGAGAGAGAGATTGGGAGTGTGAGGGAGAGAGAGATTAGGAGTGTGAGAGAGAGAGAGATTGGGAGTGTGAGAGAGAGAGAGAGATTGGGAGTATGAGACAGAGAGAGATTGTTGGTGAGTGAGAGAGAGAGATTGGGAGTGTGAGAGAGAGAAAGATTGGGAGTGTGAGAGAGAGATTGGGAGTGTGAGAGAGAAAGATTGGGAGTGTGAGAGAGAAAGAGATTGGGAGTGTGAGAGAGAGAGAGATTGGGAGTGTGAGAGAGAGAGTGATTGGGAGTGTGAGAGAGAGAGATTGGGAGTGTGAGAGAGAGAGAGATTGGGAGTGTGTGAGAGAGAGATTGGGAGTGTGGGAGAGAGAGAGATTGGGAGTGTCAGGGAGAGAGAGATTGGGAGTGTGAGAGAGAGAGAGATTGGGAGTGTGAGAGAGAGAGAGATTGGGAGTGTGAGAGAGAGAGAGATTGGGAGTGTGAGAGAGAGAGAGATTGGGAGTGTGAGAGAGAGAGAGATTGGGAGTGTGAGAGAGAGAGATTGGGAGTGTGAGAGAGAGAGTATGGGAGTGTGAGAGAGACAGAATTTGGGAGTGCGAGAGAGAGAGATTGGAAGTGCGAGAGAGAGAGATTAGGAGTGCGAGACAGAGAGATTGGGAGTGCGAGAGAGAGAGACTGGGATTGTGAGAGAGAGAGAGATTGGGAGTGTGAGAGACAGAGATTGGGAGTGTGAGCGAGAGAGAGATTGGGTGTGTGAGAGAGAGAGAGATTGGGAGTGTGAGAGAGAGAGAGAGATTGGGAGTGTGAGAGAGAGAGAGATTGGGAGTGTGAGAGAGAGAGAGATTGGGAGTGAGAGAGAGAAAGAGTTTGTGAGTGTGAGAGAGAGAGATTGGGAGTGTGAGAGAGAGAGAGATTGGGCGTGAGAGAGAGAGAGATTGGGAGTGTGAGAGAGAGAGATTGGTAGTGTGGGAGAGAGAGAGATTGGGAGTGTGAGAGAGAGAGAGATTGGGAGTGTGAGAGGGAGAGAGATTGGGAGTGTGAGAGAGAGAGAGTGGGAGTGTGAGAGAGAGAGAGATTGGGATTGTGAGAGAGAGAGAGATTGGAAGTGCGAAAGAGAGAGATTTGGAGTGCGAGAGAAAGAGATTGGGAGTGCGAGAGAGAGAGATTGGGAGTGCGAGAGAGAGAGATTGGGAGTGCGAGAGAGAGAGATTGGGAGTGTGACGGATAGAGATTGGGAGTGCGAGAGAGAGAGACTGGATTGTGAGAGAGAGAGAGATTGGGATTGTGAGAGAGAGAGAGATTGGGAGTGTGAGAGAGAGAGATTGGGAGTGTGAGAGAGAGAGAGATTGGGAGTGTGAGAGAGAGAGAGATTGGGAGTGTGAGAGAGAGAGAGAGATTGGGAGTGTGAGAGAGAGAGAGATTGGGAGTTAGAGAGAGACAGAGATTGGGAGTGTGAGAGAGAGAGATTGGGAGTGTGAGAGAGAGAGACTGGGAGTGTGAGAGAGAGAGACTGGGAGTGTGAGAGAGAGAGATTGTTAGTGTGGGAGAGAGAGAGATTGGGAGTGTGAGAGAGAGAGAGATTGGGAGTGTGAGAGGGAGAGAGATTGGGAGTGTGTGGTAAACCACTGTATTGTATATTGCCACCTCTGGGTGGCGCTGTGTATGGAGGCATGCCTCAGCTGACTCCACCCACCACTGTGTGGGTTTCGTTCAGACTTGTTCAGTCACTCACGAAGAAGCATGGTCTCTTCTTAGCTAATAAAAGCCTTATTCATCTCTTCTTTCGACTCATCATCTCTTCTTCGACTCATCACCTTTTATGAAGTAATTGATAAGCGTATCAATTTTATTAGCTAAAAGTTAAATGGCGACACCTGAGGAGCAACAACAGCAACGGATACAGCAGACATTGCTGAGAGCCCTCAGACCACCACGCCTGGACCTCGACCCTCAAGATGTGGGTGCATCAGCCAAGTTTGAACACTGGCTGAGCTGCTTTGAATCCTTCCTCGCAATCTCACAGGTTACAGAGGAGGATCACAAACTGAAAATTTTGACCGCCCAGGTGAGCCATCAAGTATATATGCTAATCCGGGACTCTAATACGTACGTGGCGGCCCTCGAGCTACTAAAAGGGCAATATACGCGCCCAGTGAACACAATTTACGCCCGACACCTCTTGGGATCCCGCAGGCAGCAACCGGGAGAATCGGTAGGGGCATTTGCACGGGCGCTACTGGCACTCTGCAGAGACTGCGATTGTAAAGCGGTAACGGCTGTGGAGCACGCGCAGGGACTCGCCTGTCATGCCTTCGTCAGGGGCCTCCAGTCAGACCACACCCGGCAGAGACTGCTAGAAAGCAAGGAACCCGACCTGAAGACGGCCATTGCCCTTGCGCTCTCTTTGGAGGAGGCCCACCGAAACCTCGAGGCATACCCCCGTAACGGCGCCGAGACATGGCAATCGAAACCGTGGGACACGGGACCGCCGCTCCCGGCACCAACCGCTGCAGCGACCCAACCGAGACAGCAGCCTCCGGTAAGAACTGCTTCGATGCCCAGTAACCAGGCCCAAAAATGCTATTTCTGTGGCCAGTTAAAACATCCCAGAGCGCACTGCCCAGCTAAGACAGCTACCTGCTCGGGCTGCGGGAAGAAAGGCCATTACGCTAACGCCTGCAAGGGGAAGCCAGCCAGCAGCGCAGCGTGCGGGCCGTGGGAGCAGCCATCTTATCCGCCATTTTGTGTACCCCCGGCCGCATGGCATCCGCCGCCATCGTATCCAACGCACTCAACCGCCATTTCGTCACCGGAACCGACCACCGTCTCGGCGGATGACTATAGTGACTCACTAAGCCACATACTGGCCTCCGTGACGCTGGATCAAGCCCTCCCTCACCATCTATCCAGCTCCATGATGGATATCGCGGTAAACGGCCGCGCCACCAGTTGCCTGATCGACAGCGGGAGCACAGAGAGTTTCGTCCACCCCGACACGGTACGTAGCCACTCCCTCACGATTCTGCCAACGCACCATCGCATTTCTATGGCGTCCAAGTCCCAGTCAATGGACATCAGCGGCTACTGTGTGGTGACCCTGTCAGTAGGGGGCACTGAATATCAAAAATTTAAACTGCTAGTCCTGCCCCGTCTTTGCGCTGCCGTCCTGCTAGGGTTGGATTTTCAGTGCCACCTTAAGAGTGTCACACTAGCATACGGTGGACCCCTCCCCCCACTCACAGTCTGCAACCAACAACTTTTAAATCGCCCGCTGCAAACCACCTGCAGCCTTTCCACATTAAAAGTCCCCCCCCCCTCCCCTGTTCGCTAACCTCACCCGCGACTGTAAACCCATCGCTACCAAAAGCAGGCGGTACAGTGCCGGGGACAGAGCTTTTATCAGCTCCGAGGTGGAGCGGCTCTTGAAGGAGGGCATTATCGAAGGTAGCACTAGCCCCTGGCGAGCCCAGGTTGTAGTCGTTAAAACCACTGCAAAACGCCGCATGGTAATCGACTACAGCCAAACCATAAACCGGTACACCCAGCTGGACGCGTACCCCCTCCCTCGCATATCTGATATGGTCAATCAGATTGCGCAATACAAAGTATTCTCCACCATCGACCTTAAGTCAGCGTACCACCAGCTGCCCATCCGCCATGAGGACCGCCAGTATACTGCCTTCGAGGCAAACGGCCGCCTCTACCACTTCCTTAGGGTCCCCTTCGGCGTCACCAACGGGGTTTCGGTCTTCCAAAGGGAGATGGACCGAATGGTTGACCAGAACGCGCTGCGGGCAACCTTCCCCTATTTGGATAACGTCACCATCTGCGGCCACGACCAGCAGGACCACGACGTTAATCTAGCAAATTTCCTCCGTACGGCCCAACGGCTGAACCTAACGTACAATAAGGAAAAATGTATGTTTCACACCAAGCGCCTGGCCATCCTCGGCTGCATGGTGGAGAACGGAGTCATCGGGCCCGACCCCGACAGAATGCGCCCCCTAATGGAGCTACCCCTTCCCCACTGCCAAAAAGCACTGAAGAGATGCCTGGGGTTTTTCTCCTACTACGCCCAGTGGGTGCCCCTCTATGCAGACAAAGCCAGGCCCCTCATCAAAGCCACCTCCTTCCCCCTGACACCAGAGGCGTGTGCAGCCTTCACTCTTATCAAGAACGATATCGCGAAGGCCGCAATGCACGCGCTGGATGAGTCCATCCCCTTCCAAGTGGAGAGCGATGCCTCCGACTTCGCCCTAGCCGCGACCCTTAACCAGGCGGGCAGACCCGTGGCCTTTTTCTCAAGGACCCTCCAGGGCCCCGAGACGAGACACTCCTCCGTCGAAAAGGAGGCCCAGGCTATTGTAGAAGCGGTGCGTCACTGGAGGCATTACCTGGCCGGGAAACGATTTACCCTGCTCACTGACCAGCGTTCAGTAGCTTTTATGTTTAATAATAAGCAGAGGGGTAAAATCAAGAACGACAAGATCTTGAGGTGGAGAATCGAACTCTCCACCTACAATTATGATATCTTGTATCGGCCAGGGAAACTCAATGAGCCCCCAGATGCCCTATCACGTGGTACATGCGCCAACGCGCAGAGTGATAGGCTGCAGTCCCTCCACAATGACCTCTGCCACCCGGGGGTCACCAGGTTTTTCCATTTTATCAAATCCCGTAACCTGCCCTACTCCATCGAGGAGGTCAGGACCATGACCAAGAGCTGCCAAATCTGCGCCGAGTGCAAACCGCACTTCTATAGGCCGGACAGAGCAAGCCTGATCAAGGCCACCCGCCCCTTCGAACGCCTGAGCGTCGATTTTAAAGGGCCCCTCCCCTCCGCTGACCGCAATGTGTACTTCCTCAACATAGTTGATGAGTACTCCCATTTCCCCTTTGCCATCCCTTGCCCAGACATGACCAGTACCACGGTCATCAAGTGTCTGAATGACATCTTCGCTCTGTTCGGGTTCCCCAGCTATATACATAGCGACAGGGGCTCATCGTTCATGAGCGACGAACTTCGGCAGTACCTGCTAACAAGAGGTATCGCCACGAGCAGGACCACCAGTTACAACCCCCGGGGGAACGGCCAGGTGGAAAGGGAGAACGCGACGGTTTGGAAGGCAGTCCTCTTAGCACTAAAATCTAAGGGCCTTCCGACCTCCCGCTGGCAGGAGGTCCTCCCTGCAGCGCTTCACTCCATTCGGTCACTGCTTTGTACTGCCACTAATGCGACCCCTCATGAGAAAATGTTCATTTTCCCCCGGAAGTCTACATCGGGAACCTCGCTACCGGCATGGTTGACTTCTCCTGGGCCCGTCCTACTGCGGAGGCACGTGAGGACGCATAAAACGGACCCCCTGGTCGAGCGGGTGCACCTCCTACACGCCAACCCCCAGTATGCCTGGGTGACATACCCAGACGGGCGGGAGGACACGGTCTCCATACGAGATCTCGCACCCTCGGGTACCCCTGAATTACCACCGTTATCCCCCTTACCACCATTATCCCCCTTACCACTGTTATCCCCCACCACCCCTCCCAACCCAACCCCTGCAGACGGCATGCCAAAGCCCCAGGAATCTTCGCCAACCACCCAGACACCAGACCCGACGTCGGATGCTGCAACACCACCGCCGCCACCACGACGATCAGGACGTCAGACAAGGCCTCCTGATAGACTTAACTTGTAGTACCCTTCACCCCGCCGGACTTCACATTAAACAAGGGGTGAATGTGGTAAACCACTGTATTGTATATTGCCACCTCTGGGTGGCGCTGTGTATGGAGGCATGCCTCAGCTGACTCCACCCACCACTGTGTGGGTTTCGTTCAGACTTGTTCAGTCACTCACGAAGAAGCATGGTCTCTTCCTAGCTAATAAAAGCCTTATTCATCTCTTCTTTCGACTCATCATCTCTTCTTCGACTCATCACCTTTTATGAAGTAATTGATAAGCGTATCAGAGTGTGAGTGAGAGAGAGATTGGGAGTGTGAGAGAGAGAGAGATTGGGAGTGTGAGAGAGAGAGAGATTGGGAGTGTGAGAGAGAGAGAGATTGGGAGTGTGAGAGAGAGAGATTGGGAGTGTGAGAGAGGGAGAGATTGGGAGTGTGAGAGAGAGAGATTGGGAGTGTGAGAGAGAGAGAGATTGGGAGTGTGAGAGAGAGAGAGATTGGGAGTGTGAGAGAGAGAGATTGGGAGTGTGAGAGAGAGAGAGTTTGGGAGTGTGAGAGAGAGAGATTGGAAGTGCGAGAGAGAGAGATTGGGAGTGCGAGAGAGAGAGATAGATATATGTGCATGCCTCATGAAATTTATACGAAATCATCACTTAGCATTATAGAAAATAGTGTTTCCACACTCATCCCACAAAATAGGTCCATTTTATTTCGTTTTATTGAACTATATAAATGCGTTCTTTCCACATAAGCTGCTGGAATATCCAGGGCCTCCGCTCCTCAACTTTTGGGATGAAGAGTACAGACCCTGAATTCCTAAAAGCTATAAAAGACATTGATATAATTGTGTTAACAGAAACATGGTGCCAAAAGGACATGCCGACCCACTGTCCTCCAATGTACCATGAAATCATTGTGCCCTCAGTAAAGAACACTAAAACATGCAAAGGCAGAACCTCCGGGGGAATATTGGTGTGGTATAAGGGAGAACTGGACAAACACATCTCACCGGTAAAACAGGGGAAATCACACGTATGGCTAAAACTAGATAAAAATATAGGAATAGCAAAAAAAGATGTTTACTTATGTGCGATCTACATACCTCCAATAGATTCGCCATATTTCGAAGAGGAGTTATTTGATACTCTCCACATGGAAATCAGCCATTTCCAGGCCCAAGGAAAGGTGATAATATGTGGGGACCTAAATGCAAGGACCGGTTGTGAACCTGACTTCATAGACCCACAGGGAAACAACCATGTGTTTGGCCAGACCCCTTTAGATGTCACACCAGCCATCGCAAATCGGAACAACCTTGATCGTGAAATAAATAAAAGCGGTAGGGAGGTAGTGCAACTCTGCCGAGCCTTAGGCCTGTACATAGTTAATGGTAGGTTCAGAGGGGACTCCCAATGGAGACTCACATACTCCTCAACTCTTGGGTCTAGTGTGGTGGACTATACAATCACTGACCTGGACCCCTGCGATATCAACGCATTCACTGTCAGGCAACAATCCCCCCTCTCAGACCATAACCAAATAAATGTGTACCTTAAACTTTCTGCCCAAACTACAGACACAAAAAAGGAACACAGTAAGCTACATAAAATAAACCAGACATACAGATGGGCCCCAGACAGTGGAGATAAATTCATCACAGCACTAAATTCACCTGATCTCACAAGTAAAATTTCAAAATTTAAAGAAAATCTATATGAGATCACCAGAGATGGTGTAAACACGGCCATAGAGGATATAAATATGATCTTCCATGAGGCAGCTGTAAAAGCCGACCTCGTGAAACAGAAGAGGAAGCATCACAAAAGACAAAATAAAAATATGAAATGGTTTGACCACGAATGCAAAAATGCCAGAAAAGACCTGAGAAAAATATCAAACCAAAAGCATCGGCAACCAAACAATCCGGACCTACGTACTAGATACAATGAAACCCTCAAAAGATATAAACACACCATTAGGAACAAAACACAAAACTATACCCACAAAATACTCGAAGAAATTGAAAACTCCACCAATCCAAAACAATTCTGGGAAATGTGGAATAACCTGAGTACAACACAATTGCAAGCATTACCAATCCAAGATGGCGACATCTGGAGAACACATTTTGAAAACCTCTACAAAGACATCCCAAAAAACAAAACAAACCCAAGTCAACATCAGGTCACAGAAAAACTCCACACATTAGAAGCAACAATTAAAGACAACCAAAACCCTCTAGACTCCCCAATCACATGGAAAGAACTGGCCACAAAAACAAAATCTCTCCACCTAAAGAAAGCCTGTGGCCCAGACAACATCAAAAATGAAATGCTAAAGTTCAGCAATATGGAGATGCAGGGTGCGATACTCAAACTATTCAACATCATATTACGCTCAGGCTGTTTTCCCGATATCTGGTGCCAAGGACTAATCTCCCCCATATATAAAAGTGGAAACAAATCAGACCCAAATAACTACCGCGGCATCTGTGTCAACAGTTGTCTAGGGAAGTTATTCTGCAGTATTCTAAATAGTAGATTACTTGATTTTCTTAACAAACATAATATCCTCAGAAAAAACCAAATAGGCTTTCTTCCAAAACACCGCACCGCCGACCATATCTATACCCTTCACACCCTCATTGAAAAACATAAACACCAAACAAAAAATGGGAAAATATTCGCCTGTTTCATCGACTTCAAGAAAGCCTTTGACTCTATATGGCACGAAGGGCTCTATTATAAACTTCTTCAGTGTGGAATAGGGGGCAAAATCTATGACCTTATTAAATCAATGTATCTGAAAAACAAATGCGGTGTCAAAATTGGAGAAAAACGCACCGATTTCTTCACCCAGAGAAGAGGCGTCCGGCAGGGCTGCAATTTGAGCCCGACCCTGTTCAACATATACATAAATGAATTAGCAGACATGCTGGAGCAAAGCGAGTCACCAGGTCTCTGTCTCCTGGATGGAGAAGTGAAGTCCCTGTTCTATGCGGACGACCTGGTTCTGCTGTCTCCCACAGAACAGGGATTACAGCAACAACTAGACCTACTCGACAAATACTGCCAAAATTGGGCTCTAACAGTAAATCTAAAGAAAACCAACATCATGATTTTTCAGAAAAGACCCAGATGTCAGGAAAACAAATACCAGTTTACCCTCAGTGATACCACTATAGGACACACTATGAGCTACACCTACCTTGGTCTAACTATTACAGCATCAGGGAGCTTCAGCATAGCAGTGAATGCACTAAAAGAAAAAGCCCGAAGAGCCCTATATGCAATAAAAAGAAAATTCTACAACATCCAAATCCCAATCAAAATCTGGCTCAAAATTTTTGACAGCATAATCCTGCCCATTGCACTGTACGGTAGTGAAGTATGGGGCCCGCTAAATCACCAAAGCTACACTAAATGGGAAAAACACACTATAGAAGCCCTACATGCAGAATTCTGCCGAAGCATCCTTCGCACCCAAAGAAAAACGCCAACAAATGCATGCAGAGCCGAACTAGGCAGATACCCACTGATAATAAACATCCAAAAACGAGCACTAAACTTCCTAAATCACCTCAAATCTAGCTCCCCAGACACCCTTCATTTCAAAGCCTTTCAGACCCAAGAGCTAAACCCAGAAAAGAGTCCCCTGAGTCAGCTGCTACTGAAACTAAGTACTCAGCCGGACCCTGACCAGCCCCAGACCAACACAGCCGTCCAAACACCAATCCGAGTGAACCAAATCATTAAACAATGCAAAGAAACCTACCTGGAACATTGGAACAAAATAACCGAAAGCCAAAGCAGATTAGAATGTTACCGGGCCCTAAAAAGAGAATATAAACTGGCAGACTACCTCACGACCATCAGAGACACAAAACAGAGACAGACCCTCACCAGGTACAGACTAAGCGACCACCAACTGGAAATTGAAAAAGGCAGATACAAGAAATCCTGGCAGCCTAGAGAGAATAGAATATGCGATCAATGTCTGGCTGGCGAGGTTGAAACAGAAATGCATTTCCTCCTAAAATGCGAAAAATTCAACACATCAAGAAACATATTATTCAACAAGCTAAGCCAAACAACCCCAGATTTCAAGGAATTGGATGATCTGTCAAAATTGAGATTAGTCCTAGGAGAAGGAGACAGACCATACCTTGGGGCTAAATATGTAACAACATGTCACAACCTGAGGACTGTTTAAAAGTAAGACTGTTTAAAATTAATATTGAACGTACCAAATGAAGTAGAAAGACTGTTTAAAATTAATATTGTTTAAAAGTAATATTGTATAAACCCAACAAATGTCAAATCGATTGACACCTACAGAATGTTGGAAAACTGTACCTTTTTGCTATGTAAGCTTTGGCAATATGGTTCTCTGTAAACTTTCATGCCAATAAAGCATTTGAACTGAACTGAACTGAACTGAACTGATTGGGAGTGCGAGAGAGAGAGATTGGGAGTGCGACGGATAGAGATTGGGAGTGCGAGAGAGAGAGACTGGGATTGTGAGAGAGAGAGAGATTGGGATTGTGAGAGAGAGAGAGATTGGGAGTGTGAGAGACAGAGATTGGGAGTGTGAGAGAGAGAGAGATTGGGAGCGTGAGAGAGAGAGAGATTGGGAGTGTGAGAGAGAGAGAGAGATTGGGAGTGTGAGAGAGAGAGAGATTGGGAGTGAGAGAGAGACAGAGATTGGGAGTGTGAGAGAGAGAGATTGGGAGTGTGAGAGAGAGAGACTGGGAGTGTGAGAGAGAGAGACTGGGAGTGTGAGAGAGAGAGATTGGTAGTGTGGGAGAGAGAGAGATTGGGAGCGTGAGAGAGAGAGAGATTGGGAGTGTGAGAGGGAGAGAGATTGGGAGTGTGAGTGAGAGAGAGATTGGGAGTGTGAGAGAGAGAGAGATTGGGAGTGTGAGAGAGAGAGAGAATGGGAGTGTGAGAGAGAGAGAGATTGGGAGTGTGAGAGAGAGAGATTGGGAGTGTGAGAGAGGGAGAGATTGCGAGTGTGAGAGAGAGAGATTGGAAGTGCGAAAGAGAGAGATTGGGAGTGCGAGAGAGAGAGATTGGGAGTGCGAGAGAGAGAGATTGTGAGTGTGAGAGAGAGAGAGATTGGGAGTGTGAGAGAGAGAGAGATTGGTAGAGTGAGAGAGAGAGAGATTGGGAGTGTGAGAGAGAGAGAGAGATTGGGAGTGTGAGACAGAGAGAGATTGTTGGTGAGTGAGAGAGAGAGATTGGGAGTGTGAGAGAGAGAGATTGGGAGTGTGAGAGAGAGAGTGATTGGGAATGTGGGAGAGAGAGATTGGGAGTGTAAGAGAGAGAGAGATTGGGAGTGTGAGAGAGAGAGAGATTCGGAGTGTGAGAGAGAGAGAGATTGGGAGTGTGAGAGAGAGAGAGATTGGGAGTGTGAGAGAGAGAGAGATTGGGAGTGTGAGAGAGAGAGAGATTGGGAGTGTGAGAGAGAGAGAGATTGGGAGTGTTAGAGAGAGAGTATGGGAGTGTGAGAGAGACAGAGTTTGGGAGTGCGAGAGAGAGAGATTGAAAGTGCGAGAGAGAGAGATTGGGAGTGCGAGAGAGGGAGATTGGGAGTGCGAGAGAGAGAGACTGGGATTGTGAGAGAGAGAGAGATTGGGAGTGTGAGAGACAGAGATTGGGAGTGTGAGAGAGAGAGAGATTGGGAGTGTGAGAGAGAGAGAGATTGGGAGTGTGAGAGAGAGAGAGAGATTGGGAGTGTGAGAGAGAGAGAGATTGGGAGTGTGAGAGAGAGAGAGATTGGGAGTGAGAGAGAGAGAGAGTTTGGGAGTGTGAGAGAGAGAGATTGGGAGTGTGAGAGAGAGAGACTGTGAGTGTGAGAGAGAGAGACTGGGAGTGTAAGAGAGAGAGAGACTGGGAGTGTGAGAGAGAGAGAGATTGGGAGTGAGAGAGAGAGAGATTGGGAGCGTGAGAGAGAGAGATTGGTAGTGTGGGAGAGAGAGAGATTGGGAGTGTGAGAGAGAGAGAGATTGGGAGTGTGAGAGGGAGAGAGATTGGGAGGGTGAGTGAGAGAGAGATTGGGAGCCTGAGAGAGAGAGAGATTGGGAGTGTGAGAGAGAGAGAGATTGGGAGTGTGCGAGAGAGAGAGAATGGGAGTGTGAGAGAGAGAGATTGGGAGTGTGAGAGAGAGAGAGATTGGGAGTGTGAGAGAGAGAGAGATTGGAAGTGCGAAAGAGAGAGATTGGGAGTGCGAGAGAGAGAGATTGGGAGTGCGAGAGAGAGAGATTGTGAGTGTGAGAGAGAGAGAGATTGGGAGTGTGAGAGAGAGAGAGATTGGGAGTGTGAGAGAGAGAGGATGATCTGTCAAAATTGAGATTAGTCTTAGGAGAAGGAGACAGACCATACCTTGGGGCCAAATATGTAACAACATGTCACAACCTGAGGACTGTTTAAAATTAAGACTGTTTAAAATTAATATTGAACGTACCAAATGAAGTACAAAGACTGTTTAAAATTAATATTGTTTAAAAGTAATATTGTATGTACCCAACAAATGTCAAATCGATTGACACCTACAGAATGTTAGAAAACTGTACCTTTTTGCAATGTAAGCTTTGGCAATATGGTTCTCTGTAAACTTTCATGCCAATAAAGCATTTGAATTTAATTGAATTCAATTGATTGGGAGTGTGAGAGAGAGAGAGAGATTGGGAGTGTGAGAGAGAGAGAGATTGTTGGTGAGTGAGAGAGAGAGATTGGGAGTGTGAGAGAGAGAGAGATTGGGAGTGCGAGAGAGAGAGATTGGGAGTGCGAGAGAGAGAGATTGGGAGTGTGAGAGAGAGAGAGATTGGGAGTGTGAGACAGAGAGAGATTGGGAGTGAGAGAGAGACAGAGATTGGGAGTGTGAGAGAGAGAGATTGGGAGTGTGAGAGAGAGAGGCTGGGAGTGTGAGAGAGAGAGACTGGGAGTGTGAGAGAGGGAGAGATTACGAGTGTGAGAGAGAGAGATTGGAATTGCGAAAGAGAGAGATTGGGAGTGCGAGAGAGAGAGATTGGGATTGCGAGAGAGAGAGATTGTGAGTGTGAGAGAGAGAGAGATTGGGAGTGTGAGAGAGAGAGAGATTGGTAGAGTGAGAGAGAGAGAGATTGGGAGTGTGAGAGAGAGAGAGAGATTGGGAGTGTGAGAAAGAGAGAGATTGTTGGTGAGTGAGAGAGAGAGATTGGGAGTGTGAGAGAGAGAGATTGGGAGTGTGAGAGAGAAAGAGATTGGGAGTGTGAGGGAGAGAGAGATTGGGAGTGTGAGAGAGAGAGATTGGGAGTGTGAGAGAGAAAGAGATTGGGAGTGTGAGTGAGAGAGAGGTTGGGAGTGTGAGAGAGAGGGTGATTGGGAATGTGGGAGAGAGAGATTGGGAGTGTAAGAGAGTGAGAGAGTGGGAGTGTGTGAGAGAGAGATTGGAATGTGGGAGAGAGAGAGATTGGGAGTGAGAGAGAGAGAGATTGGGAGTGTGAGAGAGAGAGAGATTGGGAGTGTGAGCGAGAGAGAGATTGGGAGTGTGAGAGAGAGAGAGATTGGGAGTGTGAGAGAGACAGAGTTTGGGAGTGCGAGAGAGAGAGTACAACACAATTGCAAGCATTACCAATCCAAGATGGCGACATCTGGAGAACACATTTTGAAAACCTCTACAAAGACATCCCAAAAAACAAAACAAACCCAAGTCAACATCAGGTCACAGAAAAACTCCACACATTAGAAGCAACAATTAAAGACAACCAAAACCCTCTAGACTCCCCAATCACATGGAAAGAACTGGCCACAAAAACAAAATCTCTCCACCTAAAGAAAGCCTGTGGCCCAGACAACATCAAAAATGAAATGCTAAAGTTCAGCAATATGGAGATGCAGGGTGCGATACTCAAACTATTCAACATCATATTACGCTCGGGCTGTTTTCCCGATATCTGGTGCCAAGGACTAATCTCCCCCATATATAAAAGTGGAAACAAATCAGACCCAAATAACTACCGTGGCATCTGTGTCAACAGTTGTCTAGGGAAGTTATTCTGCAGTATTCTAAATAGTAGATTACTTGATTTTCTTAACAAACATAATATCCTCAGAAAAAAACAAATAGGCTTTCTTCCAAAACACCGCACCGCCGACCATATCTATACCCTTCACACCCTCATTGAAAAACATAAACACCAAACAAAAAATGGGAAAATATTCGCCTGTTTCATCGACTTCAAGAAAGCCTTTGACTCTATATGGCACGAAGGGCTCTATTATAAACTTCTTCAGTGTGGAATAGGGGGCAAAATCTATGACCTTATTAAATCAATGTATCTGAAAAACAAATGCGGTGTCAAAATTGGAGAAAAACGCACCGATTTCTTCACCCAGAGAAGAGGCGTCCGGCAGGGCTGCAATTTGAGCCCGACCCTGTTCAACATATACATAAATGAATTAGCAGACATGCTGGAGCAAAGCGAGTCACCAGGTCTCCGTCTCCTGGATGGAGAAGTGAAGTCCCTGTTCTATGCGGACGACCTGGTTCTGCTGTCTCCCACAGAACAGGGATTACAGCAACAACTAGATCTACTCGACAAATACTGCCAAAATTGGGCTCTAACAGTAAATCTAAAGAAAACCAACATCATGATTTTTCAGAAAAGACCCAGATGTCAGGAAAACAAATACCAGTTTACCCTCAGTGATACCACTATAGGACACACTATGAGCTACACCTACCTTGGTCTAACTATTACAGCATCAGGGAGCTTCAGCATAGCAGTGAATGCACTAAAAGAAAAAGCCCGAAGAGCCCTATATGCAATAAAAAGAAAATTCTACAACATCCAAATCCCAATCAAAATCTGGCTCAAAATTTTTGACAGCATAATCCTGCCCATTGCACTGTACGGTAGTGAAGTATGGGGCCCGCTAAATCACCAAAGCTACACTAAATGGGAAAAACACACAATAGAAGCCCTACATGCAGAATTCTGCCGAAGCATCCTTCGCACCCAAAGAAAAACGCCAACAAATGCATGCAGAGCCGAACTAGGCAGATACCCACTGATAATAAACATCCAAAAACGAGCACTAAACTTCCTAAATCACCTCAAATCTAGCTCCCCAGACACCCTTCATTTCAAAGCCTTTCAGACCCAAGAGCTAAACCCAGAAAAGAGTCCTCTGAGTCAGCTGCTACTGAAACTAAGTACTCAGCCGGACCCTGACCAGCCCCAGACCAACACAGCCGTCCAAACACCAATCCGAGTGAACCAAATCATTAAACAATGCAAAGAAACCTACCTGGAACATTGGAACAAAATAACCGAAAGCCAAAGCAGATTAGAATGTTACCGGGCCCTAAAAAGAGAATATAAACTGGCAGACTACCTCACGACCATCAGAGACACAAAACAGAGACAGACCCTCACCAGGTACAGACTAAGCGACCACCAACTGGAAATTGAAAAAGGCAGATACAAGAAATCCTGGCAGCCTAGAGAGAATAGAATATGCGATCAATGTCTGGCTGGCGAGGTTGAAACAGAAATGCATTTCCTCCTAAAATGCGAAAAATTCAACACATCAAGAAACATATTATTCAACAAGCTAAGCCAAACAACCCCAGATTTCAAGGAATTGGATGATCTGTCAAAATTGAGATTAGTCCTAGGAGAAGGAGACAGACCATACCTTGGGGCTAAATATGTAACAACATGTCACAACCTGAGGACTGTTTAAAAGTAAGACTGTTTAAAATTAATATTGAACGTACCAAATGAAGTAGAAAGACTGTTTAAAATTAATATTGTTTAAAAGTAATATTGTATATACCCAACAAATGTCAAATCGATTGACACCTACAGAATGTTGGAAAACTGTACCTTTTTGCTATGTAAGCTTTGGCAATATGGTTCTCTGTAAACTTTCATGCCAATAAAGCATTTGAACTGAACTGAACTGAACTGAACTGATTGGGAGTGCGAGAGAGAGAGATTGGGAGTGCGACGGATAGAGATTGGGAGTGCGAGAGAGAGAGACTGGGATTGTGAGAGAGAGAGAGATTGGGATTGTGAGAGAGAGAGAGATTGGGAGTGTGAGAGACAGAGATTGGGAGTGTGAGAGAGAGAGAGATTGGGAGCGTGAGAGAGAGAGAGATTGGGAGTGTGAGAGAGAGAGAGAGATTGGGAGTGTGAGAGAGAGAGAGATTGGGAGTGAGAGAGAGACAGAGATTGGGAGTGTGAGAGAGAGAGATTGGGAGTGTGAGAGAGAGAGACTGGGAGTGTGAGAGAGAGAGACTGGGAGTGTGAGAGAGAGAGATTGGTAGTGTGGGAGAGAGAGAGATTGGGAGTGTGAGAGAGAGAGAGATTGGGAGTGTGAGAGGGAGAGAGATTGGGAGTGTGAGTGAGAGAGAGATTGGGAGTGTGAGAGAGAGAGAGATTGGGAGTGTGAGAGAGAGAGAGAATGGGAGTGTGAGAGAGAGAGAGATTGGGAGTGTGAGAGAGAGAGATTGGGAGTGTGAGAGAGGGAGAGATTGCGAGTGTGAGAGAGAGAGATTGGAAGTGCGAAAGAGAGAGATTGGGAGTGCGAGAGAGAGAGATTGGGAGTGCGAGAGAGAGAGATTGTGAGTGTGAGAGAGAGAGAGATTGGGAGTGTGAGAGAGAGAGAGATTGGTAGAGTGAGAGAGAGAGAGATTGGGAGTGTGAGAGAGAGAGAGAGATTGGGAGTGTGAGACAGAGAGAGATTGTTGGTGAGTGAGAGAGAGAGATTGGGAGTGTGAGAGAGAAAGAGATTGGGAGTGTGAGTGAGAGAGAGATTGGGAGTGTGAGAGAGAGAGTGATTGGGAATGTGGGAGAGAGAGATTGGGAGTGTAAGAGAGAGAGAGAGTGGGAGTGTGTGAGAGAGAGATTGGAATGTGGGAGAGAGAGAGATTGGGAGTGTGAGAGAGAGAGAGATTCGGAGTGTGAGAGAGAGAGAGATTGGGAGTGTGAGAGAGACAGATTTTGGGAGTGCGAGAGAGAGAGATTGGAAGTGCGAGAGAGAGAGATTGGGAGTGCGAGAGAGGGAGATTGGGAGTGCGAGAGAGAGAGACTGGGATTGTGAGAGAGAGAGAGATTGGGAGTGTGAGAGACAGAGATTGGGAGTGTGAGAGAGAGAGAGATTGGGAGTGTGAGAGAGAGAGAGATTGGGAGTGTGAGAGAGAGAGAGAGATTGGGAGTGTGAGAGAGAGAGAGATTGGGAGTGTGAGAGAGAGAGAGATTGGGAGTGAGAGAGAGAGAGAGTTTGGGAGTGTGAGAGAGAGAGATTGGGAGTGTGAGAGAGAGAGACTGTGAGTGTGAGAGAGAGAGATTGGGAGTGTGAGAGAGAGAGAGATTGGGAGTGAGAGAGAGAGAGATTGGGAGCGTGAGAGAGAGAGATTGATAGTGTGGGAGAGAGAGAGATTGGGAGTGTGAGAGAGAGAGAGATTGGGAGTGTGAGAGAGAGAGAGATTGGGAGTGAGAGAGAGAGAGAGTTTGGGAGTGTGAGAGAGAGAGATTGGGAGTGTGAGAGAGAGAGACTGTGAGTGTGAGAGAGAGAGATTGGGAGTGTGAGAGAGAGAGAGATTGGGAGTGAGAGAGAGAGAGATTGGGAGCGTGAGAGAGAGAGATTGATAGTGTGGGAGAGAGAGAGATTGGGAGTGTGAGAGAGAGAGAGATTGGGAGTGTGAGAGGGAGAGAGATTGGGAGGGTGAGTGAGAGAGAGATTGGGAGCCTGAGAGAGAGAGAGATTGGGAGTGTGAGAGAGAGAGAGATTGGGAGTGTGCGAGAGAGAGAGATTGGGAGTGAGAGAGAGAGAGATTGGGAGCGTGAGAGAGAGAGATTGGTAGTGTGGGAGAGAGAGAGATTGGGAGTGTGAGAGAGAGAGAGATTGGGAGTGTGAGAGGGAGAGAGATTGGGAGGGTGAGTGAGAGAAAGATTGGGAGCCTGAGAGAGAGAGAGATTGGGAGTGTGAGAGAGAGAGAGATTGGGAGTGTGCGAGAGAGAGAGAATGGGAGTGTGAGAGAGAGAGATTGGGAGTGTGAGAGAGAGAGAGATTGGGAGTGTGAGAGAGAGAGAGATTGGAAGTGCGAAAGAGAGAGATTGGGAGTGCGAGAGAGAGAGATTGGGAGTGCGAGAGAGAGAGATTGTGAGTGTGAGAGAGAGAGAGATTGGGAGTGTGAGAGAGAGAGAGATTGGGAGTGTGAGAGAGAGAGGATGATCTGTCAAAATTGAGATTAGTCTTAGGAGAAGGAGACAGACCATACATTGGGGCCAAATATGTAACAACATGTCACAACCTGAGGACTGTTTAAAATTAAGACTGTTTAAAATTAATATTGAACGTACCAAATGATGTACAAAGACTGTTTAAAATTAATATTGTTTAAAAGTAATATTGTATGTACCCAACAAATGTCAAATCGATTGACACCTACAGAATGTTAGAAAACTGTACCTTTTTGCAATGTAAGCTTTGGCAATATGGTTCTCTGTAAACTTTCATGCCAATAAAGCATTTGAATTTAATTGAATTCAATTGATTGGGAGTGTGAGAGAGAGAGAGAGATTGGGAGTGCGAGACAGAGAGAGATTGTTGGTGAGTGAGAGAGAGAGATTGGGAGTGTGAGAGAGAGAGAGATTGGGAGTGCGAGAGAGAGAGATTGGGAGTGCGAGAGAGAGAGATTGGGAGTGCGAGAGAGAGAGACTGGCAGTGTGAGAGAGCGAGACTGGGAGTGTGTGAGAGAAAGAGACTGGGAGTGTGAGAGAGAGAGAGATTGGGAGTGTGAGAGAGAGAGAGAGATTGGGAGTGTGAGAGAGAGAGAGATTGGGAGTGAGAGAGAGACAGAGATTGGGAGTGTGAGAGAGAGAGATTGGGAGTGTGAGAGAGAGAGGCTGGGAGTGTGAGAGAGAGAGACTGGGAGTGTGAGAGAGGGAGAGATTACGAGTGTGAGAGAGAGAGATTGGAATTGCGAAAGAGAGAGATTGGGAGTGCAAGAGAGAGAGATTGGGAGTGCGAGAGAGAGAGATTGTGAGTGTGAGAGAGAGAGAGATTGGGAGTGTGAGAGAGAGAGAGATTGGTAGAGTGAGAGAGAGAGAGATTGGGAGTGTGAGAGAGAGAGAGAGATTGGGAGTGTGAGAAAGAGAGAGATTGTTGGTGAGTGAGAGAGAGAGATTGGGAGTGTGAGAGAGAGAGATTGGGAGTGTGAGAGAGAAAGAGATTGGGAGTGTGAGGGAGAGAGAGATTGGGAGTGTGAGAGAGAGAGATTGGGAGTGTGAGAGAGAAAGAGATTGGGAGTGTGAGTGAGAGAGAGGTTGGGAGTGTGAGAGAGAGGGTGATTGGGAATGTGGGAGAGAGAGATTGGGAGTGTAAGAGAGTGAGAGAGTGGGAGTGTGTGAGAGAGAGATTGGAATGTGGGAGAGAGAGAGATTGGGAGTGAGAGAGAGAGAGATTGGGAGTGTGAGAGAGAGAGAGATTGGGAGTGTGAGAGAGAGAGAGATTGGGAGTGTGAGAGAGAGAGAGATTGGGAGTGTGAGAGAGACAGAGTTTGGGAGTGCGAGAGAGAGAGTACAACACAATTGCAAGCATTACCAATCCAAGATGGCGACATCTGGAGAACACATTTTGAAAACCTCTACAAAGACATCCCAAAAAACAAAACAAACCCAAGTCAACATCAGGTCACAGAAAAACTCCACACATTAGAAGCAACAATTAAAGACAACCAAAACCCTCTAGACTCCCCAATCACATGGAAAGAACTGGCCACAAAAACAAAATCTCTCCACCTAAAGAAAGCCTGTGGCCCAGACAACATCAAAAATGAAATGCTAAAGTTCAGCAATATGGAGATGCAGGGTGCGATACTCAAACTATTCAACATCATATTACGCTCGGGCTGTTTTCCCGATATCTGGTGCCAAGGACTAATCTCCCCCATATATAAAAGTGGAAACAAATCAGACCCAAATAACTACCGCGGCATCTGTGTCAACAGTTGTCTAGGGAAGTTATTCTGCAGTATTCTAAATAGTAGATTACTTGATTTTCTTAACAAACATAATATCCTCAGAAAAAACCAAATAGGCTTTCTTCCAAAACACCGCACCGCCGACCATATCTATACCCTTCACACCCTCATTGAAAAACATAAACACCAAACAAAAAATGGGAAAATATTCGCCTGTTTCATCGACTTCAAGAAAGCCTTTGACTCTATATGGCACGAAGGGCTCTATTATAAACTTCTTCAGTGTGGAATAGGGGGCAAAGTCTATGACCTTATTAAATCAATGTATCTGAAAAACAAATGCGGGGTCAAAATTGGAGACAAACGCACCGATTTCTTCACCCAGAGAAGAGGCGTCCGGCAGGGCTGCAATTTGAGCCCGACCCTGTTCAACATATACATAAATGAATTAGCAGACATGCTGGAGCAAAGCGAGTCACCAGGTCTCCGTCTCCTGGATGGAGAAGTGAAGTCCCTGTTCTATGCGGACGACCTGGTTCTGCTGTCTCCCACAGAACAGGGATTACAGCAACAACTAGACCTACTCGACAAATACTGCCAAAATTGGGCTCTAACAGTAAATCTAAAGAAAACCAACATCATGATTTTTCAGAAAAGACCCAGATGTCAGGAAAACAAATACCAGTTTACCCTCAGTGATACCACTATAGGACACACTATGAGCTACACCTACCTTGGTCTAACTATTACAGCATCAGGGAGCTTCAGCATAGCAGTGAATGCACTAAAAGAAAAAGCCCGAAGAGCCCTATATGCAATAAAAAGAAAATTCTACAACATCCAAATCCCAATCAAAATCTGGCTCAAAATTTTTGACAGCATAATCCTGCCCATTGCACTGTACGGTAGTGAAGTATGGGGCCCGCTAAATCACCAAAGCTACACTAAATGGGAAAAACACACAATAGAAGCCCTACATGCAGAATTCTGCCGAAGCATCCTTCGCACCCAAAGAAAAACGCCAACAAATGCATGCAGAGCCGAACTAGGCAGATACCCACTGATAATAAACATCCAAAAACGAGCACTAAACTTCCTAAATCACCTCAAATCTAGCTCCCCAGACACCCTTCATTTCAAAGCCTTTCAGACCCAAGAGCTAAACCCAGAAAAGAGTCCCCTGAGTCAGCTGCTACTGAAACTAAGTACTCAGCCGGACCCTGACCAGCCCCAGACCAACACAGCCGTCCAAACACCAATCCGAGTGAACCAAATCATTAAACAATGCAAAGAAACCTACCTGGAACATTGGAACAAAATAACCGAAAGCCAAAGCAGATTAGAATGTTACCGGGCCCTAAAAAGAGAATATAAACTGGCAGACTACCTCACGACCATCAGAGACACAAAACAGAGACAGACCCTCACCAGGTACAGACTAAGCGACCACCAACTGGAAATTGAAAAAGGCAGATACAAGAAATCCTGGCAGCCTAGAGAGAATAGAATATGCGATCAATGTCTGGCTGGCGAGGTTGAAACAGAAATGCATTTCCTCCTAAAATGCGAAAAATTCAACACATCAAGAAACATATTATTCAACAAGCTAAGCCAAACAACCCCAGATTTCAAGGAATTGGATGATCTGTCAAAATTGAGATTAGTCCTAGGAGAAGGAGACAGACCATACCTTGGGGCTAAATATGTAACAACATGTCACAACCTGAGGACTGTTTAAAAGTAAGACTGTTTAAAATTAATATTGAACGTACCAAATGAAGTAGAAAGACTGTTTAAAATTAATATTGTTTAAAAGTAATATTGTATATACCCAACAAATGTCAAATCGATTGACACCTACAGAATGTTGGAAAACTGTACCTTTTTGCAATGTAAGCTTTGGCAATATGGTTCTCTGTAAACTTTCATGCCAATAAAGCATTTGAACTGAACTGAACTGAACTGAACTGAGATTGGAAGTGCGAGAGAGAGAGATTGGGAGTGCGAGAGAGAGAGATTGGGAGTGCGAGAGAGACTGGGATTGTGAGAGAGAGAGAGATTGGGAGTGTGAGAGACAGAGATTGGGAGTGTGAGAGAGAGAGAGTTTGGGAGTGTGAGAGAGAGAGAGATTGGGAGTGTGAGAGAGAGAGAGAGATTGGGAGTGTGAGAGAGAGAGAGATTGGGAGTGTGAGAGAGAGAGAGATTGGGAGTGAGAGAGAGAGAGAGTTTGGGAGTGTGAGAGAGAGAGATTGGGAGTGTGAGAGAGAGAGACTGTGAGTGTGAGAGAGAGAGACTGGGAGTGTGAGAGAGAGAGAGACTGGGAGTGTGAGAGAGAGAGAGATTGGGAGTGAGTGAGAGAGAGATTGGGAGTGTGAGAGAGAGAGATTGGTAGTGTGGGAGAGAGAGAGATTTGGAGCCTGAGAGAGAGAGAGATTGGGAGTGTGAGAGAGAGAGAGATTGGGAGTGTGCGAGAGAGAGAGAATGGGTGTGTGAGAGAGAGAGATTGGGAGTGTGAGAGAGAGAGAGATTGGGAGTGTGAGAGAGAGAGAGATTGGAAGTGCGAAAGAGAGAGATTGGGAGTGCGAGAGAGAGAGATTGGGAGTGCGAGAGAGAGAGATTGTGAGTGTGCTTTTATACCTGACCCAAGACCCCCCTCTAGACCACAGACTGTAGACCAAGAACTGAGAAAGATCATGACGATGCTGAACAGCCTGATAGAAAGCCGGAGAAATTATTAATATTGTTATTTATCATTATCATTATTGTTATCTTATCAGTATTATTACTATTATTAGATAGATATATGTGCATGCCTCATGAAATTTATACTAAATCATCACTTAGCATTATAGAAAATAGTGTTTCCACACTCATCCCACAAAATAGGTCCATTTTATTTCGTTTTATTGAACTATATAAATGCGTTCTTTCCACATAAGCTGCTGGAATATCCAGGGCCTCCGCTCCTCAACTTTTGGGATGAAGAGTACAGACCCTGAATTCCTAAAAGCTATAAAAGACATTGATATAATTGTGTTAACAGAAACATGGTGCCAAAAGGACATGCCGACCCACTGTCCTCCAATGTACCATGAAATCATTGTGCCCTCAGTAAAGAACACTAAAACACGCAAGGGCAGAACCTCCGGGGGAATATTGGTGTGGTATAAGGGAGAACTGGACAAACACATCTCACCGGTAAAACAGGGGAAATCACACGTATGGCTAAAACTAGATAAAAATATAGGAATAGCAAAAAAAGATGTTTACTTATGTGCGATCTACATACCTCCAATAGATTCGCCATATTTCGAAGAGGAGTTATTTGATACTCTCCACATGGAAATCAGCCATTTCCAGGCCCAAGGAAAGGTGATAATATGTGGGGACCTAAATGCAAGGACCGGTTGTGAACCTGACTTCATAGACCCACAGGGAAACAACCATGTGTTTGGCCAGACCCCTTTAGATGTCACACCAGCCATCGCAAATCGGAACAACCTTGATCGTGAAATAAATAAAAGCGGTAGGGAGGTAGTGCAACTCTGCCGAGCCTTAGGCCTGTACATAGTTAATGGTAGGTTCAGAGGGGACTCCCTAGGGAGACTCACATACTCCTCAACTCTTGGGTCTAGTGTGGTGGACTATACAATCACTGACCTGGACCCCTGCGATATCAACGCATTCACTGTCAGGCAGCAATCCCCCCTCTCAGACCATAACCAAATAAATGTGTACCTTAAACTTTCTGCCCAAACTACAGACACAAAAAAGGAACACAGTAAGCTACATAAAATAAACCAGACATACAGATGGGCCCCAGACAGTGGAGATAAATTCATCACAGCACTAAATTCACCTGATCTCACAAGTAAAATTTCAAAATTTAAAGAAAATCTATATGAGATCACCAGAGATGGTGTAAACACGGCCATAGAGGATATAAATATGATCTTCCATGAGGCAGCTGTAAAAGCCGACCTCGTGAAACAGAAGAGGAAGCATCACAAAAGACAAAATAAAAATATGAAATGGTTTGACCACGAATGCAAAAATGCCAGAAAAGACCTGAGAAAAATATCAAACCAAAAGCATCGGCAACCAAACAATCCGGACCTACGTACTAGATACAATGAAACCCTCAAAAGATATAAACACACCATTAGGAACAAAACACAAAACTATACCCACAAAATACTCGAAGAAATTGAAAACTCCACCAATCCAAAACAATTCTGGGAAATGTGGAATAACCTGAGTACAACACAATTGCAAGCATTACCAATCCAAGATGGCGACATCTGGAGAACACATTTTGAAAACCTCTACAAAGACATCCCAATAAACAAAACAAACCCAAGTCAACATCAGGTCACAGAAAAACTCCACACATTAGAAGCAACAATTAAAGACAACCAAAACCCTCTAGACTCCCCAATCACATGGAAAGAACTGGCCACAAAAACAAAATCTCTCCACCTAAAGAAAGCCTGTGGCCCAGACAACATCAAAAATGAAATGCTAAAGTTCAGCAATATGGAGATGCAGGGTGCGATACTCAAACTATTCAACATCATATTACGCTCAGGCTGTTTTCCCGATATCTGGTGCCAAGGACTAATCTCCCCCATATATAAAAGTGGAAACAAATCAGACCCAAATAACTACCGCGGCATCTGTGTCAACAGTTGTCTAGGGAAGTTATTCTGCAGTATTCTAAATAGTAGATTACTTGATTTTCTTAACAAACATAATATCCTCAGAAAAAACCAAATAGGCTTTCTTCCAAAACACCGCACCGCCGACCATATCTATACCCTTCACACCCTCATTGAAAAACATAAACACCAAACAAAAAATGGGAAAATATTCGCCTGTTTCATCGACTTCAAGAAAGTCTTTGACTCTATATGGCACGAAGGGCTCTATTATAAACTTCTTCAGTGTGGAATAGGGGGCAAAGTCTATGACCTTATTAAATCAATGTATCTGAAAAACAAATGCGGGGTCAAAATTGGAGACAAACGCACCGATTTCTTCACCCAGAGAAGAGGCGTACGGCAGGGCTGCAATTTGAGCCCGACCCTGTTCAACATATACATAAATGAATTAGCAGACATGCTGGAGCAAAGCGAGTCACCAGGTCTCCGTCTCCTGGATGGAGAAGTGAAGTCCCTGTTCTATGCGGACGACCTGGTTCTGCTGTCTCCCACAGAACAGGGATTACAGCAACAACTAGACCTACTCGACAAATACTGCCAAAATTGCGCTCTAACAGTAAATCTAAAGAAAACCAACATCATGATTTTTCAGAAAAGACCCAGATGTCAGGAAAACAAATACCAGTTTACCCTCAGTGATACCACTATAGGACACACTATGAGCTACACCTACCTTGGTCTAACTATTACAGCATCAGGGAGCTTCAGCATAGCAGTGAATGCACTAAAAGAAAAAGCTCGACGAGCCCTATATGCAATAAAAAGAAAATTCTACAACATCCAAATCCCAATCAAAATCTGGCTCAAAATTTTTGACAGCATAATCCTGCCCATTGCACTGTACGGTAGTGAAGTATGGGGCCCGCTAAATCACCAAAGCTACACTAAATGGGAAAAACACACAATAGAAGCCCTACATGCAGAATTCTGCCGAAGCATCCTTCGCACCCAAAGAAAAACGCCAACAAATGCATGCAGAGCCGAACTAGGCAGATACCCACTGATAATAAACATCCAAAAACGAGCACTAAACTTCCTAAATCACCTCAAATCTAGCTCCCCAGACACCCTTCATTTCAAAGCCTTTCAGACCCAAGAGCTAAACCCAGAAAAGAGTCCCCTGAGTCAGCTGCTACTGAAACTAAGTACTCAGCCGGACCCTGACCAGCCCCAGACCAACACAGCCGTCCAAACACCAATCCGAGTGAACCTAATCATTAAAAAATGCAAAGAAACCTACCTGGAACATTGGAACAAAATAACCGAAAGCCAAAGCAGATTAGAATGTTACCGGGCCCTAAAAAGAGAATATAAACTGTCTGACAACCTCACGACCATCAGAGACACAAAACAGAGACAGACCCTCACCAGGTACAGACTAAGCGACCACCAACTGGAAATTGAAAAAGGCAGATACAAGAAATCCTGGCAGCCTAGAGAGAATAGAATATGCGATCAATGTCTGGCTGGCGAGGTTGAAACAGAAATGCATTTCCTCCTAAAATGCGAAAAATTCAACACATCAAGAAACATATTATTCAACAAGCTAAGCCAAACAACCCCAGATTTCAAGGAATTGGATGATCTGTCAAAATTGAGATTAGTCCTAGGAGAAGGAGACAGACCATACCTTGGGGCTAAATATGTAACAACATGTCACAACCTGAGGACTGTTTAAAAGTAAGACTGTTTAAAATTAATATTGAACGTACCAAATGAAGTAGAAAGACTGTTTAAAATTAATATTGTTTAAAAGTAATATTGTATATACCCAACAAATGTCAAATCGATTGACACCTACAGAATGTTGGAAAACTGTACCTTTTTGCAATGTAAGCTTTGGCAATATGGTTCTCTGTAAACTTTCATGCCAATAAAGCATTTGAACTGAACTGAACTGAGAGATTGGGAGTGTGAGAGAGAGAGAGATTGGGAGTGTGAGAGAGAGAGAGATTGGGAGTGTGAGAGAGAGAGAGAGATTGGGAGTGTGAGACAGAGAGAGATTGTTGGTGAGTGAGAGAGAGAGATTGGGAGTGTGAGAGAGAGAGAGATTGGGAGTGTGAGAGAAAGAGATTGGGAGTGCGAGAGAGAGAGACTGGGAGTGTGAGAGAGAGAGACTGGGAGTGTGTGAGAGAGAGAGACTGGGAGTGTGAGAGAGAGAGATTGGGAGTGCGAGAGAGAGAGATTGGGAGTGCGAGAGAGAGAGATTGGGAGTGCGAGAGAGAGAGACTGGGAGTGTGAGAGAGCGAGACTGGGAGTGTGTGAGAGAAAGAGACTGGGAGTGTGAGAGAGAGAGAGATTGGGAGTGTGAGAGAGAGAGATTGGGAGTGTGAGAGAGAGAGAGATTGGGAGTGTGAGAGAGAGAGAGATTGGGAGTGTGAGAGAGAGAGATTGGGATTGTGAGAGAGAGAGAGATTGGGAGTGTGAGAGAGAGATTGGGAGTGTGAGAGAGAGAGAGATTGGGAGTGAGAGAGAGAGAGATTGGGAGTGTGAGAGAGAGAGAGATTGGGAGAGTGAGAGAGAGAGAGATTTGGCGTGTGAGAGAGAGAGAGATTGGGAGTGCGAGAGAGAGAGATTGTGAGTGTGAGAGAGAGTGATTGGGAGTGCGAGAGAGAGAGATTGTGAGTGTGAGAGAGAGAGAGATTGGGAGTGTGAGAGAGAGAGAGATTGGTAGAGTGAGAGAAAGAGAGATTGGGAGTGTGAGAGAGAGAGAGAGATTGGGAGTGTGAGACAGAGAGAGATTGTTGGTGAGTGAGAGAGAGAGATTGGGAGTGTGAGAGAGAGAGATTGGGAGTGTGAGAGAGAAAGAGATTGGGAGTGTGAGGGAGAGAGAGATTGGGAGTGTGAGAGAGAGAGATTGGGAGTGTGAGAGAGAAAGAGATTGGGAGTGTGAGTGAGAGAGAGATTGGGAGTGTGAGAGAGAGAGTGATTGGGAATGTGGGAGAGAGAGATTGGGAGTGTAAGAGAGAGAGAGAGAGTTACTGAAACTAAGTACTCAGCCGGACCCTGACCAGCCCCAGACCAACACAGCCGTCCAAACACCAATCCGAGTGAACCAAATCATTAAACAATGCAAAGAAACCTACCTGGAACATTGGAACAAAATAACCGAAAACCAAAGCAGATTAGAATGTTACCGGGCCCTAAAAAGAGAATATAAACTGGCAGACTACCTCACGACCATCAGAGACACAAAACAGAGACAGACCCTCACCAGGTACAGACTAAGCGACCACCAACTGGAAATTGAAAAAGGCAGATACAAGAAATCCTGGCAGCCTAGAGAGAATAGAATATGCGATCAATGTCTGGCTGGCGAGGTTGAAACAGAAATGCATTTCCTCCTAAAATGCGAAAAATTCAACACATCAAGAAACATATTATTCAACAAGCTAAGCCAAACAACCCCAGATTTCAAGGAATTGGATGATCTGTCAAAATTGAGATTAGTCCTAGGAGAAGGAGACAGACCATACCTTGGGGCTAAATATGTAACAACATGTCACAACCTGAGGACTGTTTAAAAGTAAGACTGTTTAAAATTAATATTGAACGTACCAAATGAAGTAGAAAGACTGTTTAAAATTAATATTGTTTAAAAGTAATATTGTACATACCCAACAAATGTCAAATCGATTGACACCTACAGAATGTTGGAAAACTGTACCTTTTTGCTATGTAAGCTTTGGCAATATGGTTCTCTGTAAACTTTCATGCCAATAAAGCATTTGAACTGAACTGAACTGAACTGAGTGGGAGTGTGTGAGAGAGAGATTGGAATGTGGGAGAGAGAGAGATTGGGTGTGAGAGAGAAAGAGATTGGGAGTGTGAGAGAGAGAGAGATTGGGAGAGCTGCTGGAATATCCAGGGCCTCCGCTCCTCAACTTTTGGGATGAAGAGTACAGACCCTGAATTCCTAAAAGCTATAAAAGACATTGATATAATTGTGTTAACAGAAACATGGTGCCAAAAGGACATGCCGACCCACTGTCCCCCAATGTACCATGAAATTATTGTGCCTTCAGTAAAGAACATTAAGACACGCAAGGGCAGAACCTCCGGGGGAATCCTGGTGTGGTATAAAGGAGAACTGAACAAACACATCTCACCGATAAAACAGGGAAAATCACACGTATGGCTAAAATTAGATAAAAATATAGGAATAGAAAAAAACGATGTTTACTTATGTGCGATCTACATACCTCCAATAGAATCGCCATATTTTGAAGAGGAGATATTTGACACTCTCCACATGGAAATCAGCCATTTCCAGGCCCAAGGAAAGGTGCTACTATGTGGGGACCTAAATGCAAGGACAGGATGTGAACCTGACTTCATAGACCCACAGGGCAACAACCATGTGTTTGGCCAGACCCCTCTATATGTCACACCAGCCATCGCAAACCGAAACAACCTCGATTGTGAAATAAATAAAAGCGGTAGGGAGGTAGTGCAACTCTGCCGAGCCTTAGGCCTGTACATAGTTAACGGTAGGTTCAGAGGGGACTCCTTAGGGAGACTCACATATTCCTCAACTCTTGGGTCTAGTGTGGTGGATTATACAATCACTGACCTGGACCCCTGCGATATCAACGCATTCACTGTCAGGCAGCAATCCCCCCTCTCAGACCATAACCAAATAAATGTGTACCTTAAACTTTCTGCCCAAACTACAGACACAAAAAAGGAACCCAGTAAGCTACATAAAATAAACCAGACATACAGATGGGCCCCAGACAGTGGAGATAAATTCATCACAGCACTAAATTCACCTGATCTCACAAGTAAAATTTCAAAATTTAAAGAAAATCTATATGAGATCACCAGAGATGGGGTAAACATGGCCATAGAGGATATAAATATGATCTTTCATGAGGCAGCTGTAAAAGCCGACCTCGTGAAACAGAAGAGGAAGAGTCACAAAAGACAAAATAAAAATAAGAAATGGTTTGACCACGAATGCAAAAATGCCAGAAAAGACCTGAGAAAAATATCAAACCAAAAGCATCGCCAACCAAACAATCCGGACCTACGTACTAGATACAATGAAACCCTCAAAAGATATAAACACACCATTAGGAACAAAACACAAAACTATACCCACAAAATACTAGAAGAAATTGAAAACTCCACCAACCCAAAACAATTCTGGGAAATGTGGAATAACCTGAGTACAACACAATTGCAAGCATTACCAATCCAAGATGGCGACATCTGGAGAACACATTTTGAAAACCTCTACAAAGACATCCCAATAAACGAAACAAACCCAAGTCAACATCAGGTCACAGAAAAACTCCACACATTAGAAGCAACAATCAAAGACAACCAAAACCCTCTAGACTCCCCAATCACATGGAAAGAAATGGCCACAAAAACAAAATCTCTCCACCTAAAGAAAGCCTGTGGCCCAGACAACATCAAAAATGAAATGCTCAAGTTCAGCAATATGGAGATGCAGGGTGCGGTACTCAAATTATTCAACATCATATTACGTTCAGGCTGTTTTCCCGATATCTGGTGCCAAGGACTAATCTCCCCCATATATAAAAGCGGAAACAAATCAGACCCAAATAACTACCGCGGCATCTGTGTCAACAGTTGTCTAGGGAAGTTATTCTGCAGTATTCTAAATAGTAGATTACTTGATTTTCTTAACAAACATAATATCCTCAGAAAAAACCAAATAGGCTTTCTTCCAAAACACCGCACCGCCGACCATATCTATACCCTTCACACCCTCATTGAAAAACATATACACCAAACAAAAAATGGGAAAATATTCGCCTGTTTCATCGACTTCAAGAAAGCCTTTGACTCTATATGGCACGAAGGGCTCTATTATAAACTTCTTCAATGTGGAATAGGGGGCAAAGTCTATGACCTTATTAAATCAATGTATCTGAAAAACAAATGCGGGGTCAAAATTGGAGACAAACGCACCGAGTTCTTCACCCAGAGAAGAGGCGTCCGGCAGGGCTGCAATTTGAGCCCGACCCTGTTCAACATATACATAAATGAATTAGCAGACATGCTGGAGCAAAGCGAGTCACCAGGTCTCCGTCTCCTAGATGGAGAAGTGAAATCCCTGTTCTATGCGGACGACCTGGTTCTGCTGTCTCCCACAGAACAGGGATTACAGCAACAACTAGACCTACTCGACAAATACTGCCAAAATTGGGCTCTAACAGTAAATCTAAAGAAAACCAACATCATGATTTTTCAAAAAAGGCCCAGATGTCAGGAAAACAAATACCAGTTTACCCTCAGTGATATCACTATAGGACACACTATGAGCTACACCTACCTTGGTCTAACTATTACAGCATCAGGGAGCTTCAGCATAGCAGTGAATGCACTAAAAGAAAAAGCCCGAAGAGCCCTATATGCAATAAAAAGAAAATTCTACAACATCCAAATCCCAATCAAAATCTGGCTCAAAATATTTGACAGCATAATCCTGCCCATTGCACTGTACGGTAGTGAAGTATGGGGCCCGCTAAATCACCAAAGCTACACTAAATGGGAAAAACATACAATAGAAGCCCTACATGCAGAATTCTGCCGAAGCATCCTTCGCACCCAAAGGAAAACGCCAACAAATGCATGCAGAGCCGAACTAGGCAGATACCCACTGATAATAAACATCCAAAAACGAGCACTAAACTTCCTAAATCACCTCAAATCTAGCTCCCCAGACACCCTTCATTTCAAAGCCTTTCAGACCCAAGAGCTAAACCCAGAAAAGAGTCCCCTGAGTCAGCTGCTACGGAAACTAAGTACTCAGCCGGACCCTGACCAGCCCCAGACCAACACAGCCGCCCAAACACCAATCCGAGTGAACCAAATCATTAAAAAATGCAAAGAAACCTACCTGGAACATTGGAACAAAATAACCGAAAGCCAAAGCAGATTAGAATGTTACCGGGCCCTAAAAAGAGAATATAAACTGGCAGACTACCTCACGACCATCAGAGACACAAAACAGAGACAGACCCTCACCAGGTACAGACTAAGCGACCACCAACTGGAAATTGAAAAAGGCAGATACAAGAAATCCTGGCAGCCTAGAGAGAATAGAATATGCGATCAATGTCTGGCTGGCGAGGTTGAAACAGAAATGCATTTCCTCCTAAAATGCGAAAAATTCAACACATCAAGAAACATATTATTCAACAAGCTAAGCCAAACAACCCCAGATTTCAAGGAATTGGATGATCTGTCAAAATTGAGATTAGTCCTAGGAGAAGGAAACAGACCATACCTTGGGGCCAAATATGTAACAACATGTCACAACCTGAGGACTGTTTAAAATTAAGACTGTTTAAAATTAATATTGAACGTACCAAATGAAGTACAAAGACTGTTTAAAATTAATATTGTTTAAAAGTAATATTGTATGTACCCAACAAATGTCAAATCGATTGACACCTACAGAATGTTGGAAAACTGTACCTTTTTGCTATGTAAGCTTTGGCAATATGGTTCTCTGTAAACTTTCATGCCAATAAAGCATTTTAATTGGAATTGGAATTGGAGAGAGATTGGGAGTGTGAGAGAGAGAGAGATTGGGAGTGTGAGAGAGACAGAGTTTGGGAGTGCGAGAGAGAGAGATTGGAAGTGCGAGAGAGAGAGATTGGGAGTGCGAGAGAGAGAGATTGGGAGTGCACGAGAGAGAGACTGGGATTGTGAGAGAGAGAGAGATTGGGAGTGTGAGAGACAGAGATTGGGAGTGTGAGAGAGAGGGAGATTGGGAGTGTGAGAGAGAGAGAGATTGGGACAAAATAACCGAAAGCCAAAGCAGATTAGAATGTTACCGGGCCCTAAAAAGAGAATATAAACTGGCAGACTACCTCACGACCATCAGAGACACAAAACAGAGACAGACCCTCACCAGGTACAGACTAAGCGACCACCAACTGGAAATTGAAAAAGGCAGATACAAGAAATCCTGGCAGCCTAGAGAGAATAGAATATGCGATCAATGTCTGGCTGGCGAGGTTGAAACAGAAATGCATTTCCTCCTAAAATGCGAAAAATTCAACACATCAAGAAACATATTATTCAACAAGCTAAGCCAAACAACCCCAGATTTCAAGGAATTGGATGATCTGTCAAAATTGAGATTAGTCCTAGGAGAAGGAGACAGACCATACCTTGGGGCTAAATATGTAACAACATGTCACAACCTGAGGACTGTTTAAAAGTAAGACTGTTTAAAATTAATATTGAACATACCAAATGAAGTAGAAAGACTGTTTAAAATTAATATTGTTTAAAAGTAATATTGTATATACCCAACAAATGTCAAATCGATTGACACCTACAGAATGTTGGAAAACTGTACCTTTTTGCTATGTAAGCTTTGGCAATATGGTTCTCTGTAAACTTTCATGCCAATAAAGCATTTGAACTGAACTGAACTGATTGGGAGTGTGAGAGAGAGAGAGAGATTGGGAGTGTGAGAGAGAGAGAGATTGGGAGTGTGAGAGAGAGAGAGATTGGGAGTGAGAGAGAGAGAGAGTTTGGGAGTGTGAGAGAGAGAGATTGGGAGTGTGAGAGAGAGAGACTGTGAGTGTGAGAGAGAGAGAGATTGGGAGTGTGAGTGAGAGACACTGGGTGTGTGAGAGAGAGAGAGATTGGGATTGTGAGTGAGAGAGAGATAGGGAGTGTGAGAGAGAGAGAGATTGCGAGTGTGAGAGAGAGAGAGATTGGGAGTGTGAGAGAGAGAGAGATTGGGAGTGTGAGAGAGAGAGAGATTGGGAGTGTGAGAGAGAGAGAGATTGGGAGTGTGAGAGAGAGAGATTGGGAGTGTGAGAGAGAGAGAGATAGGAAGTGCGAAAGAGAGAGATTGGGAGTGCGAGAGAGAGAGATTGGGAGCGTGAGAGAGAGAGATTGGCAGGGTGAGAAAGAGAGAGATTGGGAGTGCGAGAGAGTGAGATTGGGAGTGTGAGAGAGAGAGAGACTGGGAGTGTGAGAGAGAGAGATTGGGAGTGTGAGAGAGAGAGAGAGATTGGGAGTGTGAGAGAGAGAGAGTTTGGGAGTGCGAGAGGGAGTGATTGGAAGTGCGAGAGAGAGAGATTGGGAGTGCGAGAGAGAGAGATTGGGAGTGCGAGACTGGGAGTGTGAGAGAGAGAGACTGGGAGTGTATGAGAGAAAGAGACTGGGAGTGTGAGAGAGAGAGAGATTGGGAGTGTGAGAGTGAGAGATTGGGAGTGTGAGAGAGAGAGATTGGGAGTGTGAGAGAGAGAGAGACAGGGAGAGCGAGAGACAGAGATTGGGAGTGCGAGAGAGAGAGACTGGGAGTGTGAGAGAGAGAGACTGGGAGTGTGTGAGAGAAAGAGACTGGGAGTGTGAGAGAGAGAGAGATTGGGAGTGTGAGAGAGAGAGGTTGGGAGTGTGAGAGAGAGAGAGATTGAGAGTGTGAGAGAGAGAGAGGTTAGGAGTGTGAGAGAGAGAGATTGGGATTGTGAGAGAGAGATAGATTGGGAGTGTGAGAGAGAGAGAGATTGGGAGTGTGAGAGAGAGAGATTGGGAGTGTGAGAGAGCGATTGGGAATGTGAGAGAGAGAGAGTTTGGGAGTGTGAGAGAGAGAGATTGGGAGTGTGAGAGAGAGTGAGATTGGGAGTGTGAGAGAGAGAGAGAGATTGGGAGTGTGAGAGAGAGAATGATTTGGAGTGTGAGAGAGAGAGAGATTGGGAGTGAGAGAGAGAGAGCGATTGGGAGTGTGAGAGAGAGAGATTGGGAGTGTGAGAGAGAGAGACTGGGAGTGTGAAAGAGAGAGACTGGGAGTGTGAGAGAGAGAGACTGGGAGTGTGAGAGAAAGAGATTGGGAGTGAGAGAGAGAGAGATTGGGATTGTGAGAGAGAGAGATTGGGAGTGTGAGAGAGAGATTGGGAGTGTGAGAGAGAGAGAGATAATAAACATCCAAAAACGAGCACTAAACTTCCTAAATCACCTCAAATCTCGCTCCCCAGATACCCTTCATTTCAAAGCCTTTCAGACCCAAGAGCTAAACCCAGAAAAGAGTCCCCTGAGTCAGCTGCTACTGAAACTAAGTACTCAGCCGGACCCTGACCAGCCCCAGACCAACACAGCCGTCCAAACACCAATCGGAGTGAACCAAATCATTAAACAATGCAAAGAAACCTACCTGGAACATTGGAACAAAGTAACCGATAGCCAAAGCAGATTAGAATGTTACCGGGCCCTAAAAAGAGAATATAAACTGGCAGACTACCTCACGACCATCAGAGACGCAAAACAGAGACAGACCCTCACCAGGTACAGACTAAGCGATCACCAACTGGAAATTGAAAAAGGCAGATACAAGAAATCCTGGCAGCCTAGAGAGAATAGAATATGCGATCAGTGTCTGGCCGGCGAGGTTGAAACAGAAATGCATTTCCTCCTAAAAGGCGAAAAATTCAACACATCAAGAAACATATTATTCAACAAGCTAAGCCAAACAACCCCAGATTTCAAGGAATTGGATGACCTGTCAAAATTGAGATTAGTCCGAGGAGAAGGAGACAGACCATACCTTGGGGCCAAATATGTAACAACATGTCACAACCTGAGGACTGTTTAAAATTAAGACTGTTTAAAATTTATATTGAACGTACCAAATGAAGTACAAAGACTGTTTAAAATTAATATTGTTTAAAAGTAATATTGTATGTACCCAACAAATGTAAAATCGATTGACAACTACAGAATGTTGGAAAACTGTACCTTTTTGCTGTGTAAGCTTTGGCAATATGGTTCTCTGTAAACTTTCATGCCAATAAAGCATTGGAATTGGAATTGGAATTGGAATTGGAATTGGAATTGGATTGGGAGTGAGAGAGAGAGGGATTGGGAGTGTGAGAGAGAGAGAGATTGGGAGTGTGAGAGAGAGAGAGATTGGGAGTGTGAGAGAGAGAGAGATTGGGAGTGAGAGAGAGAGAGAGATTGGGAGTGTGAGAGAGAGATAGATTGGGAGTGTGAGAGAGACAGAGATTGGGAGTGTGAGAGAGAGAGATTGGGAGTGTGAGAGAGAGAGATTGGGAGTGAGAGTGAGAGATTGGGAGTGAGAGAGAGAGATTGGGAGTGTGAGAGAGAGAGATTGGGAGTGTGAGAGAGAGAGATTGGGAGTGTGAGAGAGAGAGAGATTGGGAGTGTGTGGGAGGGAGAGATTGGGAGTGTGTGAGAGAGAGAGATTGGGAGTGTGAGAGAGAGATTGGGAGTGTGAGAGAGAGAGAGATTGGGACAGTGAGAGAGAGAGAGATTGGGAGTGTGAGAGAGAGAGAGATTGGGAGTGTGAGAGAGAGAGAGATTGGGAGTGTGAGAGAGAGAGAGAGATTGGGATTGAGAGAGAGAGAGAGATTGGGAGAGTGAGAGAGAGAGATTGGGAGAGTGAGAGAGAGAGATTGGGAGTGTGAGAGAGAGACACAGGGAGTGTGAGAGAGAGAGAGACTGGGAGTGTGAGAGAGAGAGTTTGGGAGTGTGAGAGAGACAGAGATTGCGAGCGTGAGGGAGAGACACTGGGAGTGTGAGAGAGAGAGAGATTGGGAGTGTGAGTGAGAGACACTGGGTGTGTGAGAGAGAGAGAGATTGGGATTGTGAGTGAGAGAGAGATAGGGAGTGTGAGAGAGAGAGAGATTGCGAGTGTGAGAGGGAGAGAGATTGGGAGTGTGAGAGAGAGAGAGATTGGGCGTGTTAGAGAGAGAGAGATTGGGAGTGTGAGAGAGAGAGAGATTGGGAGTGTGAGAGAGAGAGAGATTGGGAGTGTGAGAGAGAGAGAGATAGGAAGTGCGAAAGAGAGAGATTGGGAGTGCGAGAGAGAGAGAGATTGAGAGTGTGAGAGAGAGAGAGGGTAGGAGTGTGAGAGAGAGAGATTGGGATTGTGAGAGAGAGAGAGATTGGGAGTGTGAGAGAGAGAGAGATTGGGAGTGTGAGAGAGAGAGATTGGGAGTGTGAGAGAGCGATTGGGAATGTGAGAGAGAGAGAGTTTGGGAGTGTGAGAGAGAGAGATTGGGAGTGTGAGAGAGAGTGAGATTGGGAGTGTGAGAGAGAGAGAGATTGGGAGTGTGAGAGAGAGAGAGAGATTGGGAGTGTGAGAGAGAGAATGATTTGGAGTGTGAGAGAGAGAGAGATTGGGAGTGAGAGAGAGAGAGCGATTGAGAGTGTGAGAGAGAGAGATTGGGAGTGTGAGAGAGAGAGACTGGGAGTGTGAAAGAGAGAGACTGGGAGTGTGAGAGAGAGAGACTGGGAGTGTGAGAGAGAGAGATTGGGAGTGAGAGAGAGAGAGATTGGGATTGTGAGAGAGAGAGATTGGGAGTGTGAGAGAGAGATTGGGAGTGTGAGAGAGAGAGAGATAATAAACATCCAAAAACGAGCACTAAACTTCCTAAATCACCTCAAATCTCGCTCCCCAGATACCCTTCATTTCAAAGCCTTTCAGACCCAAGAGCTAAACCCAGAAAAGAGTCCCCTGAGTCAGCTGCTACTGAAACTAAGTACTCAGCCGGACCCTGACCAGCCCCAGACCAACACAGCCGTCCAAACACCAATCGGAGTGAACCAAATCATTAAACAATGCAAAGAAACCTACCTGGAACATTGGAACAAAGTAACCGATAGCCAAAGCAGATTAGAATGTTACCGGGCCCTAAAAAGAGAATATAAACTGGCAGACTACCTCACGACCATCAGAGACGCAAAACAGAGACAGACCCTCACCAGGTACAGACTAAGCGATCACCAACTGGAAATTGAAAAAGGCAGATACAAGAAATCCTGGCAGCCTAGAGAGAATAGAATATGCGATCAGTGTCTGGCCGGCGAGGTTGAAACAGAAATGCATTTCCCCCTAAAAGGCGAAAAATTCAACACATCAAGAAACATATTATTCAACAAGCTAAGCCAAACAACCCCAGATTTCAAGGAATTGGATGACCTGTCAAAATTGAGATTAGTCCGAGGAGAAGGAGACAGACCATACCTTGGGGCCAAATATGTAACAACATGTCACAACCTGAGGACTGTTTAAAATTAAGACTGTTTAAAATTTATATTGAACGTACCAAATGAAGTACAAAGACTGTTTAAAATTAATATTGTTTAAAAGTAATATTGTATGTACCCAACAAATGTAAAATCGATTGACAACTACAGAATGTTGGAAAACTGTACCTTTTTGCTGTGTAAGCTTTGGCAATATGGTTCTCTGTAAACTTTCATGCCAATAAAGCATTTGAATTGGAATTGGAATTGGAATTGGAATTGGATTGGGAGTGAGAGAGAGAGGGATTGGGAGTGTGAGAGAGAGAGAGATTGGGAGTGTGAGAGAGAGAGAGATTGGGAGTGTGAGAGAGAGAGAGATTGGGAGTGAGAGAGAGAGAGAGATTGGGAGTGTGAGAGAGAGATAGATTGGGAGTGTGAGAGAGACAGAGATTGGGAGTGTGAGAGAGAGAGATTGGGAGTGTGAGAGAGAGAGATTGGGAGTGAGAGTGAGAGATTGGGAGTGAGAGAGAGAGATTGGGAGTGTGAGAGAGAGAGATTGGGAGTGTGAGAGAGAGAGAGATTGGGAGTGTGTGGGAGGGAGAGATTGGGAGTGTGTGAGAGAGAGAGATTGGGAGTGTGAGAGAGAGATTGGGAGTGTGAGAGAGAGAGAGATTGGGACTGTGAGAGAGAGAGAGATTGGGAGTGTGAGAGAGAGAGAGATTGGGAGTGTGAGAGAGAGATTGGGAGTGTGAGAGAGAGAGAGAGATTGGGAGTGAGAGAGAGAGAGAGATTGGGAGAGTGAGAGAGAGAGATTGGGAGAGTGAGAGAGAGAGATTGGGAGTGTGAGAGAGAGACACAGGGAGTGTGAGAGAGAGAGAGACTGGGAGTGTGAGAGAGAGAGTTTGGGAGTGTGAGAGAGACAGAGATTGCGAGCGTGAGGGAGAGACACTGGGAGTGTGAGAGAGAGAGAGATTGGGAGTGTGAGTGAGAGACACTGGGTGTGTGAGAGAGAGAGAGATTGGGATTGTGAGTGAGAGAGAGATAGGGAGTGTGAGAGAGAGAGAGATTGCGAGTGTGAGAGGGAGAGAGATTGGGAGTGTGAGAGAGAGAGAGATTGGGCGTGTTAGAGAGAGAGAGATTGGGAGTGTGAGAGAGAGAGAGATTGGGAGTGTGAGAGAGAGAGAGATTGGGAGTGTGAGAGAGAGAGAGATAGGAAGTGCGAAAGAGAGAGATTGGGAGTGCGAGAGAGAGAGAGATTGAGAGTGTGAGAGAGAGAGAGGGTAGGAGTGTGAGAGAGAGAGATTGGGATTGTGAGAGAGAGAGAGATTGGGAGTGTGAGAGAGAGAGAGATTGGGAGTGTGAGAGAGAGAGATTGGGAGTGTGAGAGAGAGATTGGGAATGTGAGAGAGAGAGAGATTGGGAGTGTGAGAGAGAGAGATTGGGAGTGTGAGAGAGAGTGAGATTGGGAGTGTGAGAGAGAGAGAGGTTGGGAGTGAGAGAGAGAGAGAGATTGGGAGTGAGAGAGAGAGAGAGATTGGGAGTGTGAGAGAGAAAGATTGGGATTGTGAGAGAGAGAAACTGGGAGTGTGAGAGAGAGAGAGATTGCGAGTGTGAGAGAGAGAGAGATTGGGAGTGTGAGAGAGAGAGAGATTGGGAGTGTGAGAGAGAGAGAGATTGGGAGTGTGAGAGAGAGAGAGATTGGGAGTGTGAGAGAGAGAGAGATTGGGAGTGTGAGAGAGAGAGAGAGAGGTGTGCGATCTACATACCTCCAATAGAATCGCCATATTTCGAAGAGGAGTTATTTGATACTCTCCACATGGAAATCAGCCATTTCCAGGCCCAAGGAAAGGTGATACTATGTGGGGACCTAAATGCAAGGACCGGTTGTGAACCTGACTTCATAGACCCACAGGGAAACAACCATGTGTTTGGCCAGACCCCTTTAGATGTCACACCAGCCATCGCAAATCGGAACAACCTTGATCGTGAAATAAATAAAAGCGGTAGGGAGGTAGTGCAACTCTGCCGAGCCTTACGCCTGTACATAGTTAACGGTAGGTTCAGAGGGGACTCCCTAGGGAGACTCACATACTCCTCAACTCTTGGGTCTAGTGTGGTGGACTATACAATCACTGACCTGGACCCCTGCGATATCAACTCATTCACTGTCAGGCAGCAATCCCCCCTCTCAGACCATAACCAAATAAATATGTACCTTAAACTTTCTGCCCAAACTACAGACACAAAAAAGGAACCCAGTAAGCTCCATAAAATAAACCAGACATACAGATGGGCCCCAGACAGTGGAGAAAAATTCATCACAGCACTAAAGTCACCTGATCTCACAAGTAAAATATCAAAATTTAAAGAAAACCCATACGAGATCACCAGAGATGGTGTAAACATGGCCATAGAAGATATAAATATGATCTTCCATGAGGCAGCTGTAAAAGCCGACCTTGTGAAACGTAAGATGAAGCGTCACAAAAGACAAAATAAAAATAAGAAATGGTTTGACCACGAATGCAAAAATGCCAGAAAAAACCTGAGAAAAATATCAAACCAAAAGCATCACCAACCAAATAATCCGGACCTACGTACGAGATACAATGAAACCCTCAAAAGATATAAACACACCATTAGGAACAAAACACAAAACTATACCCACAAAATACTCGAAGAAATTGAAAACTCCACCAATCCAAAACAATTCTGGGAAATGTGGAATAACCTGAGTACAACACAATTGCAAGCATTACCAATCCAAGATGGTGACATCTGGAGAACACATTTTGAAAACCTCGACAAAGACATCCCAATAAACGAAACAAACCCAAGTCAACATCAGGTCACAGAAAAACTCCACACATTAGAAGCAACAATTAAAGACAACCAAAACCCTCTAGACTCCCCAATCACATGGAAAGAACTGGCCACAAAAACAAAATCTCTCCACCTAAAGAAAGCCTGTGGCCCAGACAACATCAAAAATGAAATGCTCAAGTTCAGCAATATGGAGATGCAGGGTGCGGTACTCAAATTATTCAACATCATATTACGTTCAGGCTGTTTTCCCGATATCTGGTGCCAAGGACTAATCTCCCCCTATATAAAAGTGGAAACAAATCAGACCCAAATAACTACCGCGGCATCTGTGTCAACAGTTGTCTAGGGAATTTATTCTGCAGTATTCTAAATAGTAGATTACTTGATTTTCTTAACAAACATAATATCCTCAGAAAAAACCAAATAGGCTTTCTTCCAAAACACCGCACAGCCGACCATATCTATACCCTTCACACCCTCATTGGAAAACATATACACCAAACAAAAAATGGGAAAATATTCGCCTGTTTCATCGACTTCAAGAAAGCCTTTGACTCTATATGGCACGAAGGGCTCTATTATAAACTTCTTCAGTGTGGAATAGGGAGCAAAGTCTATGACCTTATTAAATCAATGTATCTGAAAAACAAATGCGGGGTCAAAATTGGAGACAAACGCACCGATTTCTTCACCCAGAGAAGAGGCGTCCGGCAGGGCTGCAATTTGAGCCCGACCCTGTTCAACATATACATAAATGAATTAGCAGACATGCTGGAGCAAAGCGAGTCACCAGGTCTCCGTCTCCTGGATGGAGAAGTGAAATCCCTGTTCTATGCGGACGACCTGGTTCTGCTGTCTCCCACAGAACAGGGATTACAGCAACAACTAGACCTACTCGACAAATACTGCCAAAATTGGGCTCTAACAGTAAATCTAAAGAAAACCAACATCATGATTTTTCAAAAAAGGCCCAGATGTCAGGAAAACAAATACCAGTTTACCCTCAGTGATACCACTATAGGACACACTATGAGCTACACCTACCTTGGTCTAACTATTACAGCATCAGGGAGCTTCAGCATAGCAGTGAATGCACTAAAAGAAAAAGCCCGAAGAGCCCTATATGCAATAAAAAGAAAATTCTACAACATCCAAATCCCAATCAAAATCTGGCTCAAAATATTTGACAGCATAATCCTGCCCATTGCACTGTACGGTAGTGAAGTATGGGGCCCGCTAAATCACCAAAGCTACACTAAATGGGAAAAACACACAATAGAAGCCCTACATGCAGAATTCTGCCGAAGCATCCTTCGCACCCAAAGAAAAACGCCAACAAATGCATGCAGAGCCGAACTAGGCAGATACCCACTGATAATAAACATCCAAAAACGAGCACTAAACTTCCTAAATCACCTCAAATCTAGCTCCACAGACACCCTTCATTTCAAAGCCTTTCAGACCCAAGAGCTAAACCCAGAAAAGAGTCCCCTGAGTCAGCTGCTACTGAAACAAAGTACTCAGCCGGACCCTGACCAGCCCCAGACCAACACAGCCGTCCAAACACCAATCGGAGTGAACCAAATCATTAAACAATGCAAAGAAACCTACCTGGAACATTGGAACAAAATAACTGAAAGCCAAAGCAGATTAGAATGTTACCGGGCCCTAAAAAGAGAATATAAACTGGCAGACTACCTCACGACCATCAGAGACACAAAACAGAGACAGACCCTCACCAGGTACAGACTAAGCGACCACCAACTGGAAATTGAAAAAGGCAGATACAAGAAATCCTGGCAGCCTAGAGAGAATAGAATATGCGATCAATGTCTGGCTGGCGAGGTTGAAACAGAAATGCATTTCCTCCTAAAATGCGAAAAATTCAACACATCAAGAAACATATTATTCAACAAGCTAAGCCAAACAACCCCAGATTTCAAGGAATTGGATGATCTGTCAAAATTGAGATTAGTCTTAGGAGAAGGAGACAGACCATACCTTGGGGCCAAATATGTAACAACATGTCACAACCTGAGGACTGTTTAAAATTAAGACTGTTTAAAATTAATATTGAACGTACCAAATGAAGTACAAAGACTGTTTAAAATTAATATTGTTTAAAAGTAATATTGTATGTACCCAACAAATGTCAAATCGATTGACACCTACAGAATGTTAGAAAACTGTACCTTTTTGCAATGTAAGCTTTGGCAATATGGTTCTCTGTAAACTTTCATGCCAATAAAGCATTTGAATTGAAAAAAAAAAAAAAAATTGAATTGAATTGACTGGGAGTGTGAGAGAGAGAGAGATTGGGAGTGTGAGAGAGAGAGAGATTGGGAGTGTGAGAGAGAGAGAGATTGGGAGCGTGAGAGAGAGAGAGATTGGGAGTGTGAGAGTGAGAGATTGGGAGTGTGAGAGAGAGAGAGAGATTGGCAGGGTGAGAGAGAGAGAGATTGGGATTGCGAGAGGGAGAGTATGGAAGTGCGAGAGAGAGAGATTGGGAGTGCGAGAGAGAGAGATTGGGAGTGCGTGAGAGAGAGACTGGGAGTGTGAGAGAGAGAGACTGGGAGGGTATGAGAGAAAGAGACTGGGAGTGTGAGAGAGAGAGATTGGGAGTGTGAGAGAGAGAGATTGGGAGTGTGAGAGAGAGAGAGATTGAGAGTGTGAGAGAGAGAGAGATTGGGAGTGTGAGAGAGAGGGATTGGGATTGTGAGAGAGAGGGAGATTGGGAGTGTGAGAGAGAGAGATTGGGACTGTGAGAGAGAGAGATTGGGATTGTGAGAGAGATTGCGAGTGTGAGAGAGAGAGAGATTGGGAGTGTGAGAGAGAGATATTGGGAGTGTGAGAGAGAGTGAGATTGGGAGTGTGAGAGAGAGAGAGATTGGGAGTGTGAGGGAGAGAGAGAGATTGGGAGTGTGAGAGAGAGAGAGAGATTTGGAGTGTGAGAGAGAGAGAGATTGGGAGTGAGAGAGAGAGAGAAATTGGGAGTGTGAGAGAGAGAGATTGGGAGTGAGAGAGAGAGAGATTGGGAGTGTGAGAGAGAGAGAGACTGGGAGTGTGAGAGAGAGAGTTTGGGAGTGTGAGAGAGACAGAGATTGCGAGCGTGAGGGAGAGACACTGGGAGTGTGAGAGAGAGAGAGATTGTGAGTGTGAGTGAGAGACACTGGGTGTGTGAGAGAGAGAGAGATTGGGATTGTGAGTGAGAGAGAGATAGGGAGTGTGAGAGAGAGAGAGATTGCGAGTGTGAGAGGGAGAGAGATTGGGAGTGTGAGAGAGAGAGAGATTGGGCGTGTTAGAGAGAGAGAGATTGGGAGTGTGAGAGAGAGAGAGATAGGAAGTGCGAAAGAGAGAGATTGGGAGTGCGAGAGAGAGAGAGATTGAGAGTGTGAGAGAGAGAGAGGGTAGGAGTGTGAGAGAGAGAGATTGGGATTGTGAGAGAGAGAGAGATTGGGAGTGTGAGAGAGAGAGAGATTGGGAGTGTGAGAGAGAGAGATTGGGAGTGTGAGAGAGAGATTGGGAATGTGAGAGAGAGAGAGATTGGGAGTGTGAGAGAGAGAGATTGGGAGTGTGAGAGAGAGTGAGATTGGAAGTGAGAGAGAGAGAGAGATTGGGAGTGAGAGAGAGAGAGAGATTGGGAGTGTGAGAGAGAAAGATTGGGATTGTGAGAGAGAGAAACTGGGAGTGTGAGAGAGAGAGAGAATGGGAGTGTGAGAGAGAGAAAGTTTGGGAGTGTGAGAGAGAGAGATGGAGAAGTGAAATCCCTGTTCTATGCGGACGACCTGGTTCTGCTGTCTCCCACAGAACAGGGATTACAGCAACAACTAGACCTACTCGACAAATACTGCCAAAATTGGGCTCTAACAGTAAATCTAAAGAAAACCAACATCATGATTTTTCAAAAAAGGCCCAGATGTCAGGAAAACAAATACCAGTTTACCCTCAGTGATATCACTATAGGACACACTATGAGCTACACCTACCTTGGTCTAACTATTACAGCATCAGGGAGCTTCAGCATAGCAGTGAATGCACTAAAAGAAAAAGCCCGAAGAGCCCTATATGCAATAAAAAGAAAATTCTACAACATCCAAATCCCAATCAAAATCTGGCTCAAAATATTTGACAGCATAATCCTGCCCATTGCACTGTACGGTAGTGAAGTATGGGGCCCGCTAAATCACCAAAGCTACACTAAATGGGAAAAACATACAATAGAAGCCCTACATGCAGAATTCTGCCGAAGCATCCTTCGCACCCAAAGGAAAACGCCAACAAATGCATGCAGAGCCGAACTAGGCAGATACCCACTGATAATAAACATCCAAAAACGAGCACTAAACTTCCTAAATCACCTCAAATCTAGCTCCCCAGACACCCTTCATTTCAAAGCCTTTCAGACCCAAGAGCTAAACCCAGAAAAGAGTCCCCTGAGTCAGCTGCTACGGAAACTAAGTACTCAGCCGGACCCTGACCAGCCCCAGACCAACACAGCCGCCCAAACACCAATCCGAGTGAACCAAATCATTAAAAAATGCAAAGAAACCTACCTGGAACATTGGAACAAAATAACCGAAAGCCAAAGCAGATTAGAATGTTACCGGGCCCTAAAAAGAGAATATAAACTGGCAGACTACCTCACGACCATCAGAGACACAAAACAGAGACAGACCCTCACCAGGTACAGACTAAGCGACCACCAACTGGAAATTGAAAAAGGCAGATACAAGAAATCCTGGCAGCCTAGAGAGAATAGAATATGCGATCAATGTCTGGCTGGCGAGGTTGAAACAGAAATGCATTTCCTCCTAAAATGCGAAAAATTCAACACATCAAGAAACATATTATTCAACAAGCTAAGCCAAACAACCCCAGATTTCAAGGAATTGGATGATCTGTCAAAATTGAGATTAGTCCTAGGAGAAGGAGACAGACCATACCTTGGGGCCAAATATGTAACAACATGTCACAACCTGAGGACTGTTTAAAATTAAGACTGTTTAAAATTAATATTGAACGTACCAAATGAAGTACAAAGACTGTTTAAAATTAATATTGTTTAAAAGTAATATTGTATGTACCCAACAAATGTCAAATCGATTGACACCTACAGAATGTTGGAAAACTGTACCTTTTTGCTATGTAAGCTTTGGCAATATGGTTCTCTGTAAACTTTCATGCCAATAAAGCATTTTAATTGGAATTGGAATTGGAATTGGAGAGAGATTGCGAGTGTGAGAGAGCGACACTGGGATTGTGAGAGAGAGAGAGATTGGGAGTGTGAGAGAGAGACACTGGGAGTGTGAGAGAGAGAGAGATTAGGAGTGTGAGTGAGAGAGAGATTGGGCGGGTGAGAGAGAGAGAGATTGCGAGTGTGAGAGAGAGAGAGATTGGGAGTGTGAGAGAGAGAGAGATTGGGAGTGTGAGAGAGAGAGAGATTGGGAGTGTGAGAGAGAGAGAGATTGGGAGTGTGAGAGAGAGAGAGAGAGGTGTGCGATCTACATACCTCCAATAGAATCGCCATATTTCGAAGAGGAGTTATTTGATACTCTCCACATGGAAATCAGCCATTTCCAGGCCCAAGGAAAGGTGATACTATGTGGGGACCTAAATGCAAGGACCGGTTGTGAACCTGACTTCATTGACCCACAGGGAAACAACCATGTGTTTGGCCAGACCCCTTTAGATGTCACACCAGCCATCGCAAATCGGAACAACCTTGATCGTGAAATAAATAAAAGCGGTAGGGAGGTAGTGCAACTCTGCCGAGCCTTAGGCCTGTACATAGTTAACGGTAGGTTCAGAGGGGACTCCCTAGGGAGACTCGCATACTCCTCAACTCTTGGGTCTAGTGTGGTGGACAAAACAATCACTGACCTGGACCCCTGCGATATCAACTCATTCACTGTCAGGCAGCAATCCCCCCTCTCAGACCATAACCAAATAAATATGTACCTTAAACTTTCTGCCCAAACTACAGACACAAAAAAGGAACCCAGTAAGCTCCATAAAATAAACCAGACATACGGATGGGCCCCAGACAGTGGAGAAAAATTCATCACAGCACTAAAGTCACCTGATCTCACAAGTAAAATATCAAAATTTAAAGAAAACCCATACGAGATCACCAGAGATGGTGTAAACATGGCCATAGAAGATATAAATATGATCTTCCATGAGGCAGCTGTAAAAGCCGACCTTGTGAAACAGAAGAGGAAGCGTCACAAAAGACAAAATAAAAATAAGAAATGGTTTGACCACGAATGCAAAAATGCCAGAAAAGACCTGAGAAAAATATCAAACCAAAAGCATCAGCAACCAAACAATCCGGACCTACGTACTAGATACAATGAAACCCTCAAAAGATATAAACACACCATTAGGAACAAAACACAAAACTATACCCACAAAATACTCGAAGAAATTGAAAACTCCACCAATCCAAAACAATTCTGGGAAATGTGGAATAACCTGAGTACAACACAATTGCAAGCATTACCAATCCAAGATGGCGACATCTGGAGAACACATTTTGAAAACCTCTACAAAGACATCCCAATAAACGAAACAAACCCAAGTCAACATCAGGTCGCAGAAAAACTCCACACATTAGAAGCAACAATTAAAGACAACCAAAACCCTCTAGACTCCCCAATCACATGGAAAGAACTGGCCACAAAAACAAAATCTCTCCACCTAAAGAAAGCCTGTGGCCCAGACAACATCAAAAATGAAATGCTCAAGTTCAGCAATATGGAGATGCAGGGTGCGGTACTCAAATTATTCAACATCATATTACGTTCAGGCTGTTTTCCCGATATCTGGTGCCAAGGACTAATCTCCCCCATATATAAAAGAGGAAACAAATCAGACCCAAATAACTACCACGGCATCTGTGTCAACAGATGTCTAGGGAAGTTATTCTGCAGTATTCTAAATAGTAGATTACTTGATTTTCTTAACAAACATAATATCCTCAGAAAAAACCAAATAGGCTTTCTTCCAAAACACCGCACCGCCGACCATATCTATACCCTTCACACCCTCATTGAAAAACATATACACCAAACAAAAAATGGGAAAATATTCGCCTGTTTCATCGACTTCAAGAAAGTCTTTGACTCTATATGGCACGAAGGGCTCTATTATAAACTTCTTCAGTGTGGAATAGGGGGCAAAGTCTATGACCTTATTAAATCAATGTATCTGAAAAACAAATGCGGGGTCAAAATTGGAGACAAACGCACTGATTTCTTCACCCAGAGAAGAGGCATCCGGCAGGGCTGCAATTTGAGCCCGACCCTGTTCAACATATACATAAATGAATTAGCAGACATGCTGGAGCAAAGCGAGTCACCAGGTCTCCGTCTCCTGGATGGAGAAGTGAAATCCCTGTTCTATGCGGACGACCTGGTTCTGCTGTCTCCCACAGAACAGGGATTACAGCAACAACTAGACCTACTTGACAAATACTGCCAAAATTGGGCTCTAACAGTAAATCTAAAGAAAACCAACATCATGATTTTTCAAAAAAGGCCCAGATGTCAGGAAAACAAATACCAGTTTACCCTCAGTCATACCACTATAGGACACACTATGAGCTACACCTACCTTGGTCTAACTATTACAGCATCAGGGAGCTTCAGCATAGCAGTGAATGCACTAAAAGAAAAAGCCCGAAGAGCCCTATATGCAATAAAAAGAAAATTCTACAACATCCAAATCCCAATCAAAATCTGGCTCAAAATATTTGACAGCATAATCCTGCCCATTGCACTGTACGGTAGTGAAGTATGGGGCCCGCTAAATCACCAAAGCTACACTAAATGGGAAAAACACACTATAGAAGCCCTACATGCAGAATTCTGCCGAAGCATCCTTCGCACCCAAAGAAAAACGCCAACAAATGCATGCAGAGCCGAACTAGGCAGATACCCACTGATAATAAACATCCAAAAACGAGCACTAAACTTCCTAAATCACCTCAAATCTAGCTCCCCAGACACCCTTCATTTCAAAGCCTTTCAGACCCAAGAGCTAAACCCAGAAAAGAGTCCCCTGAGTCAGCTGCTACTGAAACTAAGTACTCAGCCGGACCCTGACCAGCCCCAGAGCAACACAGCCGTCCAAACACCAATCCGAGTGAACCAAATCATAAAAAAATGCAAAGAAACCTACCTGGAACATTGGAATAAAATAACCGAAAGCCAAAGCAGATTAGAATGTTACCGGGTCCTAAAAAGAGAATATAAACTGGCAGACTACCTCAGGACCATCAGAGACACAAAACAGAGACAGACCCTCACCAGGTACAGACTAAGCGACCACCAACTGGAAATTGAAAAAGGCAGATACAAGAAATCCTGGCAGCCTAGAGAGAATAGAATATGCGAACAATGTCTGGCTGGCGAGTATGAAACAGAGATGCATTTACTCCTAAAATGCGAAAAATTCAACACATCAAGAAACATATTATTCAACAAGCTAAGCCAAACAACCTCAGATTTCAAGGAATTGGATGACCTGTCAAAATTGAGATTAGTCCTAGGAGAAGGAGACAGACCATACCTTGGGGCCAAATATGTAACAACATGTCACAACCTGAGGACTGTTTAAAATTAAGACTGTTTAAAATTAATATTGAACGTACCAAATGAAGTACAAAGACAGTTTAAAATTAATATTGTTTAAAAAGTAATATTGTATGTACCCAACAAATGTCAAATCGATTGACACCTACAGAATGTTGGAAAACTGTACCTTTTTGCTATGTAAGCTTTGGCAATATGGTTCTCTGTAAACTTTCATGCCAATAAAGCATTTGAATTGGAATTGGAATTGGAATTGGACTGGGAGTGTGAGAGAGAGAGACTGGGAGTGTGAGAGAGAGAGAGACTGGCAGTGTGAGAGAGAGAGATTGGGAGTGTGAGAGAGAGAGAGGTTGGGAGTGAGAGAGAGAGAGATTGGGAGTGTGAGAGAGAGAGATTGGTACTGTGGGAGAGAGAGAGATTGGGAGTGTGAGAGAGAGAGAGATTGGGAGTGTGAGAGAGAGAGATTGGGAGTGTGAGAGAGAGATTGGGAGTGTGAGAGAGAGAGATTGGGAGTGTGAGAGAGTGAGAGATTGGGAGTGTGAGAGAGAGAGAGATTGGGAGTGTGAGAGAGAGAGAGAGATTGGGAGTGTGAGAGAGAGAGAGATTTGGAGTGTGAGAGAGAGAAAGATTGGGAGTGAGAGAGAGAGAGAGATTGAGAGTGTGAGAGAGAGATTGGGAGTGTGAGAGGGAGAGAGAGTGGGAGTGTGAATGAGAGAGAGATTGGGAGTGTGAGAGAGAGAGAGATTGGGAGTGTGAGAGAGAGAGAGATTGGGAGTGTGAGAGAGAGAGAGATTGGAAGTGCGAAAGAGAGAGATTGGGAGTGTGAGAGAGAGAGATTGGGAGTGTGAGAGAGAGAGAGATTGGGAGTGTGAGAGAGAGAGAGAGAGATTGGGAGTGTGAGAGAGAGAGATTTGGGAGTGCGAGAGAGAGAGATTGGGAGTGTGAGAGAGAGAGAGACTGGGAGTGTGAGAGAGAGAGATTGGGAGTGTGAGAGAGAGAGAGAGATTGGGAGTGTGAGTGAGAGAGAGATTGGGAGTGTGAGAGAGAGAGATTGGAATTGCGAGAGAGAGAGATTGGGAGTGCGAGAGAGAGAGATTGGGAGTGCGAGAGAGAGAGACTGGGAGTGTGAGAGAGAGAGACTGGGAGTGTGTGAGAGAAAGAGACTGGGAGTGTGGGAGAGAGAGAGATTGGCAGTGTGAGAGAGAGAGATTGGGAGTGTGAGAGAGAGAGAGATTGGTAGTGTGAGAGAGAGATTGGGATTGTGAGAGAGAGAGAGATTGGGAGTGTGAGAGAGAGAGAGATTGGGAGTGTGAGAGAGAGAGATTGGGAGTGTGACAGAGAGATTGGGAATGTGAGAGAGAGAGAGATTGGGAGTGTGAGAGAGAGAGATTGGGAGTGTGAGTGAGAGTGAGATTGGGAGCGTGAGAGAGAGAGAGATTGGGAGTGTGAGAGAGATTGGGAGTGTGAGAGAGAGAGAGATTTGGAGTGTGAAAGAGAGAGAGATTGGGAGTGTGAGAGAGAGAGAGATTGGGAGTGTGAGAGAGATTGGGAGTGTGAGAGAGAGAGACTGGGAGTCTGAGACAGAGAGACTGGGAGTGTGAGAGAGAGAGAGACTGGGAGTGTGAGAGAGAGAGATTGTGAGTGTGAGAGAGAGAGAGGTTGGTAGTGAGAGAGAGAGAGATTGGGAGTGTGAGAGAGAGAGATTGGTACTGTGGGAGAGAGAGAGATTGGAAGTGTGAGAGAGAGAGAGATTGGGAGTGTGAGAGAGAGAGAGAGATTGGGAGTGTGAGAGAGAGATTGGGAGTGTGAGAGAGAGAGATTGGGAGTGTGAGAGGGAGAGATTGGGAGTGTGAGAGAGTGTGAGATTGGGAGCGTGAGAGAGAGAGAGATTGGGAGTGCGAGAGAGAGAGAGAGATTGGGAGTGTGTGAGAGAGAAAGATTTGGAGTGTGAGAGAGAGAGAGATTGGGAGTGAGAGAGAGAGAGAGAGATTGGGAGTGTGAGAGAGAGAGATTGAGAGTGTGAGAGAGAGAGAGTGGGAGTGTGATATAGAGAGATTGGGAGTGAGAGAGAGAGAGATTGGGAGTGTGAGAGAGAGAGATTGGTACTGTGGGAGAGAGATTGGGAGTGTGAGAGAGAGAGAGATTGGGAGTGTGAGATAGAGAGATATTGGGAGTGTGTGTGAGAGAGAGATTGGGAGTGTGAGAGAGAGAGAGATTGGGAGTGTGAGAGAGAGAGATTGGGAGTGTGAGAGAGAGAGAGATTGGGAGTGTGAGACAGAGAGAGGTTGGGAGTGTGAGACAGAGAGAGATTGGAAGAGCGAAAGAGAGAGATTAGGAGTGCGAGAGAGAGAGAATGTGAGTGCGAGAGAGAGAGACTGGGAGTGTGAGAGAGAGAGAGATTGGGAGTGTGAGATGGAGAGATATTGGGAGTGTGTGTGAGAGAGAGATTGTGTGTGAGAGAGAGAGAGATTGGGAGTGTGAGAGAGAGAGATTGGGAGTGTGAGAGAGAGAGAGATTGGGAGTGTGAGACAGAGAGAGGTTGGGAGTGTGAGACAGAGAGAGATTGGAAGAGCGAAAGAGAGAGATTAGGAGTGCGAGAGAGAGAGAATGTGAGTGCGAGAGAGAGAGACTGGGAGTGTGAGAGAGAGAGAGATTGGGAGTGTGAGAGAGAGAGATTGGGAGTGTGAGAGAGAGAGAGATTGGGAGTGTGAGAGAGAGAGAGATTGGAAGTGTGAGAGAGAGAGAGATTGGGAGTGTGAGAGAGAGAGAGATTGGGAGTGTGTGAGAGAGAGAGATTTGGAGTGTGAGAGAGATTGGGAGTGTGAGAGAGACTTTGGGAGTGTGATAGAGAGAGAGATTGGGACTGTGAGAGAGAGAGAGATTGGGAGTGTGAGAGAGAGAGAGATTGGGAGTGTGAGAGAGAGAGAGATTGGGAGTGTGAGAGAGAGATTGGGAGTGTGAGAGAGAGAGACTGGGAGTGTGAGAGAGAGAGAGACTGGGAGTGTGAGAGAGAGAGTTTGGGAGTGTGAGAGCGAGAGAGAGATTGGGAGTGTGAGAGAGAGAGAGATTGCGAGTGTGAGAGAGAGAGATTGGGAGTGTGAGAAAGAGAGATTGGGAGTGTGAGAGAGAGAGATTGGGAGTGTGAGAGTGAGAGATTATGAGTGTGAGAGAGAGATTGGGAGTGTGAGAGAGAGAGATTGGGAGTGTGAGATAGAGAGCTTGGGAGTGTGAGCGAGAGATTGAGAGTGTGAGAGAGAGAGAGATTGGGAGTGTGAGAGAGAGAGTGATTGGGAGTGTGAGAGAGAGAGAGATTGGGAGTGTGTGAGAGAGAGATTGGGAGTGTGGGAGAGAGAGAGAGATCGGGAGTGTGAGAGAGAGAGAGATTGCGAGAGTGAGAGAGAGAGAGATTGGGATTGCGAGAGGGAGAGATTGGAAGTGCGAGAGAGAGAGATTGGGAGTGCAAGAGAGAGAGATTGGGAGTGCGAGAGAGAGAGACTGGGAGTGTGAGAGAGAGAGACTGGGAGTGTATGAGAGAAAGAGACTGGGAGTGTGAGAGAGAGATATTGGGAGTGTGAGAGAGAGATTGGCAGTGTGAGAGAGAGAGAGATTGGGAGTATGAGAGAGAGAGATTGGGATTGTGAGAGAGAGAGAGATTGGGAGTGTGAGAGAGAGATTGGGAGTGTGAGAGCGAGAGATTGGGATTGTGAGAGAGATTGCGTGTGTGAGAGAGAGAGAGATTGGGAGTGTGAGAGAGAGAGATCGGGAGTGTGAGAGAGAGTGAGATTGGGAGTGTGAGAGAGAGAGAGATTGGGAGTGTGAGAGAGAGAGAGAGATTGGGAGTGTGAAAGAGAGAGAGAGATTTGGAGTGTGAGAGAGAGAGAGATTGGGATTGAGAGAGAGAGAGAGATTGGGAGTGTGAGAGAAAGAGATTGGGAGTGTGAGAGAGAGAGACTGGGAGTGTGAGTGAGAGAGAGTCTGGGAGTGTGAGAGAGAGAGATTGGGAGTGTGAGAGAGAGAGAGATTGGGAGTGAGAGAGAGAGAGATTGGGAGTGTGAGAGAGAGATTGGTACTGTGGGAGAGAGAGAGATTGGGAGTGTGAGAGGGAGAGAGATTGGGAGTGTGAGAGAGAGAGATTGGGAGCGTGAGAGAGAGATTGGGAGTGTGAGAGAGAGAGGGATTGGGAGTGTGAGAGAGAGAGATTGGGAGTGTGAGAGAGTGTGAGATTGGGAGTGTGAGAGAGAGAGAGATTGGGAGTGTGAGAGAGAGAGAGATTGGAAATGCGAGAGAGAGAGATTGGGAGTGCGAGAGAGAGAGATTGGGAGTGCGAAAGAGAGAGACTGGGAGTGTGAGCGAGAGAGAGATTGGGAGTGTGAGAGAGAGAGATTGGGAGTGTGAGAGAGAGAGAGATTGGGAGTGTGAGAGAGAGAGAGATTGGTAGTGTGAGAGAGAGAGAGTTTGGCAGTGTGAGAGAGAGAGAGAGATTCGGAGTGTGAGAGAGAGAGAGATTGGGAGTGTGTGAGAGAGAAAGATTGGGAGTGTGAGAGAGAGAGAGATTGGGAGTGTGAGAGAGAGATTGGGAGTGTGAGAGAGAGAGAGATTGGGAGTGTGAGAGAGAGAGAGATTGGGAGTGTGAGAGAGAGGGAGAGATTGGGAGTATGAGAGAGAGAGATTGGGAGTGTGAGAGAGAGAGACTGGGAGTGTGAGAGAGAGAGAGACTGGGAGTGTGAGAGAGAGAGATTGGGAGTGTGAGTGAGAGACAGAGACTGGGAGTGTGAGAGAGAGAGATTGGGAGTGTGAGAGAGAGAGAGATTGGGAGTGTGAGAGAGAGAGAGACTGGGAGTGTGAGAGAGAGAGGCTGGGAGTGAGAGAGAGAGAGAGAATGGAAGTGTGAGAGAGAGAGAGATTGGGAGTGTGAGAGAGAGAGTGATTGGGAGTGTGAGAGAGACAGAGATTGGGAGTGTGAGAGAGAGAGAGAGATTGGGAGTTTGAGAGAGAGAGAGAGATTGGGACTGTCAGAGAGAGAGATTGGGATCTGCTGGAGTCGTACTGCCAGACTTGGGCCCTGACAATAAATCCCCAAAAAACCAAAGTCCTTGTGTTCCAGCAAAGATCCAGACATCAGGGACCCAAAATAAATTTCACACTAGGAACAATCAAAATTGAACAAAGCACTAACTACAGATACTTGGGCTTAAAAATCAGTTCTATGGGAAACTTCAAACTGGCTGTGAATGAACTGAAAGAGAAAGCAAGAAGGGCTTTCTATGCCATTAAAAAATCAATCCAAATAGAAATCCCAATTAGCATTTGGCTAAAAATTTTCAAATCAGTAATTGAACCAATTGCACTCTATGGCAGTGAGGTATGGGGACGGCTAACACAACAAGAATTTGCAAAATGGGACAAACACCCAATTGAGATCCTACATGCAGAATTCTGTAAAAGTATCCTCCGGGCTCAAAGGAAAACAGTAAAAAATGCATGCAGGGCGGAACTAGGCCAATATCCATTAATAATCACTATCCAAAAAAGAGCCACCAAATTTTGGAATCACCTACAAATGAGCAACCCCCAATGCTATCACTACGACGCCCTGAAATGCCAAGAGCTGACCATAAAGAAGAATACCCTCAGTCAACTAGTCCTGGGACTCAGTGAAGTAACTACTAACACTACTAACAATAACCAACCCCAGGACAGTGACAGCGTAACACAAAGAATTCGACCCAACACAATCGTCGCTAAGCAAAAGGAAAAATATCTGACATATTGGGCAGAAACAACAAAAACCCAAAGCAAACTCAATTGCTACTTGGCCCTAAACAGACAATACAACATAGCTGATTACCTGACCATGGTAGAGGACAGCAAACTGAGAAAAATCCTGACAATGTACAGACTTAGTGAACATAGCCTGGCGATCGAAAAAGGTAGACACAGGCAGACCCGGCTACCAGGAGAGGACAGGATATGCTCTCACTGCAGTCAGGGAATGGTGGAGACAGAGATGCACTTCCTCACAGCTTGTAGAAAATATCAGGGCATAAGGGAGAATTTCTACCAAAATTTACAAAAATATGCCCGGAATTCAGAAAATTGAATGGCGACCAAAAACTCCCATACCTACTAGGGGAAGAGAGAAGTTGCATAACACTAGCGGCACACTATGTTACAGCTTGCCATAAACAGAGGGACAACCACTAAAGATAAGATAAGAGTATATATAAATTATATAAAAGTATATTTATACACTCAGGGATATATCTGTTTATACACTATATGGATCGATCTGTATTTTTGTGAACAAACATGAATGTTTTCCGATGCTTTGGCAAAATAAGATGTAACTTGTCATGCCAATAAAGCAATTTGAATTTGAATTTGAATTTGAGAGAGAGATGGGGAGTGAGAGAGAGAGAGAGAGAAAGATTGGGAGTGTGATAGAGAGAGACTGGGAGTGAGAGAGAGAGAGAGATTGGGAGTGTGAGATAGAGAGAGATTGGGAGTGAGAGAGAGAGAGAGACTGGGAGTGAGAGAGAGAGAGAGACTGGGAGTGAGAGAGAGAGACTGGGAGTGAGAGTGAGAGAGATTGGGAGTGTGAGAGAGAGAGAGATTGTGAGTGTGTGAGAGAGAGAGGCTGGGAGTGTGAGAGAGAGGGAGACTGGGAGTGAGAGAGCGAGAGAGATTGGGAGTGTGAGAGAGAGAGAGAGATTGGAAGTGTGAGAGAGAGAGACTGGGAGTGAGAGAGAGAGAGATTGGGAGTGTGAGAGAGAGAGAGATTGGGAGTGTGTGTGAGAGAGAGACTGGGCGTGTGAGAGAGAGAGACTGGGAGAGAGAGAGAGAGATTGGGAGTGTGAGAGAGAGTGAGAGATTGGGAGTGTGAGAGAGAGAGAAAGATTGGGAGTGTGAGAGAGAGAGATTGGGAGTGTGAGAGAGAGAGAGACTGGGAGTGTGAGGGAGAGAGATTGAGAGTGTGAGAGAGAGAGATTGGGAGTGTGAGAGAGAGAGATTGGGAGTGTGAGAGAGAGAGAGATTGGGAGCGTGAGAGAGATTGGGAGTGTGAGAGAGAGAGAGACGGTGAGTGAGAGAGAGACTGGGAATGTGAGAGAGAGAGAGAGACTGGGAGTGAGAGAGAGAGAGATTGAGAGTGTGAGAGAGAGAGAGAGATTGGGAGTGTGAGAGAGAGATTGGCAGTGTGAGAGAGAGAGATTGGGAGTGTGAGAGAGAGATTGGGAGTGTGAGATAGAGAGAGATTGGGATTGTGAGAGAGAGAGATTGGGACTGTGAGAGAGAGAGATTGGGAGTGTGTGAGAGAGAGACTGGGAGTGTGAGAGAGAGAGACTGGGAGGGTATGAGAGAAAGAGACTGGGAGTGTGAGAGAGAGAGATTGGGAGTGTGAGAGAGAGAGATTGGGAGTGTGAGAGAGAGAGAGATTGAGAGTGTGAGAGAGAGAGAGATTGGGAGTGTGAGAGAGAGGGATTGGGATTGTGAGAGAGAGGGAGATTGGGAGTGTGAGAGAGAGAGATTGGGACTGTGAGAGAGAGAGATTGGGATTGTGAGAGAGATTGCGAGTGTGAGAGAGAGAGAGATTGGGAGTGTGAGAGAGAGATATTGGGAGTGTGAGAGAGAGTGAGATTGGGAGTGTGAGAGAGAGAGAGATTGGGAGTGTGAGGGAGAGAGAGAGATTGGGAGTGTGAGAGAGAGAGAGAGATTTGGAGTGTGAGAGAGAGAGAGATTGGGAGTGAGAGAGAGAGAGAAATTGGGAGTGTGAGAGAGAGAGATTGGGAGTGAGAGAGAGAGAGATTGGGAGTGTGAGAGAGAGAGAGACTGGGAGTGTGAGAGAGAGAGTTTGGGAGTGTGAGAGAGACAGAGATTGCGAGCGTGAGGGAGAGACACTGGGAGTGTGAGAGAGAGAGAGATTGTGAGTGTGAGTGAGAGACACTGGGTGTGTGAGAGAGAGAGAGATTGGGATTGTGAGTGAGAGAGAGATAGGGAGTGTGAGAGAGAGAGAGATTGCGAGTGTGAGAGGGAGAGAGATTGGGAGTGTGAGAGAGAGAGAGATTGGGCGTGTTAGAGAGAGAGAGATTGGGAGTGTGAGAGAGAGAGAGATAGGAAGTGCGAAAGAGAGAGATTGGGAGTGCGAGAGAGAGAGAGATTGAGAGTGTGAGAGAGAGAGAGGGTAGGAGTGTGAGAGAGAGAGATTGGGATTGTGAGAGAGAGAGAGATTGGGAGTGTGAGAGAGAGAGAGATTGGGAGTGTGAGAGAGAGAGATTGGGAGTGTGAGAGAGAGATTGGGAATGTGAGAGAGAGAGATTGGGAGTGTGAGAGAGAGAGATTGGGAGTGTGAGAGAGAGTGAGATTGGAAGTGAGAGAGAGAGAGAGATTGGGAGTGAGAGAGAGAGAGAGATTGGGAGTGTGAGAGAGAAAGATTGGGATTGTGAGAGAGAGAAACTGGGAGTGTGAGAGAGAGAGAGAATGGGAGTGTGAGAGAGAGAAAGTTTGGGAGTGTGAGAGAGAGAGAGATTGCGAGTGTGAGAGAGCGACACTGGGATTGTGAGAGAGAGAGAGATTGGGAGTGTGAGAGAGAGACACTGGGAGTGTGAGAGAGAGAGAGATTAGGAGTGTGAGTGAGAGAGAGATTGGGCGGGTGAGAGAGAGAGAGATTGCGAGTGTGAGAGAGAGAGAGATTGGGAGTGTGAGAGAGAGAGAGATTGGGAGTGTGAGAGAGAGAGAGATTGGGAGTGTGAGAGAGAGAGAGATTGGGAGTGTGAGAGAGAGAGAGAGAGGTGTGCGATCTACATACCTCCAATAGAATCGCCATATTTCGAAGAGGAGTTATTTGATACTCTCCACATGGAAATCAGCCATTTCCAGGCCCAAGGAAAGGTGATACTATGTGGGGACCTAAATGCAAGGATCGGTTGTGAACCTGACTTCATTGACCCACAGGGAAACAACCATGTGTTTGGCCAGACCCCTTTAGATGTCACACCAGCCATCGCAAATCGGAACAACCTTGATCGTGAAATAAATAAAAGCGGTAGGGAGGTAGTGCAACTCTGCCGAGCCTTAGGCCTGTACATAGTTAACGGTAGGTTCAGAGGGGACTCCCTAGGGAGACTCGCATACTCCTCAACTCTTGGGTCTAGTGTGGTGGACAAAACAATCACTGACCTGGACCCCTGCGATATCAACTCATTCACTGTCAGGCAGCAATCCCCCCTCTCAGACCATAACCAAATAAATATGTACCTTAAACTTTCTGCCCAAACTACAGACACAAAAAAGGAACCCAGTAAGCTCCATAAAATAAACCAGACATACGGATGGGCCCCAGACAGTGGAGAAAAATTCATCACAGCACTAAAGTCACCTGATCTCACAAGTAAAATATCAAAATTTAAAGAAAACCCATACGAGATCACCAGAGATGGTGTAAACATGGCCATAGAAGATATAAATATGATCTTCCATGAGGCAGCTGTAAAAGCCGACCTTGTGAAACAGAAGAGGAAGCGTCACAAAAGACAAAATAAAAATAAGAAATGGTTTGACCACGAATGCAAAAATGCCAGAAAAGACCTGAGAAAAATATCAAACCAAAAGCATCAGCAACCAAACAATCCGGACCTACGTACTAGATACAATGAAACCCTCAAAAGATATAAACACACCATTAGGAACAAAACACAAAACTATACCCACAAAATACTCGAAGAAATTGAAAACTCCACCAATCCAAAACAATTCTGGGAAATGTGGAATAACCTGAGTACAACACAATTGCAAGCATTACCAATCCAAGATGGCGACATCTGGAGAACACATTTTGAAAACCTCTACAAAGACATCCCAATAAACGAAACAAACCCAAGTCAACATCAGGTCGCAGAAAAACTCCACACATTAGAAGCAACAATTAAAGACAACCAAAACCCTCTAGACTCCCCAATCACATGGAAAGAACTGGCCACAAAAACAAAATCTCTCCACCTAAAGAAAGCCTGTGGCCCAGACAACATCAAAAATGAAATGCTCAAGTTCAGCAATATGGAGATGCAGGGTGCGGTACTCAAATTATTCAACATCATATTACGTTCAGGCTGTTTTCCCGATATCTGGTGCCAAGGACTAATCTCCCCCATATATAAAAGAGGAAACAAATCAGACCCAAATAACTACCACGGCATCTGTGTGAACAGATGTCTAGGGAAGTTATTCTGCAGTATTCTAAATAGTAGATTACTTGATTTTCTTAACAAACATAATATCCTCAGAAAAAACCAAATAGGCTTTCTTCCAAAACACCGCACCGCCGATCATATCTATACCCTTCACACCCTCATTGAAAAACATATACACCAAACAAAAAATGGGAAAATATTCGCCTGTTTCATCGACTTCCAGAAAGTCTTTGACTCTATATGGCACGAAGGGCTCTATTATAAACTTCTTCAGTGTGGAATAGGGGGCAAAGTCTATGACCTTATTAAATCAATGTATCTGAAAAACAAATGCGGGGTCAAAATTGGAGACAAACGCACTGATTTCTTCACCCAGAGAAGAGGCATCCGGCAGGGCTGCAATTTGAGCCCGACCCTGTTCAACATATACATAAATGAATTAGCAGACATGCTGGAGCAAAGCGAGTCACCAGGTCTCCGTCTCCTGGATGGAGAAGTGAAATCCCTGTTCTATGCGGACGACCTGGTTCTGCTGTCTCCCACAGAACAGGGATTACAGCAACAACTAGACCTACTTGACAAATACTGCCAAAATTGGGCTCTAACAGTAAATCTAAAGAAAACCAACATCATGATTTTTCAAAAAAGGCCCAGATGTCAGGAAAACAAATACCAGTTTACCCTCAGTCATACCACTATAGGACACACTATGAGCTACACCTACCTTGGTCTAACTATTACAGCATCAGGGAGCTTCAGCATAGCAGTGAATGCACTAAAAGAAAAAGCCCGAAGAGCCCTATATGCAATAAAAAGAAAATTCTACAACATCCAAATCCCAATCAAAATCTGGCTCAAAATATTTGACAGCATAATCCTGCCCATTGCACTGTACGGTAGTGAAGTATGGGGCCCGCTAAATCACCAAAGCTACACTAAATGGGAAAAACACACTATAGAAGCCCTACATGCAGAATTCTGCCGAAGCATCCTTCGCACCCAAAGAAAAACGCCAACAAATGCATGCAGAGCCGAACTAGGCAGATACCCACTGATAATAAACATCCAAAAACGAGCACTAAACTTCCTAAATCACCTCAAATCTAGCTCCCCAGACACCCTTCATTTCAAAGCCTTTCAGACCCAAGAGCTAAACCCAGAAAAGAGTCCCCTGAGTCAGCTGCTACTGAAACTAAGTACTCAGCCGGACCCTGACCAGCCCCAGAGCAACACAGCCGTCCAAACACCAATCCGAGTGAACCAAATCATAAAAAAATGCAAAGAAACCTACCTGGAACATTGGAATAAAATAACCGAAAGCCAAAGCAGATTAGAATGTTACCGGGTCCTAAAAAGAGAATATAAACTGGCAGACTACCTCAGGACCATCAGAGACACAAAACAGAGACAGACCCTCACCAGGTACAGACTAAGCGACCACCAACTGGAAATTGAAAAAGGCAGATACAAGAAATCCTGGCAGCCTAGAGAGAATAGAATATGCGAACAATGTCTGGCTGGCGAGTATGAAACAGAGATGCATTTACTCCTAAAATGCGAAAAATTCAACACATCAAGAAACATATTATTCAACAAGCTAAGCCAAACAACCTCAGATTTCAAGGAATTGGATGACCTGTCAAAATTGAGATTAGTCCTAGGAGAAGGAGACAGACCATACCTTGGGGCCAAATATGTAACAACATGTCACAACCTGAGGACTGTTTAAAATTAAGACTGTTTAAAATTAATATTGAACGTACCAAATGAAGTACAAAGACAGTTTAAAATTAATATTGTTTAAAAAGTAATATTGTATGTACCCAACAAATGTCAAATCGATTGACACCTACAGAATGTTGGAAAACTGTACCTTTTTGCTATGTAAGCTTTGGCAATATGGTTCTCTGTAAACTTTCATGCCAATAAAGCATTTGAATTGGAATTGGAATTGGAATTGGACTGGGAGTGTGAGAGAGAGAGACTGGGAGTGTGAGAGAGAGAGAGACTGGCAGTGTGAGAGAGAGAGATTGGGAGTGTGAGAGAGAGAGAGGTTGGGAGTGAGAGAGAGAGAGATTGGGAGTGTGAGAGAGAGAGATTGGTACTGTGGGAGAGAGAGAGATTGGGAGTGTGAGAGAGAGAGAGATTGGGAGTGTGAGAGAGAGAGATTGGGAGTGTGAGAGAGAGATTGGGAGTGTGAGAGAGAGAGATTGGGAGTGTGAGAGAGTGAGAGATTGGGAGTGTGAGAGAGAGAGAGATTGGGAGTGTGAGAGAGAGAGAGAGATTGGGAGTGTGAGAGAGAGAGAGATTTGGAGTGTGAGAGAGAGAAAGATTGGGAGTGAGAGAGAGAGAGAGATTGAGAGTGTGAGAGAGAGAGATTGGGAGTGTGAGAGGGAGAGAGATTGGGAGTGTGAATGAGAGAGAGATTGGGAGTGTGAGAGAGAGAGAGATTGGGAGTGTGAGAGAGAGAGAGATTGGGAGTGTGAGAGAGAGAGAGATTGGAAGTGCGAAAGAGAGAGATTGGGAGTGTGAGAGAGAGAGATTGGGAGTGTGAGAGAGAGAGAGATTGGGAGTGTGAGAGAGAGAGAGAGAGATTGGGAGTGTGAGAGAGAGAGATTTGGGAGTGCGAGAGAGAGAGATTGGGAGTGTGAGAGAGAGAGAGACTGGGAGTGTGAGAGAGAGAGATTGGGAGTGTGAGAGAGAGAGAGAGATTGGGAGTGTGAGTGAGAGAGAGATTGGGAGTGTGAGAGAGAGAGATTGGAATTGCGAGAGAGAGAGATTGGGAGTGCGAGAGAGAGAGATTGGGAGTGCGAGAGAGAGAGACTGGGAGTGTGTGAGAGAAAGAGACTGGGAGTGTGGGAGAGAGAGAGATTGGCAGTGTGAGAGAGAGAGATTGGGAGTGTGAGAGAGAGAGAGATTGGTAGTGTGAGAGAGAGATTGGGATTGTGAGAGAGAGAGAGATTGGGAGTGTGAGAGAGAGAGAGATTGGGAGTGTGAGAGAGAGAGATTGGGAGTGTGACAGAGAGATTGGGAATGTGAGAGAGAGAGAGATTGGGAGTGTGAGAGAGAGAGATTGGGAGTGTGAGTGAGAGTGAGATTGGGAGCGTGAGAGAGAGAGAGATTGGGAGTGTGAGAGAGATTGGGAGTGTGAGAGAGAGAGAGATTTGGAGTGTGAAAGAGAGAGAGATTGGGAGTGTGAGAGAGAGAGAAATTGGGAGTGTGAGAGAGATTGGGAGTGTGAGAGAGAGAGACTGGGAGTCTGAGACAGAGAGACTGGGAGTGTGAGAGAGAGAGAGACTGGGAGTGTGAGAGAGAGAGATTGTGAGTGTGAGAGAGAGAGAGGTTGGTAGTGAGAGAGAGAGAGATTGGGAGTGTGAGAGAGAGAGATTGGTACTGTGGGAGAGAGAGAGATTGGAAGTGTGAGAGAGAGAGAGATTGGGAGTGTGAGAGAGAGAGAGAGATTGGGAGTGTGAGAGAGAGATTGGGAGTGTGAGAGAGAGAGATTGGGAGTGTGAGAGGGAGAGATTGGGAGTGTGAGGGAGTGTGAGATTGGGAGCGTGAGAGAGAGAGAGATTGGGAGTGCGAGAGAGAGAGAGAGATTGGGAGTGTGTGAGAGAGAGAGATTTGGAGTGTGAGAGAGAGAGAGATTGGGAGTGAGAGAGAGAGAGAGAGATTGGGAGTGTGAGAGAGAGAGATTGGGAGTGTGAGAGAGAGAGAGTGGGAGTGTGAGAGAGAGAGATTGGGAGTGAGAGAGAGAGAGATTGGGAGTGTGAGAGAGAGAGATTGGTACTGTGGGAGAGAGATTGGGAGTGTGAGAGAGAGAGAGATTGGGAGTGTGAGATGGAGAGATATTGGGAGTGTGTGTGAGAGAGAGATTGGGAGTGTGAGAGAGAGAGAGATTGGGAGTGTGAGAGAGAGAGATTGGGAGTGTGAGAGAGAGAGAGATTGGGAGTGTGAGACAGAGAGAGGTTGGGAGTGTGAGACAGAGAGAGATTGGAAGAGCGAAAGAGAGAGATTAGGAGTGCGAGAGAGAGAGAATGTGAGTGCGAGAGAGAGAGACTGGGAGTGTGAGAGAGAGAGAGATTGGGAGTGTGAGAGAGAGAGATTGGGAGTGTGAGAGAGAGAGAGATTGGGAGTGAGAGAGAGAGAGATTGGAAGTGTGAGAGAGAGAGAGATTGGGAGTGTGAGAGAGAGAGAGATTGGGAGTGTGTGAGAGAGAGAAATTTGGAGTGTGAGAGAGATTGGGAGTGTGAGAGAGACTTTGGGAGTGTGATAGAGAGAGAGATTGGGACTGTGAGAGAGAGAGAGATTGGGAGTGTGAGAGAGAGAGAGATTGGGAGTGTGAGAGAGAGAGAGATTGGGAGTGTGAGAGAGAGATTGGGAGTGTGAGAGAGAGAGACTGGGAGTGTGAGAGAGAGAGAGACTGGGAGTGTGAGAGAGAGAGTTTGGGAGTGTGAGAGCGAGAGAGAGATTGGGAGTGTGAGAGAGAGAGAGATTGCGAGTGTGAGGGAGAGAGATTGGGAGTGTGAGAAAGAGAGATTGGGAGTGTGAGAGAGAGAGATTGGGAGTGTGAGAGTGAGAGATTATGAGTGTGAGAGAGAGATTGGGAGTGTGAGAGAGAGAGATTGGGAGTGTGAGATAGAGAGCTTGGGAGTGTGAGCGAGAGATTGAGAGTGTGAGAGAGAGAGAGATTGGGAGTGTGTGAGAGAGAGATTGGGAGTGTGGGAGAGAGAGAGAGATCGGGAGTGTGAGAGAGAGAGAGATTGGGAGAGTGAGAGAGAGAGAGATTGGGATTGCGAGAGGGAGAGATTGGAAGTGCGAGAGAGAGAGATTGGGAGTGCAAGAGAGAGAGATTGGGAGTGCGAGAGAGAGAGACTGGGAGTGTGAGAGAGAGAGACTGGGAGTGTATGAGAGAAAGAGACTGGGAGTGTGAGAGAGAGATATTGGGAGTGTGAGAGAGAGATTGGCAGTGTGAGAGAGAGAGAGATTGGGAGTATGAGAGAGAGAGATTGGGATTGTGAGAGAGAGAGAGATTGGGAGTGTGAGAGAGAGATTGGGAGTGTGAGAGCGAGAGATTGGGATTGTGAGAGAGATTGCGTGTGTGAGAGAGAGAGAGATTGGGAGTGTGAGAGAGAGAGATCGGGAGTGTGAGAGAGAGTGAGATTGGGAGTGTGAGAGAGAGAGAGATTGGGAGTGTGAGAGAGAGAGAGAGATTGGGAGTGTGAAAGAGAGAGAGAGATTTGGAGTGTGAGAGAGAGAGAGATTGGGATTGAGAGAGAGAGAGAGATTGGGAGTGTGAGAGAAAGAGATTGGGAGTGTGAGAGAGAGAGACTGGGAGTGTGAGAGAGAGAGAGTCTGGGAGTGTGAGAGAGAGAGATTGGGAGTGTGAGAGAGAGAGAGATTGGGAGTGAGAGAGAGAGAGATTGGGAGTGTGAGAGAGAGATTGGTACTGTGGGAGAGAGAGAGATTGGGAGTGTGAGAGGGAGAGAGATTGGGAGTGTGAGAGAGAGAGATTGGGAGCGTGAGAGAGAGATTGGGAGTGTGAGAGAGAGAGGGATTGGGAGTGTGAGAGAGAGAGATTGGGAGTGTGAGAGAGTGTGAGATTGGGAGTGTGAGAGAGAGAGAGATTGGGAGTGAGAGAGAGAGAGAGATTGGAAATGCGAGAGAGAGAGATTGGGAGTGCGAGAGAGAGAGATTGGGAGTGCGAAAGAGAGAGACTGGGAGTGTGAGCGAGAGAGAGATTGGGAGTGTGAGAGAGAGAGATTGGGAGTGTGAGAGAGAGAGAGATTGGGAGTGTGAGAGAGAGAGAGATTGGGAGTGTGAGAGAGAGAGAGTTTGGCAGTGTGAGAGAGAGAGAGAGATTCGGAGTGTGAGAGAGAGAGAGATTGGGAGTGTGTGAGAGAGAAAGATTGGGAGTGTGAGAGAGAGAGAGATTGGGAGTGTGAGAGAGAGATTGGGAGTGTGAGAGAGAGAGAGATTGGGAGTGTGAGAGAGAGAGAGATTGGGAGTGTGAGAGAGAGGGAGAGATTGGGAGTATGAGAGAGAGAGATTGGGAGTGTGAGAGAGAGAGACTGGGAGTGTGAGAGAGAGAGAGACTGGGAGTGTGAGAGAGAGAGATTGGGAGTGTGAGTGAGAGACAGAGACTGGGAGTGTGAGAGAGAGAGATTGGGAGTGTGAGAGAGAGAGAGATTGGGAGTGTGAGAGAGAGAGAGACTGGGAGTGTGAGAGAGAGAGGCTGGGAGTGAGAGAGAGAGAGAGAATGGAAGTGTGAGAGAGAGAGAGATTGGGAGTGTGAGAGAGAGAGTGATTGGGAGTGTGAGAGAGACAGAGATTGGGAGTGTGAGAGAGAGAGAGAGATTGGGAGTTTGAGAGAGAGAGAGAGATTGGGACTGTCAGAGAGAGAGATTGGGATCTGCTGGAGTCGTACTGCCAGACTTGGGCCCTGACAATAAATCCCCAAAAAACCAAAGTCCTTGTGTTCCAGCAAAGATCCAGACATCAGGGACCCAAAATAAATTTCACACTAGGAACAACCAAAATTGAACAAAGCACTAACTACAGATACTTGGGCTTAAAAATCAGTTCTATGGGAAACTTCAAACTGGCTGTGAATGAACTGAAAGAGAAAGCAAGAAGGGCTTTCTATGCCATTAAAAAATCAATCCAAATAGAAATCCCAATTAGCATTTGGCTAAAAAATTTCAAATCAGTAATTGAACCAATTGCACTCTATGGCAGTGAGGTATGGGGACGGCTAACACAACAAGAATTTGCAAAATGGGACAAACACCCAATTGAGATCCTACATGCAGAATTCTGTAAAAGTATCCTCCGGGCTCAAAGGAAAACAGTAAAAAATGCATGCAGGGCGGAACTAGGCCAATATCCATTAATAATCACTATCCAAAAAAGAGCCACCAAATTTTGGAATCACCTACAAATGAGCAACCCCCAATGCTATCACTACGACGCCCTGAAATGCCAAGAGCTGACCATAAAGAAGAATACCCTCAGTCAACTAGTCCTGGGACTCAGTGAAGTAACTACTAACACTACTAACAATAACCAACCCCAGGACAGTGACAGCGTAACACAAAGAATTCGACCCAACACAATCGTCGCTAAGCAAAAGGAAAAATATCTGACATATTGGGCAGAAACAACAAAAACCCAAAGCAAACTCAATTGCTACTTGGCCCTAAACAGACAATACAACATAGCTGATTACCCGACCATGGTAGAGGACAGCAAACTGAGAAAAATCCTGACAATGTACAGACTTAGTGAACATAGCCTGGCGATCGAAAAAGGTAGACACAGGCAGACCCGGCTACCAGGAGAGGACAGGATATGCTCTCACTGCAGTCAGGGAATGGTGGAGACAGAGATGCACTTCCTCACAGCTTGTAGAAAATATCAGGGCATAAGGGAGAATTTCTACCAAAATTTACAAAAATATGCCCGGAATTCAGAAAATTGAATGGCGACCAAAAACTCCCATACCTATTGGGGAAGAGAGAAGTTGCATAACACTAGCGGCACACTATGTTACAGCTTGCCATAAACAGAGGGACAACCACTAAAGATAAGATAAGAGTATATATAAATTATATAAAAGTATATTTATACACTCAGGGATATATCTGTTTATACACTATATGGATCGATCTGTATTTTTGTGAACAAACATGAATGTTTTCCGATGCTTTGGCAAAATAAGATGTAACTTGTCATGCCAATAAAGCAATTTGAATTTGAATTTGAATTTGAGAGAGAGATGGGGAGTGAGAGAGAGAGAGAGAGAAAGATTGGGAGTGTGATAGAGAGAGACTGGGAGTGAGAGAGAGAGAGAGATTGGGAGTGTGAGATAGAGAGAGATTGGGAGTGAGAGAGAGAGAGAGACTGGGAGTGAGAGAGAGAGAGAGACTGGGAGTGAGAGAGAGAGACTGGGAGTGAGAGTGAGAGAGATTGGGAGTGTGAGAGAGAGAGAGATTGTGAGTGTGTGAGAGAGAGAGGCTGGGAGTGTGAGAGAGAGGGAGACTGGGAGTGAGAGAGCGAGAGAGATTGGGAGTGTGAGAGAGAGACTACCGCGGCATCTGTGTCAACAGTTGTCTAGGGAAGTTATTCTGCAGTATTCTAAATAGTAGATTACTTGATTTTCTTAACAAACATAATATCCTCAGAAAAAACCAAATAGGCTTTCTTCCAAAACACCGCACCGCCGACCATATCTATACCCTTCACACCCTCATTGAAAAACATATACACCAAACAAAAAATGGGAAAATATTCGCCTGTTTCATCGACTTCAAGAAAGCCTTTGACTCTATATGGCACGAAGGGCTCTATTATAAACTTCTTCAATGTGGAATAGGGGGCAAAGTCTATGACCTTATTAAATCAATGTATCTGAAAAACAAATGCGGGGTCAAAATTGGAGACAAACGCACCGATTTCTTCACCCAGAGAAGAGGCGTCCGGCAGGGCTGCAATTTGAGCCCGACCCTGTTCAACATATACATAAATGAATTAGCAGACATGCTGGAGCAAAGCGAGTCACCAGGTCTCCGTCTCCTAGATGGAGAAGTGAAATCCCTGTTCTATGCGGACGACCTGGTTCTGCTGTCTCCCACAGAACAGGGATTACAGCAACAACTAGACCTACTCGACAAATACTGCCAAAATTGGGCTCTAACAGTAAATCTAAAGAAAACCAACATCATGATTTTTCAAAAAAGGCCCAGATGTCAGGAAAACAAATACCAGTTTACCCTCAGTGATATCACTATAGGACACACTATGAGCTACACCTACCTTGGTCTAACTATTACAGCATCAGGGAGCTTCAGCATAGCAGTGAATGCACTAAAAGAAAAAGCCCGAAGAGCCCTATATGCAATAAAAAGAAAATTCTACAACATCCAAATCCCAATCAAAATCTGGCTCAAAATATTTGACAGCATAATCCTGCCCATTGCACTGTACGGTAGTGAAGTATGGGGCCCGCTAAATCACCAAAGCTACACTAAATGGGAAAAACATACAATAGAAGCCCTACATGCAGAATTCTGCCGAAGCATCCTTCGCACCCAAAGGAAAACGCCAACAAATGCATGCAGAGCCGAACTAGGCAGATACCCACTGATAATAAACATCCAAAAACGAGCACTAAACTTCCTAAATCACCTCAAATCTAGCTCCCCAGACACCCTTCATTTCAAAGCCTTTCAGACCCAAGAGCTAAACCCAGAAAAGAGTCCCCTGAGTCAGCTGCTACGGAAACTAAGTACTCAGCCGGACCCTGACCAGCCCCAGACCAACACAGCCGCCCAAACACCAATCCGAGTGAACCAAATCATTAAAAAATGCAAAGAAACCTACCTGGAACATTGGAACAAAATAACCGAAAGCCAAAGCAGATTAGAATGTTACCGGGCCCTAAAAAGAGAATATAAACTGGCAGACTACCTCACGACCATCAGAGACACAAAACAGAGACAGACCCTCACCAGGTACAGACTAAGCGACCACCAACTGGAAATTGAAAAAGGCAGATACAAGAAATCCTGGCAGCCTAGAGAGAATAGAATATGCGATCAATGTCTGGCTGGCGAGGTTGAAACAGAAATGCATTTCCTCCTAAAATGCGAAAAATTCAACACATCAAGAAACATATTATTCAACAAGCTAAGCCAAACAACCCCAGATTTCAAGGAATTGGATGATCTGTCAAAATTGAGATTAGTCCTAGGAGAAGGAGACAGACCATACCTTGGGGCCAAATATGTAACAACATGTCACAACCTGAGGACTGTTTAAAATTAAGACTGTTTAAAATTAATATTGAACGTACCAAATGAAGTACAAAGACTGTTTAAAATTAATATTGTTTAAAAGTAATATTGTATGTACCCAACAAATGTCAAATCGATTGACACCTACAGAATGTTGGAAAACTGTACCTTTTTGCTATGTAAGCTTTGGCAATATGGTTCTCTGTAAACTTTCATGCCAATAAAGCATTTTAATTGGAATTGGAATTGGAATTGGAGAGAGATTGGAAGTGTGAGAGAGAGAGACTGGGAGTGAGAGAGAGAGAGATTGGGAGTGTGAGAGAGAGAGAGATTGGGAGTGTGTGTGAGAGAGAGACTGGGCGTGTGAGAGAGAGAGACTGGGAGAGAGAGAGAGAGATTGTGAGTGTGAGAGAGAGTGAGAGATTGGGAGTGTGAGAGAGAGAGAAAGATTGGGAGTGTGAGAGAGAGAGATTGGGAGTGTGAGAGAGAGAGAGACTGGGAGTGTGAGGGAGAGAGATTGAGAGTGTGAGAGAGAGAGATTGGGAGTGTGAGAGAGAGAGATTGGGAGTGTGAGAGAGAGAGAGATTGGGAGCGTGAGAGAGATTGGGAGTGTAAGAGAGAGAGAGACTGTGAGTGAGAGAGAGACTGGGAATGTGAGAGAGAGAGAGAGACTGGGAGTGAGAGAGAGAGAGATTGAGAGTGTGAGAGAGAGAGAGAGATTGGGAGTGTGAGAGAGAGATTGGCAGTGTGAGAGAGAGAGATTGGGAGTGTGAGAGAGAGATTGGGAGTGTGAGAGAGAGAGAGATTGGGATTGTGAGAGAGAGAGTTTGGGACTGTGAGAGAGAGAGATTGGGAGTGTGTGAGAGAGAGAGACTGGGTGTGAGAGAGAGATTGGGAGTGTCAGAGAGAGAGAGAGAGATTGGGAGTGAGAGAGAGAGAGATTGGGAGTGTGAGAGAGAGAGACTGTGAGTGAGAGAGAGAGACAGATTGGGAGTATGAGAGAGAGAGAGATTGGGAGTGTGAGAGAGAGAGAGATTGGGAGTGTGAGAGAGAGAGAGACTGGGAGTGTGAGAGGGAGAGAGAGATTGGGAGTGTGAGAGAGAGGGAGATTGGGAGTGTGAGAGGGAAAGATTGGGAGTGTGAGAGAGAGAGATTGGGAGTGTGAGAGAGAGAGAGATTGGGAGTGTGAGAGAGCGAGATTGGGAGTGTGAGAGAGAGAGAGAGACTGGGCCACCGCGGCCACTCACCTGATGGCTTTGGGTCGGGCTCTCGGGCGGGGCTGTTGACGCCGCGGGGAAGTTTTGTGCGTGGCAGCTCCCGGCACGGCCCGCCGCGGCCGGTGACCTGGTGGCTTTGGGTCGGGCTCTGGGGCGGGGCTGTTGAAGCCGCGGGGAAGTTTTTTGCGCGGCGGCTCCCGGCACGGCCCGCAACTCAAGGCCCAGGCATCCCGGGCTGCTAAGCCGCGTCCGGCGCCGGCACAGCCGCTCGAAATGGCCGTCAAAGTTGGCGAGCCTCCGGGCGAATGGCAGGGGATCACTTCATTTCCTACTGTTGCTAAATACAATTTAATACTCAAATAAATTGTTATTTTCCTGAGTTCCCTAACACACAGAAAGTGTGGGAAAAAAATCATGAAGAATCAAGATGGCGGCCACTTACCTCGGTTCAGAATGATAAGGCCCGCCCACACACGCAACGATTGGTCAACCGTCAGGTCACTGAACAGTAGGATTGGTCAATCGTCAAGTCACACAACACTCAACTGTAGGATGGCTGGACCGCACGCGCAATGAACCCGCCCCCGTGATGCAACGATTGGTCAACCGTCGGTCAACTGTCAGGTCGCTCGACCATACAAGTGGTCAGCCTTCACGTCACTCAATGCTAATGAGCAAATGAGCGGAACATTTCCCATTTAATGAGCGGAATTTTTAACGTTTTTTGGATACCGTGGGCACGATTTTCATCTGACGGAAAAGTAAATACAACTATGACTGGTCCATAATCGTAAGCTTTCTTTTGATGTGATGCGCGTGTAGGTACGCTCTATAACCTTCGAACGTATAGAGAACAGACAGACAGACAGACAGACGAGGTCTTTTATATATATAGGCTAGCTGGAGTGCCCGGCGGTGCCAAGGCTTTTTCGAGGGCATGTTGTTGTTGGAAGAGAGAGAGAGAGCGACTGGGGGGGGGTGGGGGGCGGAAGAGAGAGAGAGAGCGACTGGGGGGGGGGAAGAGAGAGAGAGAGCGACTGGGGGGGGAAGAGAGAGAGAGAGCGACTGGGGGGGGAAGAGAGAGGGAGAGCGACTGGGGGGGGAGAGAGAGCGACTGCGGAGGGGAAAGAGAGAGAACGACTGGGGGGGAAGAGAGAGCGCGACGGGGGGGAAGAGAGAGAGCCACTGGGGGGGGAAGAGAGAGAGCGACTCGGGGGGGAAGAGAGAGAGCGACTGGGGGGGAAGAGAGAGCGACTGGGGGGGAAGAGAGCGAGCGACTGGGGGGGAAGAGAGAGAGCGACTGGGGGGGAAGAGAGAGAGCGACTGGGGGGAAGAGAGAGAGCGACTGGGGGGAAGAGAGAGAGCGACTGGGGGGGAAGAGAGAGAGCGACTGGGGGGAAGAGAGAGAGCGACTGGGGGGAAGAGAGAGAGCGACTGGGGGGAAGAGAGAGAGCGACTGGGGGGGAAGACAGAGAGCGACTGGGGGGGAAGAGAGAGAGCGACTGGGGGGAAAGAGAGAGAGCGACTGGGGGGGAAGAGAGAGAGCGACTGGAGGGGAAGAGAGAGAGCGACTGGGGGGGAAGAGAGAGAGTGACTGGGGGGAAGAGAGAGAGCGACTGGGGGGGAAGAGAGTGAGTGACTGGGGGGGAAGCGAGAGAGCGACTGGGGGGAAGAGACTGAGCGACTGGGGGGGAAGAGAGAGAGCGACTGTGGGGGAAGAGAGAGAGCGACTGGGGGGGAAGAGAGAGAGCGACTGGGGGGAAGAGAGAGAGCGACTGGGGGGGAAGAGAGAGAGCGACTGGGGGGGAAGAGAGAGAGCGACTGGGGGGGAAGAGTGAGAGCGACTGGGGGGGAAGAGAGAGAGCGACTGGGGGGGAAGAGAGAGAGCGACTGGGGGGGAAGAGAGAGAGCGACTGGGGGGGAAGAGAGAGAGCGACTGGGGGGAAGTGAGAGAGCGACTGGGGGGAAGAGAGAGAGCGACTGGGGAGGAAGAGAGAGAGCGACTGGGGGGGAAGAGAGAGAGCGACTGGGGGGAAGAGAGAGAGCGACGGGGGGGAAGAGAGAGAGCGACGGGGGGGAAGAGAGAGAGCGACAGGGGGGAAGAGAGAGAGCGACTGGGGGAAGAGAGAGAGCGACTGGGGGGGAAGAGAGAGAGCGACTGGGGGGGAAGAGAGAGACCGACTGGAGGGAAGAGAGAGAGCGACGGGGGGAAGAGAGAGAGCGATGGGGGGAAGAGAGAGAGCGACGGGGGGAGGAGAGAGAACGACGGGGGGAAGAGAGAGAGCGACTGGGGGGAAGAGAGAGAGCGACTGGGGGGAAGAGAGAGAGCGACTGGTGGGGGAAGAGAGAGAGCGACTGGTGGGGGAAGAGAGTGCCGTGGAGGAAGAGAGAGCTGTGGGGGAAGAGAGAGCTGTGGGGGAAGAGAGAGCCGTGGGGGAAGAGAGTGCCATGGGAGAGTGGGAGGAGGGAGAGGGAGGAGGGAGAGCGGGGAGGGAGAGGAGAGTGAGGGGGAAGAGAGAGCCGGGGGGGAAGAGAGAGTGAGAGAGAGAGATTCACATCGAGAGAGAGAGAGAGCAGAGCCCGAGCAGCAACCGGAGCACGGAGCCTGAAGCCGGAGAAAGGCCCGAGGAACCGGGCCGAGCGAGGCACCGGAGAGAAGGAGAGCGAGCAGCAACAGGAGTAGACCCAGACCGGGAGGAGCGGCCCGAGCCAGTCAAAGAGGCGAGTGGAGAGGTAGGGGTGCCGGATCGGGTCGGGCCTGGAGAGCGAGCAAGCCCGAGGCCTGAAACACGAGAAACTCCGGGGTCGGAGAAACTCGGACAAACACCGGGCCGGGACAGCACAGCCGAGCCGAGAGGCTGGGGCCAGGGCAGAAGCCCGGAGAGAGCGTTGGGAGCTGAGAGCGCGAAATTCGAATGAAGGGAAACGGCTGAAAGGAGAAAAGGAGCAAAGAGAGGTAACTGCACCTAGAGAGAGAGAGAGACGGAGCGAGAGAGCGTGAGAGAGAGAGAGGAGAGGAAACACCAGCTGGAGAGAAAAAGCCGGAGAAATAAGTTTAACCTAACTCTACCTAAGTTTCATTTTAGTTAAAGTTAGTTCGGAAAAAGTTTAATTTTATTTAAATTTAGCTCGAAAAAAAAAAAAAAAAAACCTGAAAAAAGAACAACAAACCCGCGAGGAAAAGGAATAGAAACCCGAGAGAAACGATAAACTACCCGAACCAAGAGCCTGTGAGAAAAAGAGAAAGATAAACCTTTAAGAGCAGCTATATCAAAGATGAACCCCTGAAAAACTCGCAATTTTGGACCTAAAAGTGGGCTAAGGTGGAACACGACACAAAAAAGAGAAGAAAAAAAAAAAAGTTATCTATCTGAGACAAAAAACAAACGACTACAATGAGCAGGGAAATGATATATCCTGAGCAATGCACAAAAAATAAAGCAAAAGAAAAATACAAGTACACAACACTAAAAAATAACCCAGAAATCCTCTACGTTGACTATACCACACACAAAGGGACTAAGCTGAAGAACAACCTCATATTCTACACCGAATACGTCACCTCCTGGAAGGAGACTTTACAAAAACACTACACATACGTCTCCAGCGAAGGTATTGGCAGTGGAGGCAGACTGAAAATATGTAAAGATGGAAACCTAGATAAAGATGACCCCCTGCTAACCATAAGCTACTACAACAAAAATAGAAAGATCATGATACAGGGGAATGTGGAAAATCTGGACACCTTCGAAAAGGAATTCCCCCAGTTGAAAACTAAGGCAGACACAAAGAGGACCAATGGACAGGAAGCAAAAGAGAGTCGAACAGAGGATGATGAGAGCCAAGTGGAGGAAGAAGAAGAGAGACCAGCAGAGGAAAACACCTCCCTGTACATCTCCACCCCCCCCACACCTCTCAACGAAAACAAAATGATGAAAGAGAATCTGGCCAAACTAGAACTTGATTTCAACGAATACAGAGAAACACTGGCCAAGAATTTGAAGGAGGAATTCAAACAGCTAAAAACGGAATACGAGTCCACCATCCACAAGATGAGAAAGACCATAGAGGAGCAAAGAAATGAGATCAAAGAACTCCGTACTCAACAAAACAAAACGAAGGAGACCGTAGAAAGGCTCAGCAGGCAACACAAACCTCTTAAGGTCCAAAAACCTGAGGACACAAAAACAACACACACAAAGACACAGAACCCGCCGGATGCCACCCCACACGAAGACACACCGAAAGCCACAAACCCCGCTCCAACCAGCCCTCAGTCGAGTCATGCCCAGACTACTGCTACCCAGTCCTCACACACAGGAACACAAAAACCGACAGATACCCCCCCAAACGAGGACACACCGAAAGCCCAAACCCCGCTCCTGCCACACAACATATCCCAGAAACCCAGCCAACAACCAGCCACCAGGCGAGCCCTACCCAGACTACTGTTACCCAGTCTGAAAAACCAGCCCCTCAGGCGGTCCTGCTGACCGACTCCAACGGAAAGTTTCTGGACCCCCAGAGGCTGTTCCCAGACCATCAAGTCCTGAAAAAATGGTGCAGCAACACAGGCCAAGCAATGAAGATCCTGAACAAAGAATCCCTTGGAAGCCCCAAATGGATTGTGATCCACACAGGCACGAACGACCTACGCACCCTACAGGAAGGCACGGCTTGGGCAGTGAGCAGGATGGCAGAAAAGGCCAGCAGGGAATTCCCCGAGGCGCGGATCGTGATCTCCACACTACTGCCCAGAAAGGACACCCCAGCCTATATAATCCACAACACCAACAGGGAGATCGACACGAGATGTTCTGTCCTCCCCAACGTCTCCCTGGCCCATCATCCAAACATCAACACAAGGGACCTCTATGACGAAATACATCTACTCAAACAGCGGATGTGGGTCTTCGCAAGAAACCTCATAAACACTGCCAAAAGACGCAGCCCTCCCACCCCCTCTACCATTGGGAGCCCAAACAGGACCACCAATGTCCCCCACCCCCCTTTACAAAACCAACAACAGAACCGTGCTTTTATACCTGACCCAAGACCCCCCTCTAGACCACAGACTGTAGACCAAGAACTGAGAAAGATCATGACGATGCTGAACAGCCTGATAGAAAG